>NC_137825.1:38590475-38642975 GCF_963921795.1 Nannobrachium achirus | reverse complement strand
GGAAGGCTGAGACCAAGAGAGAAACGGTCGGATTTCTGTCAGTGAGTCCAACAGCAAAAGGTTTAACTTTATTAAATATCTCTTTATTTGTTCTTTCTCTCTCACCACAGACTCTCTCCAGCTCATCCGAGTTGTCCTGACAGTCACTGTATCCGTCACACTTCCAGCGGGGTGAGATGCACCCTCCATCCATACAGGTGAACTGCTCCGGCTGGCAGCGCTTCCCAGTGTCTTGGATACAGTCCCTGCCATTGTTGGCCAGGTACCAGCTCCCCTGGTGGGGGCACTGGCACTCTGCCCCCGAAGGACCTGTGGTGGAGAGAGACATTGAGTTGAGAGAAAAAATATAAAATAAAACATGTTACAATGTATTAATACAGCTCCACAAATCACGTCCAACCCAGATTTGGCTCAAAGTAAACACAGGGTTGAATTCTTTCTCCATGCTATGCCGCAAAAATGTGGAATGCACTACCAACGGCCCTAAAGGAATGTAAATCCCTACTCTCCTTTGAAATCGCTCTGAAAAATCACTTACAGGTGGCTGCAACTCCAAACTGGTAAAAAGAAAAGCCAAAGCATAGAGTATTCAATCAGTCAAACATATTATTAGTTATTAGCTAATTACAGACATTTCCTGACATTATAAGTCATATTTGAGGTTAATGATGCATTTGACATCAGGGAGCCACATGGTAGCATCACTATAGCAGTTGGGAAAACAGGCGCCTTGCTCCAAGACCACAGGGAAAATAACCCTGCCCTCACCGGGTACGCAGACATGACTGCAGCCTCCATTGAACTGCTGACAGGGACTGGAGCAGCTCTCCTGCTTAGAGCCTGCGAAGACGTGGATGTCGTTGGGACGGTACTGCAGGTCCTGGGCCATCACCACGAAGCCGGAGCCGTCGTCCTTGCCGGCCCTGTAGATGAGAGGGATGGGACGATATGAAAATTTCATATCACGATTATTGTGACCAAAGAAATTGCGTTTTACGAAATTATCGCGATAATCAAAATATCATTTGCCAAAAAATAGCAGATTGTAGATCAGCTATTTTTTGGCAAAGAGATTTGGTAGAGAGTGAAAAAAGAAATACTGTATCAAGTACGTTATTTCCAGGTCTGTTTAAAATGGTACCGGATATGCAGCTCAGCAAATAAAAGGTGAATTGATCCCAGCGCATGACGAAGGACGAGTTCACGATAAATTAAATCTCCACAATACGATTATCCGGAGTGGTTTTCTTTTTCACAATAAACGATCATATTGATTATCGTCCCACTCCCCCCCACCTGTAGATCATGCGGGTGGTCCAGTCCGTCCAAAAGACGTCCTGCTTGAAGACGGTCATGGAAAATGGGTACTGGGCCCCTTGTACGATCACCTGCCGGTTCTCACCCGTCAGTGTGGAGCGCTCGATCTTGTCTCTGAGGGAGGGCAGGGGGGGCAAGAGGAGATGGTTGTGGAATGAAAGGTACTAAGAAAGGAAGGATGGGAGGTCATCTGGGTAACTTTACATGAGTTCAATTACAGCATGAACTTGTGAATTGCACAGTCGTGGAAAAATACTCAGATTTTCTATTACTTAAGTAAAAGTATCAACAATACTTACAAGTAAAAGAGCGGAATTCCAAATTTACTTAGATCGGCTATTTTCAAATGGTTGAAAGGTATATAGGGCTGAAGTGGTCAATGTATGTTTTGTAATAGCCTAATAATCAAAATCTACAAAGTAACTACTAGCTAAGGTTTTGGACTAATAGTGGAGTAAAAGTACAATATTTGGATCCAAGAAGTAGTGGAGTAGAAGTAAAAGTATTGGAAATTGGAAATACTGAAGTAGAGTACATACACCTCAAAATTGTACTTAAGTACAGTACTTAAGTACACGTACTTAGTTACTTTACACCACTGGATGGGATGGATTAAACTCTAGTGTTGTGGAATGAAAGGTACTAAGAAATTAAGGATGAGAGATCATTTGGGTAACTTTACATGAACAGGTCCTTTGATAAATTACAGCATGAACTTGAGAATTGCACTGCTGTACATACAGCCCAGAATCAGCCCAGTACAGCATCCTCTCCTCATAGTCCAGAGACAGGCCGTTGGGTGTGCTCAGGCTAGAGTTAATGATGGGGGTCCGGTAGTTTCCGCCCAGCGTGGCTCTCTCAATCTTAGCAGGACTGCCCCAGTCGGTCCAGTACAGGTACCTGGGTTCGGGACAGGAGAAAAGACAGAGGAGCACAGCTCAGCTACAATGCTCACGCTTTTGTGGCAAGATTGACTAAAGATTGGAATAACTATGGGTGGATGGATGGAATAAAGTTGGACAAGTAATATAGTCTGGTTGCCCACAATAATAATGAATTCCATCTTACCATTTATTCACAAATAAATTAATGGCCATATATGGAGATCTCTGTGTCAGTCCTTGTCCCTTTTATGCCCATATATCCACGATTTTCCTACGCCCCATAGTGCATTGCGCAGACGTTTGCACCGATCTTCCGCCGCCGATTTACAAGCTCACAACGGGTTGCATCTGCAACGTGACGTGAGCTTGTATGTCTGCTGTTAAACCCGGAAGTTTGGTCCTGATAGTCTCCAGTAAACCCCCGGGGAAAATTGTGGATAGATATAGATATAGAGATTGAGATGCCTGATGTCATCAATATATTGATGCGCAAAAGAGAGCTACATGTTCATCCAGCAGCTAGAACCATAGACGCTATAACACTATTTCAATCATTCTCTGATTTCTTTCTACACTAAAATGGCTGGCAGTAGGCTTGAGAAGTTTGGGACAGTATTCACACAGGTTCGAGATCTGCTGCTCTCCGGGGTCATCAAGCAATCAGACACACCCATATGGTACAATGTCTACAAGGCCTTCCCACCCAAGAGGAACCCACTTTTTGTAAAACCTCAATCCAAGTCATATGTGAAGACGGAGGATGCTGTGCGGCTTTTTCCCCATGTTTTGAACCCTGCGGCTTATACAACGGTGCGGCTTATATAGGGATTTTTACAGCTTACGGCCAGTTAGTTCGTTTTACAATGGTCTTTAACAAGGATTTATATATAGATTTTTACAGCCAACGGCCACCAGGGGCCCTCTAGCGGGAAGCAGGAAGGACACCTGCGGCTTATAGTCAGGTGCGGCTTATATATGTAAACATTCGTTTTTTGTTCTAAATTTAGCTGGTGCGGCTTATATTCAGGTGCGGCTTATAGTCCAGCAATTACGGTAATTAACTGGTGGGTGTGGCCACATAAAAAACCTAATTTGAACACTTTCCGTTCACATTTTTGGAAAATATCTTCCTCCTAGTATAATCATAATACCTGATCATCATGTTTTAGGGAAGGAAAAAAAATCATCATCTTTAACACCCAAGGAGCCAAACTCGTTCAGTAACGAGATACGGCCACTAGATGTCACCCTGCCAAAAGGAGTTGTCTCGTCCCTGAACGAGTCAACAATGGGTTAACTGGGACAGGTCTGCGTGCATGCTGCATGCCCTCTGAATGACGCTGGTCCATACGTCACCCCGTAGCTGAGAGAGAGAGAGAAAATGGCGGAGGCTGGTTGCATTGGTTTCCATTCTAGGCTCAAACATAAAAAGGGCTTTATCTCTGAATGAGGTGAAAAGAAAGCCAGGGAAGCAGAGATCTGATTGTTTTCACGACGACACTTTACCACGATGGTCGGCCCCCGTTTGGATTTTAGTTTCTCGAGCGTTTGTAAACAAAGGGATTATCTTCCTCAATCGTCAGTGGACACCCACGTGCACACGCACAAAGCTTCCGAGGCTCTTCAAAATAAAGCGTGAGTGAACGGCGGCAGCAGCAACAGCTAGAAATGTAATAAACCTGAGCAGCCCATGTGTTAATGTCCCCCCCACCCCCCCACCCCCAAAAAAAAGAAAAAAAAGAAAAAGAAAAAAAGATTGTTTTAAAAAGGTTAAGACAATCAACAACAAGGTTTTACCCATAGCAGGGGTCCACGATGATGGCCCTAGGGCGATTGGCATTTGCAATGAGAGAGCGATTCTTTCCATCCACTCCTATGGCCTGGACATTCCGTCTGTAGTAATCTGTGAAATACAGACGCTTGTTGACCCAATCATAGGCCAGCCCCTCTGGATCATCCAGATCTACAGTAGAGTGGGAGAGAGGGCAGAAGATAAATACAGCTAAAGAGAAATACATGGGACAAATGAGGACAGAGACAAAAAGAAACACACAGGCAACTAAATATGACACATAAAGAAACGTCCTGAAGTTAAAAACTCTCCCTTCCTGAGGTAGTTTTATTATGTTATAATTCTGACCTTGATCTTTGAACTGTCCGACTCAAAAGTTAACCACTTTCAACCTGGTGTCCCTATTTTGGGTTTATTTAAACAACATAATTGTGAATAGTTTCTAATATATTGAAAATAGAAGATCTACAACTTGTAGATCTTGTATTTTTGTTTGTGTTTTATTGTATGACAAAGTATACAGTAGTGGCACTACTGTAGTGCTAAATTAATCGATTCATTAGTATTTGGGGCAGTCTAATGATCATTTAGACCACGTCTCAGTCATGGGCTCTGTCCTAAATCACATACTAAATGCTACTCAGGATGCATACAGTACATTTGAGTGCATACACTATAGTATCTTTCGTTTTGGACATACTAATCATGTGGTACTGTATCAGACTGTTAAGAAAGTGTCCCATCTGGCGGTCAGAAGAAGTACTACACATACTTTACATGTTCCTGTTTCTAGCATTTCACCAGTGTATTATAGCAATTAATGTTGTTCATTTGCCCTCGGCTTCAACAAAGCAACATTCTTGGTGTGTTTAATTGAAAACTAATTCATATTACATCAGAGGTTTGGTTGCTTGTCATCACTGCTGCATTGCATTGTGGGACATGTATACCAACGTAGTGTCCAGTACTGCATATTGCAATATTTCCCCAAATTTGCATTTCACGTACTAACTACAGGTACATTAGCTTTCGGACACACTGAAAAGTCTCTTGCTGCGGGCTCTGTAGCATTACCGTCAGCAATGATGACAGGCGGGCTGGTCATGGACGTGGTGGTGGCATAGCCTATCTTGCTCCTGCCATACCCACTGTACTGGGTGAAGAATATGCGCCTCTCCTTGAAGTCATAATCCAGGGCCAACACACCGGAGCCCACGTTGAGAGTCGGGTACGGGAGGCTGTGGTCGTCCGGGTCCAGCCTCATGCTGTTGATGGTGTAGTCTGTGCTGAAGACCAGATACTCATCCTGGCCATAGCCGCACGACACCCCGTTGCTGAGGAGCGAGCCGTGGGCACAGTCGCACGTGGGCCTCTCTTGCTCGGGCATGGCGAAGCAGAACTGCGTGCAGCGCCCGTTGCCCTCGTGGCAGGGGTTGAAGCCCACCTGATGGGCAGCTGTGGGCTGGACGAGCAGGTCGAAGACGGCCACATCTAGCAGGCCTTTGATGCCCTCCCGGATTACCTAGGTTAACATTCCACAGTGAGCCTTTTTAGTTGTTGAAGTGGTCCAAGCTTGCAGCATCTCCAGTACATATATCGTCACTGTTGACAAATTTGTATGTTTTTCGTAAAGTAAAGCCCTGTTTCATCATAAAGACTGTCGTCCAGTGAAAATAGCTGATCTACAAGAACACAGCGCCTGGCGGTGTAAGGCGTTGCGTGCTTGTAGATCGGCTATTTTCACTATGTAAAATCATGGGGACTGCCCATAAGTCTGAAGGTTCATTAGTCCGAATTTAGTTAGGGTTACTGAGGTTAAGGTTAGGGTTAGGGTTAGAAATCATTTTTAAAATGATAAATACAAAACGAACAGTTTAGGTTTTCATCCGACAACAATATGTATAGCAGGAGGAAGTTGCCGCTATGCCATTATGACTGTATCAACCGTGGATCCACTGTACTGTGTTGATATGTTGGCTATGTTATTTTGCACAGTGATCAAACATGGATACAAATTTAAGAAAAATAAACAACAAAAGCACACTGTTGAGAGATGATACACCCACACGTGTAAGTATAAGGTATAAGTTAATCAAACAAAAAACACAGATCAACTTACCACATCTGCCTACTGCACACATTAATAATAGCTACGCTTGGCTCTCAGTCTCACCTCTGGTGGGTCAGTATTGGCCGGGTCCTTGCTGGCCTGGAACAGCTTCCCCAGCTTGTTGTCGACCCACAACATGAGGTTTCCAAATATGGCCATTCCCGTCGGAGACGGATATCTGCTTCCGTAGCGGACGATCTGCCTCTGCGTGCCGTCCGCCGCCATGCGGGAGATCATGTCCAGCGCGTCGTCCGTCCAGTACAGGAAGTCATTGGTGTAATCCACCGTCAGGCCGCGGGGCGACGCCAGGCTCTCCGACGCCAGCACGGTGCGGTTGGTGCCGTCCAGCAGTGCCCGCTCAATCTTGGGCGCCTGGCCGCCGTCGGTCCAGAAGAGGTAGCGGAGCTTGGGGCTGACGGCCAGGTCGCGGGGGCGATCCTGGGAGGTCTTGAGGAGCACCTTTCGGTAAGTGGTGTTGATGGCGAGCACCTCCAGTAAGGTCTCGGTCTTCAAGTTGGTGAAATACAGGTTACCTAAAGAGAGTCAGATGGAGAAAGGAGGAAAACCAAGGAAGATCGGAGTGGTAGTAGTGCAGTTTATATATTATATTAGCTTATATTATATTATATTATTATATAGCTTATATATTATATTATAAAGACACAATGTTTAGAATATATTATCCTCTCTAATTTTGTCTTTAAAAAGGGAAGGTTGCTTATACTATGTGTAAGAGGGATTGATGGAGAGGGATTCATGGATAGGTGTAGGACGCAGCGTCTCTGTACCTGCGATCCAGTCCACGGCGATGCCCTGGATGCGTCCTACACTTACGCCTGTAGCAACACTGCCGTAGAGGGATCCGTCCGTCTTGGCCCTGAAGATGCCCTTAGAGGAGGTGGAGGTGCTGTTGTCCGTCCAGTATATGAAGCCAGACTCCATATGTAGGTCTAATCTGTCCTTGAGGGAGTAGTAGGAATCTGGGAATGGGAAAAGGTTTGTGTGTCAGACCCCCCGAGTTGTGGTTAACATCGCTTAACTCATGCCTACAGCCAGGGACGTGCTGGGCCCCTGATTCAGCCCGGGAAAAAGAGTTGGAGAGGCCCTCATTGCGCACTATAGAGAGAGATCTCTCTCTATAGCGCTGCTGCTACTCAAAGATTTGCCTTTTCAGATCATGACAAGTGACAAGCCAGTGGGCCAATTAACAGACATACGGGTGGAAACCTTGTATGTCCAAAACCGTTTGTTTTGTATTTATCATTTAAAAATTGATTTAAACTAGTGAAAACAGGTGTGCTTGTAGATCTGCTGTTTTTACTACTTTTGTGCGACGGCCTTGTATGATGAAGCAGGCCAGGGCTTTGCGAAAAGAATGTACAAATTTGAAACTTGGAGATACAAGGTTTCTGCCCGACAGTGACGATTTACTTTTACTTTGTTGGCCGCCCAGACCCCAAAATGGAACAAAGGCCGACATTTTATTTTTTATTTTTTCCTAATGGACCGGCCGGGAATGAACCGGCCGTTTGGGAGTTGGCCCGCTTTTCCCAATGGCCAGCACGTCCCTGCCTACAGCTGTGCTAGTTATATTAACATACTTTACCAAAGTGTTGCCCAAAGTGGGATCTAGGGACCCCCGGGGGTGCTTGAGGTCATAGACTGTACAAATGTCTCCGAGTTGATAATAATGGATTTTATAAAGGATAATTGTACATAGTCCTCAAGATAATAATCGTATCAAATGGAGGTCTGTGTTCTGGTGCATACCAATAATATAAAATAACATTTGATTCATTAAATGGATTGCGGCTTTAAAAATCTACGTACTTCCACCGATGGGCGGCATGGCCTCAGAGTGGTCGGAGCTGTTGATGTGGAAGCCTCTGATGAGTGCGGGCGAGGAGACTATGGCGAAGGAGTCGTACTGCTCACAGCGGGCGCCGTCCTCGGAGGCCACGAACCCCGTGGTGCAGGCACACGTCTTCTGGTTCCCCGGCCTGGGGAGGCACAGGTGGGGACAGCCGCCGTTGTTGGAGCTACAGGCGTTGGTGGTCCCTGCAGAGTCTACAGGGGAGGCGGTGGAGGTGAAGCTTGATTGATGCCCATGCTCCAACGGGCCACAATTGTAGCATTATTCGGGCAAGTCATTTTTACATTTATGCTACTGTATGCTAACCTGACTCTGTCATATATATTATTGTGTTTTATATGATCTAATCTGACATACTGTACATTTCAAATGGGGGCAACTATTTCCTTCTTTAATGCGTTTTCCCCAACCACCCCGCTGTTTTTTCCTTGATGGAAATTTCCACAATGGAAATAAGCTTTTGAGCTTTCTTGTGTCTATCCTTTTATCCGTGGTATGCATCTGTATTCACATTTTGTCAATCAATCAGTCACTCAATAAATCAATCAACGCAGCTGCATCAGGGCTGGACGATCAACTGAAAAAAGATGAAATTCACACCACTTCTGGAATTCCTGAATTCTGGATAGCAGGAAACGTGTACTAGGAAGGAAGTGCTTCTTAAAGCTCACACCACATCGCATCCCGACATGTTGGGAGCTTGTGGATTTGCAATTTCCAGTGCGAGACGTGACGACGCACAACCAAGTTTAAACACTAATTGTAGAGAATGCCTGTGGCATTTAGGACTGTCAGTAACGAAAAAAACAAGAAAAAAAAACCACACACACACACACACACACACACACACAACGAGACCACTCACCGTCTCGGGCGTGGACTTTGATGGAGCGCAGCCCTGACATGCCGCTCCTCATAATGACCATGTTGGCGCCGGTGTCCTTGTCCACCCTCTCGATGACCTCATAGTCCTGGTCAGTGTAGTAGAGGTGGCTCTGGTAGACCGTAAGGCCCCAGGGGCGGGACAGGCTGCTGACCACTGTCACACGGCTCACACCGTCCATCGTACCGCACTCAATCTGAAATGAACAATGGGATGCTGTGCCGTAAACTCTTGAGTGTTCATTCAGCTCTGAGAGAGTACACATGTAACCCATAAGGTTCCATTTGTACTCTCTCAAAGTTACAAATGGATAAATGAACACTGAGGATTTTACTGTGTACTGTAGAACCATCAGTGTTGGTTGATTTACAGTAATGTCATTAGAAACTGTAAATATGTTCAATAAATGTTCTTCAATAGACATTGTACTCTACTGGCAAAGTGCTGCAATCTAATACATATAAGCATTCATGTTTATAGAGTATTAATTTAGCTTTTGTTTTCTTTCTGCCTAGTGTGAAATAAACATAAAGTAGCATATAGCGGGGGTTCCCAAACCTTTTTGCTCGGGGCACCCCTATAAATATTTTTTTTATCCGAGGCACCCCTACTATTATTATATTCCTAATTTTCACTCCCAGTACCTTATATTTATAGCATATTTTAGCGATTATCTTGAGATAAAAGCCATTTTAGTAAGAACTGACTGAAAATAACTTCAAAATTGTACTTCAAGTTTGAAATGATACTAAATATATTTTTAAATGTCCAATTACATTTAAAATACTTATCTCACGGCACCCCTGTGGACTGCCGTCGCGGCACCCCAGGGTGCCCCGTCAACCCCTGCCATATAGCATGTGTACTCACCGCCCCAGTGCTGACCACAGTCCAGTACAGTTTGCTGGTGGAGATGTCAGCAGTGATGAATCCTATGTTGGCCAGGTTGCCTGTGTAGAGTGTCTTCAGGTTGCCTCCATCCATGTCAGAGCTGGCAACCTTGGGAGGAACCCCGCTGTCCGTCCCCTTATCTGTCCAGAACAACTTCCTGTGAAGGGAAGGGATAAGTGCCACGCAAGTCCTGAGTCTTTTAACACTGCATTACAGAACTTATTTGAATGAATAAAACATTATTATAACCAATCTGTATGGTAGAGAAATACAAATATAAGTAGCACATCTGCAGTGGTTGGAGGTGGTCTCCCTAGCCTTCCATTGAGACATTTTGATAAGAAACCCTACGTGTTGACAAGCAGTGCTGCCTGAAGCTCATACGCACAATGTCAGTACTGATTGTTTCTCTTGGATGAGTGGTAGATGTTTGGAGTGGACTCCAACATGGGAGACCTGTGTTCCTGGGGCAAGACTTAAAATTGGGGGTGTAACGATATAGTAACTGCATCGAAATATCGTTTTTAACTTAAAAAATCGAAGTAGATCGAAATGAAAACGGCTAAAATCTAATCGTATTGTTTGAATTTGTATCGTATCGAATCGGCAGTGCAAAGAATGGATTGTATCGATACTGCCTACTTGGGCATTGTATTTAGCATTTTTAAGAAGAAAAAATGAAAAGGAGGGGTTTAATTACTTTTTCTTTCCATATAGCTACACAGGTCTATCGATAAATGTGTGTAATCTCTGGGTTCATGTCAAGGTGCAGGTTTGTCAATATACAATTTCCATGTATTTGCCAGGTACTCACTGTGTTTACTTATTTATATCCATAATAATACATGTTTCCCTTAAAAACCTGCACTATCCACACCTTTCACACAGATTTAATTTCTTTGCTAAATAGTTACTATATGATTTTAAATCATTGAATCGAATCGTATCGTATCGCCATGAATGAACCAATATCGTCCATATATCGTATCGTCAACCATGTATTGTGATATGTATCGAATCGCTATTAAAATGTTACACCCCTACTTAAAATGTATGGATTGCAGCTTTAAATCTGAGAAGGTACCGATTTCTAACCTGACTCCACCAGATCACAATACAGCCACTTGTGTAAACTCAATACCAACACCATCTGGTGGAGTCAGGTTGACCAATTTCACCAAATGCCATTAAAGGGATATTTCACTTTCAAAAAAACTTTTGGTCATTTTATCGTCTAATCAGGCTTTTTGGAACACCCTGGACAGATTTTAATTTGCTTGATTCAATATTTAGATATTTGATGTAAATGTTATCAGGCCTTCCAGGCCCAGGGCCTCTCCCCATACACAACCATTGTAACTTCAAACTCAATTTTAACCATGATAGATTCATTAAAAACACCCATTCATTTTTCTGGTGACTCATACTACCCTCCTAATACGTGAGCAGGCCGTGTTTTTTAATATAACTTTTTTCATTTATTTTTAATAATGTTTTATTGTATTTACTTTTTTCCCATTTTCCCAAAGAATTATTAAAAATAAATGAAAAAAGTTATCGAAAAAGCAGGGTATTATGAGTCACCAGAAAAAATAATGGGCGTTTTTAATGAATCTATCATGGTTAAAATGGAGTTTGAAGTTACAATGGTTGTGTATGGGGAGAGGCCCTGGGCCTGGAGGGCCTGATAACATTTACATCAAATATCTAAATATTGATTCAAGTAACTTAAAAACTGTTCAGGGTGTACATAAAAGCCTGATTAGACGATAAAATTACCAAAAGTTTTTTTGAAAGTGAAATATCCCTTTAAGTTCCATTTCTAACTGGGGAGATTGGTTTTACCCTCTGGCTGGGTCCAGTGCTATTCCATTTGGCTGTCCGGCTCCCTCTGGTTTGCCTGTGCTGGTGATGAGGGTTTTCCTGTAGTGCGCGTCTCCATCTACACGGATCACCTGCATTTACATTAGTTTAATCGGTTAGTCTGAAGTTATTTTCTACAGATTAAGATTGACATTAAAGCAACCCAAGATGACAAGGAAAATTCAGATGGACTGGATAACAGAAATTATAACAACAAACTAAACATTATATCCTGGTGAAAATTATGAGGAATAGATGACTGATTCATATGATTTATGCTACAATGGGCTAGCCCTTCCCAGACTCAAGAGCTGGGTCTAGTTTTTAGTGACATTACATTTTCAATCATCTCCTACCTGAAGCATGAAACTTAAAATGAAGAAACATTGGGCTATTATAGGTCATTATCCCATTATGGATGGGAACACATAGTACAGTACATGTACAGTATGTAGCAACCTTTTTTTCTTTTTTTTTTCTTTTTTTCACCTCAATTGCAAGTCCATCAAGCGGCACAACGTCTTACCTCTATGGCTTTGTTGGTGGGATTGGTGTAATACATCATGCGGCTTATCCAATCAAAAGCCAAACCATAAGGTGAACCAATGATAGCAGCTGGAGCAAACTGGGTTCTATCGGTCCCACTGGTTTTTACTCTCCATATAGCTCCCTGGTTGAAGATGCAAACAAGTGCAGTACACAGAGGTGACCAAAATACACTTATTTTCAAAATAAATACTCCACATATGCATTCTATGTATTAAACTAATAAAAAAGTATGAAATTAATCTCTAACACAATCTTCCAAACACAACATACTTTATGCCTAAGCATTTAAGTGAAATGGATGGACATTTCAAACATTGTCGATAACTAGAGCAGGGGTTTGTCTCAGGGCACCTCATGAATATTTTTTTAATCCGAGGCACCTCTACATTATAATTTTCACTCCCAGCACCTTATATTTATAGCATATCATCGTTGTCGGGTGTTAACCTTGTATGTCCAAAACCGTTCGTTTTGTATTTATCATCTATAAAATGTACTAAACTAGTGAAAACAGCAGATCTACAAGCATAGTGTGCTTGTAGATTGCCTGTTTCACTAGTTTTGTCGTGGCACCCCAGGGTGCCCCGTCACCCACTTTGAAAACCCCTGAACTAGAGAACGAGAGCTGTCGTCACTCACGTTGCTCTGCACCCAGTAGATGTACTGCTCCTGGTCATCAAAGTCCATGTCCTGCCCCTGGGAGAGGCCTGACACAGGGGCCATGGCATTGTTGGACGGGTCAGCAGGGTCCAGAGGAATGCCAAAGATGGCTGACTCCCTCACCACCATGAGGAATGGACTGGTGTCTGATACACAATAGAATAGATACATTCCTGTGTTAACATAACTCTGAGAGCACTTATTTTTGAAGCGGTGAAAGCCGCTTCCAAGGTGTGGCTTTGTGTGTCCCGTACCTGTCTCGTGCATCTCTGCGCTGTGATTGGTCAGTTTTGTCTGTCCCGTGCATGTCCCATGCATGCTTGACCAATTGAGGATTGGTCAAGCTTCACATGCCAATTTGGCCCTCCAGACAAAATCATTCATTCATTCAGAATTCATTAAGCACATAGAAAGTATAGATCTAGAACACAGAATGTATAGATCTAGAACACAGATTTTATAGCTCTAGAACACATAGAATAAAAATTCACCAATTCACTTCGAACCGAGGTTTGATTTTTATGCAGTCCATGATATCAAGGATTTTGTTTTGCTGAGAGCAAAAAAATAAAAAGTATTGAAAGATAATTAGAAATAGAATAGAACTGATAGAAAGTAGAATCCCACAATTTAGAAAATATAAATACTGGACTCTGTACAGTACCAATAACAAAGAAAACAACTAAAACATACATCAAACACAAAAGAACAGAAATACAGCATAAACAAATTATGAATTCTTATTAATATTAATGCATGCCATGATGCTTTACCGGGTAAGATTACCTCAGCACCACTGTAGACTACACTGTAAAAGGTATCTCTGGTACAGTTTAATGACGTTATAGAAAGTACCTTTGACACAGGTACGCTTGTCTGCATCCAGCTTCCATCCAGACTGGCAGTGGCAGGAGTAATACCTGGGTCTGAGGATTGACAGCAGACACAGCTGGCTGCACAGGTGTTCCTGGCAGGGGTTGAATGCTGCACACACAGAGAGTACAGGGTCAAATTCAGGGGGTCTCCACACTCACACATTTTCATGACAAGGGCCCCAAATTGATAATATGTATTTTGGCCCCAATTTGAAAAGAAGTTGTGCTTGGTACTCCCATAAGAGAATATCTGTGTTGTGAAAAGAAGAAAAAAAGAAAATAAGAACTTAAAATAAAACACACACACACACACACACACACACACACACACACACACACACACACACACACACACACACACACACACACACACACACACACACACACACACACACACACACACACACACACACACACACACACACACACACACACACACACACACACACACACACACACACACAGTACTCAGAAGGCTAAAGATTGGACAGGGAGCCATGCTGCTATTAGACTATGTGGTGTTGTGTTGGTACAGTATAGCCGATTTCTCAGTGTGGCAACCATAACTGCGGTTACTGAGGTCAAGGTAATTACTATACATAGGTGGCCAAGGAATTGCTTGTTAAATATGTGAGTGGTTCCATCATTCAGTGTAACGCTTTTGTCATTCAGTGTACAAAGGTTTCATGACAGTAACATTGCTATACACCGCAGCTACACCTCAGCACTCTAGAAAAAGGACTATAGGCACCTGCAGGCTGTTTGATGGGGTGGTCCATGACGAGGCCCATGGGCTGGTAGACACTGTTCATCAGTGTGGTGATGTTGCCGCCGTGGAACTTGTTGGTCCTCATCACCTTGCTGGTGTAGCGCTCTGACCAGTAGACGTGGTCCTCGAAGATGGTCATGCCATGGGGGTGCTGGAGAACCTGGAGGGGAGTCGTCAAATGGGTTTTGACCTGTTGTCTGGTTTCAGCTTTTCAAAGGTAATGAGCATACTTTATACCTTGTCATACAACAGTGTCAAGTGACAAAGATTAAAGCTCGTAGATATGCAATTTTCAGGGAAGGTTTTTGAAAGTGTTCTGAACATTTTCATCTACAATGACACAAGTTTGAAAGTGGATAAACTACAATACATTTTACTTAGACTAATGAAAATAGAAAAAAAGCTACTAACCATATCACTCGCCATGACTTGCTGGCGGTTGCTGCCGTCGTAGTCGCAGTAGTCAATGTATTTAAGGTAGGCGTCTGCAAAGTACACCCTGCGTGTGGTGTAATCCAGGGCCAGACCGTTGGGCCAGTACAGTTTGGTGCTGACGATAATCTGCCTCGCGGTTCCATCCATGCTGGCTTGCTCAATTCTAGGGTTCTGACCCCAGTCAGACCAAAACATCAGGTTGGTGCTGAGAGAAGAACGACAGAAGAAGAAAGAATTTTAACAGTTCAAATTGGTCCTGCACCATATACTGTAACATCACTGGAGTGCTGATGCTGTGCTCGCGCGAACACACACACACACACGCACGCATTTGAAATGCGTATTTATGACCACATAAACAGAAGTACAAGGATGCCTCATACAAAGGTCATAAACAATGACAGTGCAGTCAGATAATATGAAAGAACAGTCAGTTACAAAGAGCAGAGCGTTGTTACATACAGTATAGCTGACATACTTGTCAGACACACACACACACACACACACACACACACACACACACACACACACACACACACACACACACACACACACACACACACACACACACACACACACACACACACACACACACACACACACACACACACACACACACACACACACACACGTGCATCACTTCGTGCTGTGCTGCAACCTTGTACAGTACATCTGCTATTATTTTACATTTGTCAAAAAGTGTGCATTTGTAGAATGTGCCTCAGGTCGTAATGGACTAAAAAGGGAGAGGGTCTTAATCTTACTGGTTGCGTGGGTCGAGGACCAGTCCACGTGGACTGGTGACGTTCTTGTTGAGCAGAACCTTCCTGAAGCGGCCGTCCAGAGTGGACACCTCGATGTTTTCCAGGAGAGAATCGGTCCAGTAGAGGTTACGACCGGCCCAGTCCACAGCTATGGTCTCTGGTGCCATCAGACCACTGGACAACACCTAGAACCAAACAGATATGGGCATTAAATACACTGTCAAATCGTCTTTGTTAATGAATCCACTTATAACTCTGAGAGATTACACATTTAACCAAATGGACCCTTTGCTGGTCCATTTTGTACACGCTCAGAGTTAACTTGGAAGTTACGATGGGTTTGTATAGGAATCTGATAAATTATTTGATACATTATTATTATCAAATATCTACTGAATCAAGCAACTTAAGAATTGTCTGGGGTCCGGACAAAAGCCAGAGTAGACTCTTGCTATATACTAAATTATTTTTTGATAGATTGGTAGATGATTTCACCACTCCTGTAGTCCTCTACATAAAACTCCTATGTAGAGAGTCAGGAGAAGTGAACATCGAGTCATACAAGTTATTTTGTACACAAACTATGAGGCTAAAAGCCCCACTAGCAGCCCCAAGGGCAATGTTGCTCCTTATACCATACAGTATGTAATGTAGAAGAAATAATAATAATGATAATCTTGTTCGGCACCAAAGTGTTGGCCATTGCCATCCACTGAGCCCCACTATAGTGAGTTTAGTAATGTATTCAACCTATACCTCCTGTCTATCTGTGCCATTCTGGAAAGCACTAAAGATCTTCTTCTGACTGGCATCGGCCCAGTAGATTCTGGAGGTCACCCGATCAAAGTCCACTGTCACAATGGCCGAGCCGCTGATAACTGGGCGCAGCTGGGGCGGCTGGATATTGATCTTGTTGGCGAGGATCTGACTTCGCTTGGCGACCAGAAGCACAGCTGCGGCAGGATCTGTTGGATTAAACATATTTTGCCGCATGTCACTCCCCATCTCTCTCCCATTTCCTGTCAGTCTACTGTCCTATCCAATAAAAATGAAAATGTAAATTAGGTAAAAGGTGTTTTGCATGTCTTTTAACTGCCAATAACTTCAAAGAATGTATATGAGAAGCAGGAGGTCTGGTGAAACGATAACTTTATACATATAATAACGGCTTTTGTGAGTTTAACGTCATGTGATATTGCACTTCTTGAATCGTGTGTGCCAATTATATGGTTAACATTTATGATCAGAATATGTGTGGTGCAATGTAACTGTATTATCCAGTCATATGACTAGCATAATTACATGATATAATAATAACAATCACATGACTACGATAGTTTAAGTGGACATAAATGATGGATACAGGTATAAACCCTTCTGTTACACTTGAGAGCAAGGACAATTGTACGGCAAGCAGCAAAAATAGCAAAGCAAAAACAGCCAATCTACAAGCTCACAAGGCATCACGATATGACATGTTGTTAGTTTGTAGATGTGCTATTTTTTGCTACTTTTAAAAATGTGTGCAAATGTGACTGACACAAGGTAAGTTGATTTTTTTATTTAATTGTTCCGAAATTCACTGATATTTGGCCGAAAAAACGCTGACAGCGTGCAAATGGAACCAAATGAATCCAGGGTCCATTTGGTTCCATTTTTATGCTGTCAAGAGTTAAGGGGAGACCTGGAAATTTTTCAAGTTGAAGACACACTGTCCAACAGTTTAGCTGCTTACTAGTGACTTTGCAGGTGCGTCCATCAGGCTCCAGAAGGTAACCGTCAGAGCAGTAGCATCTGAAGGATCCCCGTTCGTTGTAACAGTGCTGGCTACAGAAGCCAGGGATCTGACATTCATCAATGTCCTCGCAGGTCTTGGAGTCGTTGAGCAGCTGGTACCCTGGACTGCACGTGCACTGGGACCCGAACGGGCCTTGGACGCAGCCGCCGCTGCAGCCGCCGTTGTTCAGAGCACAGTCATCTTGGTCTAGAAAGAGAGACAGGGGATACAATAATTGCACTGTTGTATTTGTGTGTGCATGCAACATACTGTACTCCGGTTTATTGAGTTTTGATTTCGGTTGGTTTCTGTATTTCAATATTAACTGGTAGTCTATTTGAGGTGTTGCCTTCTTTATCTTGGGTAGAGCTGCACGATCGGATGGCAAAAAGATAATTATTAGTTTGGTCAATATTGAGGTCACTATTATTTAACACAATTAGGCTACCCATTGACTTTGGAAACATCGTGGCAAAATCTTGATTAAGGAAAAACCTTAAAAAGCCACTGAAACTAAAATAAAATATTTAATAATACAATATATAAGCTCACATCCATTTTTCTTTTTAAAATGTAGCATTTCTTCTCTTAATTTCTCTTTTTGGGATTTTCACCTATAATAGCGAGCCCAAAATTGGGACGCAATGGATTAGTCATGTAAGGAATCCGGCAGTGGCAAAATCTTGATTATCTTGTTGCCAAAATAATGTGCAAACATATGTGTGACCAGATCTTCTTTTGAGCAGTGGTTCTCAACCTGTGGGTCGGGACCCCCAGGGGGGTCCCCATATTATTTTTGGGGGTCCCCAGATGATTGGCTTAATGTGAAACATTGTTTTCTCATTCAACAGTAAACAAACCAACATAAAGTTTAAGTTTATTGCACATTTCTAAAGTGACAATTTAAGGACTTTTTAATCTCTGAAATGACAAATTAAACATTGGCCAAATTGTCAAACATTAGAGGCAGAAATTGTGAAAATAGCCGATCTACATGCTCACAACGCCTCGCAACAATAGAAGCGTGTTCTACAAAATGTAATGCCTAAACTCTTAGTGCTCGTTAGGGTGTGTGTGTGTGTGGGGGGGGGGGGGGGTCGCGGCCTGAAAAGGTTGAGGACCCCTGCTTTTGAGGAGATATGACAGAGGCTGTGATGTTCTATGAAACTCACTGCAGATGGGTGACTCGTCTGCTCCATTGGGACAGTCCCTCTGGCCGTCACACACCGTGTCCAGGTCGATGCACACCTGGTCGGTGGGACACTGCCACTGTCCGGAGGGACACTGGAAGGGCGGGGTGGGACAGTTCTGCTCGTCGCTGAAGTCGCGGCAGTCGTTGTCACCGTCACACACCCACGCCATCGGAACACAGATCTTGTTGGCACACTGGAACTGATTGGACCGGCAGGTAATGGGCGCGCATGAGTTGTGTTCGTCGGAACCGTCTTCGCAGTCTGGATGCCCGTCACACTCCCACTCGTCCGGTATGCAGAATCCGTCCGTCTGGCACTGGAACTCATCGTCGTGGCAGAGGCCCGGACCTCGAGTCGCTGGGGGAGAGAGGACAGAAGAGTAAAGAGTTGAGGAAAAACCTTAAAAAGCCACTGAAATATTATTTAAGAATCCGAATATCTATAAGCTCACAACGTATGATCGATTTTTCTTTTTCACATATTTCATTTCTTCCCAGATTTTTTCTTTGTTGGATTTTCACCTATAATAGCAAGCCCAAAATTGGGAAGCAATGGGTTAGGGTTAAAGTTAAAGTAGTTAAAACAACTTTCAGAGTAGGGTACTCCTGATTTTTTTTCCCTTTTTTTTTACTCCTCGACATGAAGTTTATGCAGTTAACTTACGACAGTCTCTCTCATCAGAATGGTCCCGACAGTCAAAGACTCCATCACACCGATACTGAGAGTGGACGCACTGATCTCCACTGGCACAGGCAAATTCATAGGACTCACAGACATAGTCTAAAGGGAGAAAACCAGAGTGACAACTTATCCATAGACCATTTAGACCTGGGGTTGACAGAATTGTCAACATTCACAAAAAAAGCCTCTGTAGCAGATGAAAAATGTTCATTATCTAATGTTCAGGAAACAAATAATCAACAACAAAGGAAAGACAGATACAGTATAGAGATTTGTGGAATTTATATTGATTTGCTTTTTTCCCCCATTGGTTATTGATTTGGTTTGGAAATAGGGCAAATGAAAGACATTAGCCAACAGTGTAAGATCTCAAATGTGTCTTATTTCATGTGTCTATCTTCTACAGAGGCTGAGAAATAAATATATACAGCATAGCAACACCTACAATGACCTTTTCCTGGCACGAAAGCAATAACTACATATACAGTACTATACTGTAGGTTACAACTGGGTTCAAATGGGTTCAATATGAAGCAATTCTTTTCAAGCCATCATGCATCACACAGCATGCGTTTAGTGAATTGTATCAGTACCACAGTTGTTCTCATCAGAGGCGTCCATACAGTCCTGGTCTCCATCACACACATACGAGCTGGAGATACAGCGATGGTCTGGACACAGGAAGTAGCCAGGGGGGCAGGAAGAGATGGTCGAATCTACACAGACACAGAGAGAGCAAATATCTATACAGGGGTCTTCAACAGGGGGTCCCCAGAGTTACAACAGGCTAGGGGCTCCGCCAGTGTGATAGGATTTTTTTTTTACATTAACTACTTGAACCCAAGCATCCCTATTCTGAGGAGAACTTTAGCCAAAAAATACTTACTTCATCTCTCTTTTAGGTAAGGGGTCCACGGGCTGAACATTTTTGACGATCCCATATCTAGAAAGTAGGCTTGCTGTTCCTGATAGGCCGTACGTTTTCTTTTTACTACACTCATCAACTTACAGTATCAAAATACCAAATGAAACAATGCTCCTCGTCATGGATGAAAGCTGCATTGGTTCCCTTGTGACTTACTGCAGTAGTGTTCATCTGAGCCGTCGCCACAGTCGTTATCGCCGTCACACACCCAGTTTTTGCTGATGCACCTGTCGTTGTCACATGTGAAGTAGTTGGAGGCGCAGGTGGTGGGGACGCGGGTGGGGCAGTTGTCTTCATCAGAGCCGTCCCCGCAGTCGTCCGTGCCGTCACAGCGCCAACTGGACAAGATGCAGCGCTTGTTGTCGCAGGTGAAAGCGCGCGGAGAGCAGGTCATTCCTGGTAGGGAAGTGACACGAGGATGGACTGGTGTCACACTAATTAACAAAATAGCAAGAATGTGCGAGCTTGATTTCTACAAGCTCACAACTCAGCATGATGAAACAGTTGTAAGCATTGAGATGCTATTTTACATTTAGATGCTACTATACTCTATGTGCACCTTTAGTGAAAAAATATGGTTGAAAGTGGTAGAATTATCACAGATGGTAATACAAATATGTATCAAATTATCCTCCTAGAAATTATCATAGCTAGGATGAGTGAAACATACTATATTTAATTGTTGGTTGTTTGTGTGTAGTGTGTACTGGTCCCATAACAAATGTTTACTTTGTTTAGTAGGTCAGGCCAGCCCTGGACTGCTCACTGGTGCCCGTTTGACGGTTTGCTATATACACTTTCACGCGTACCTGGTTCAGTACAGTTGGCTTCATCACTCTTATCCATGCAATCTGCGAATCCGTCGCAGCGGTAGGAGTTGGGCGTGCAGCGCCCCTCGTCACATTCGAAGGCATAGTCGCCACAGTTGGTATCGGGCGGAGGGACCGAGTCGTCCTTGATGCAGTCCCTCTGGTTGGCCTGGAGCTTCATGCCATAGGGGCAGCCGCACACTCGGCTGGAGGAGGGGGTCGGGAAACAGAAGTGGCTGCAGTAGCCGTTTGGCGCCGAATTGCACCGGCTGTTGAACACTGTTGGGGAAAGGGGTGAAGAAGCAGGCAGGGTTAGGCTGATGTCTGGAACAATAGTTGTACTGACTTTTCCATGGAGGGTTTCATGTGACGCTTTTGCTGTGTCATTTCTCTTGCTTTTTTGCACTGACCAATGGGTCTCTTTTGTTTGACTCACTGTTAAGTATTATTATTGCGACCGTAGGTCGCAGTTAACTATGAAAACCAACACATGTTGTCCGTCAGTCCGTGTATCTCTGTCTGTACGTCATGCCTGACTTTGTACAAGCTCCATCTTTAGGGTTAGGGCTAATTTAACCTTAACCTGCAGTCTATCAGATCTTTTCTCTTTGAACTATTTCTCCCTGCAGGGTCCACTTACTGCTGTGCAGGTCGGCTGAGTAGGTCTTGACGTTCAGGATTCCATTGATTCCCTCTCTGATCATCATGTTGTCTCCTCCATCCCTCTTCCTCATGCGGAATATGCCCTTGGTCCGTGTATCAGACACATAAAGGTGGTCTGCAAGGGAGAGAACATGCAGTAAGTTATATCAAACGTGAATGTGAATACTGTTCATTTGAATATACTGTATAATTATAATATACTACAATACTATCCAGTATTTATACTGTAGATGCTGTGTCAAAGTGTCCCTGAGCAAGACACTTAACCCCTAACTGCTCCCCTGGCACTGTATTAATGGCTCTTGCCCACTGCTCCTAATAGTTAAAATGGGTGAAATGCAGAGGACACATTACACATACAGCATGTGCAAATGTGCTGTGACAAAAAATAACCCAAAGGACTGGGGACCACTTTATCAACTTAAGGGGAGCACACACTGGACGCGGGCGGCTGCGCAGCGTCGCGTCACGGTATCGACGCACGTGAAGTGCCGCGCGGTAACCTCAACTGGATGTGGCGCGCTGCCACACAGCACATCCATTTCTCCCAGTGGGGAGAACCATGGGAGAACATGTTCACCGCGCGGCAACGCTGGAAAAATAGAACAGTGGCGTATCGGCGTTGCAGACGAGGCGGCAGACACGCAGCTGCGCGCGTCTGACACCGCCGGTGTGGGTTAGTTCATTGAAAAGGTGGCCGTATTTTTGATGCAACACATCCGCGCGCCTCCGCGTCCAGTGTGTGTTCCCCTTTAGACTGTAATAAACTGCCATTGCACTTCAAGTTTATCCATTGTATACATGTAATAATTAGACCCATGCCATCCTATGGGGGAAATTCAGTTTTCAAGTACACCCAGCTGAGTCACCTCGACACATTGCCGGGGATGGGAATTGAACTTCAGACCTTTTGCTTCCCAGGCGGGCTGCTTCCACCATTCATCTATGTACATAGCTAGTAGTAACACCGTGGAATGTGTGCCCTTGTAAGCACATTATATTGTCAGAACTATTTCACTCCCCTGTATTTTATTTAGTTAACCAACATTTTAACACACATTCTATGTTTAATATATTGTATTCCAAACATGCCTATCCACAGTGGATAAACAATGATTTCAACACAAATCAGTTACTCCTACCAAAGTGGATTGTAAGGGCATAGGGTTGGGTGATCCGCCCAATATTGCTGAAAGTCTGTCTGTCAAATCCATCAATGCCGATGTGTCCTATCTGTCCCAAGAGGGAGTCCACCCAGTATAGTCTGTCCATCCTGCCAGGGCCAAGCACAAGGAATCATTGAGTTATGCTTAATTATGCGGCAAAGATTACAGAGCGCCAAGGTCACAAAATCAGGCTTTATAGTCCATAAACTGAAGATCACCTGTGTGCCATATGGGAAAATATTAAAGGAATTCCAAATAATCCACTTAAATAACATTCTGCTAGTGTATAAGTAGCCTAAAATGATCCCTGTTGTAGCATTCTACTAATTTCTAGTCCTTAATTTGTCTGCATTTGACGATTCAGCCTACTGAGAGGCCATTTAAAACCAAAGAAAAAAGAAAACATGTAGGCCTACAGTAAAACACTACCATGTACATATTAGTAATACATCTATATACATCTGTGGTGATTCATTTACTGTGATTTGCATTTGTGCGGTTCTTGAATTTATGCACATATCTGACCATTTGATTTCCATATACTTCATATATATCCAGATCATACAGCATGTTACAAACTGAGCTTACTGGTAGTCGAGAGCGAGTCCAATGGGCCCGCCCAGGGTGCTGTTGACCAGAGGAACCGCATTGCTTCCGTCAGTGAAAGCCCTCATTATAGTGGCTGGGCGGGAATATACACACCAGAACAAGTAGCTTTGGAGCGGGTAGGGAGGAGGACAGATGGGCTTTAGTATCATTCAAATAACATTACAAAACCTCATGCTGCATAGTGTATACAATGGGTCTTCAACAGGGGGCCCACGACCCCTAGGGCAAAAGTGGTGTTCGGGGACCCCGAGGGGTCCTTCTGGGGGTTCCAGGGGGTCCCCAACAAAATGAGACAATACAGGAAAAAGAGCAGATCAAATACAGAGACAATGGTCAAGTTAGTGGTTCAATGTCTGAACATGAATCGAACCAAACAAAAACATAATTTTACAAAAACACTGATGATAGTGGTGTCAAACAAGTCTATGAAAGCCATCTATGAAATCTATGAAAACGTTTAATCTGCAACACAATTTTAAGCAATATATAGTGGGGCGTTCCTGCTTCTGTGTTCATCTCTCTCAGTTAAGGTGTCTGTTTCTATATATGATTGCACGTAATGTGAATAAAGTAATTATACAATTATAACACCGTCTTTGTTCACCTTGCAAACTATATAATAGGCATTATATACTGTCTAGAAATTAGTTATGAATACTTAATAATGTATAATGTAGAGTGCTCACCCAGCACTGGGATGCACTGCGATTCCCGTGGGATTCATCACGCCAGTCACAATGTCTCTTCTGGACTTGTCCGTCACTTTGAAAGCCACCACTGACCTGTAAGAGCTCGCGGTCCAAAACAAAACCTTGGAGGTCCAGTCATAGGCCATGGCATTAATCATTCCCACTCTGTAACCTGTCAGAATCTGATGATCTGCAGTGCAGAGCAAAAAGGGACATTTAGTAACTCAAACAATATAGAGACTGTAGCCTGGCCATGGCAAATATCACAGCGTATTAGTCTGGAATCTCTGTTTGAAAACTGCGTTTCCATGGTCCGAATTAAGAAGATGCCTCTGGTGATAAAGCCGCCCACATTTGCAAATGGGCCCTGACCAAATCTGAAGAGGGCTTTTTTTTGTAGTGGCATATTTGTCTGGTTTCCAGGCTACATAGAGAGACTACTGATACACAAACAAACTATGACTAAGACTGTCTACAACTTTTTTTTTTAGATTCCACTCGATTAATCCCTGAATGGAAATTCTGGCGACACAGGGCATATGAATAATACAAAAGGTGCATCAAAAACTAAACATACAAAAATGTTCAAATGTCAACTGATGTTGACCTTAATCCCCGTAATGAAAACCTGAAAAAAATACAAACACTCACGAGTGCCATTGACGCTGGACTTGTAGACAATGCCTCTGCTCCGGTCGTTGTAGAAGACGGCTTCCTCGTTGCCGTCGTATTCCACAGCGGAGCCGGTGTGAGTGACCCCCATCCCTGCCAGGGGCAGGGTGACGTCCTCCTGGAAGGATACATTCAGAGGCAGTCCTCGCACCGCAAGGGTTGTCGCCACCAGCAAGTAGTCCCTCACCTCTGCTCACACAGAAAGGTGGTTAGGTTGGTGAAGATCAGCAGTGTTTCCCAAACAGAGGTCCCATTTTCATGGATCGCATACATATATATTCATATATTTTGTTTATTATTTCAAAATATATATTATTATTATTTATTATGTGCAATTTGCAATTAAATGTAAATAATTTCAGAAATGTTCAAGAAAAAAAAGGAAAGAAATATCCATAAATAAAACTACAAAACTTAAGTAATTGAGAAACGAATGGATTGTCTAATTCAAGAGATTTGGTGTAGAGGGGGAAAACTTATAGCCCTGGGGGAACCTGCTCAAAAAAGTATAAGGTTTAAGTGGTTCAATAATCACGGTGCCTATCATGTATCACAATTTAATTTGGGACCGATGGCTTATTATGATGTAATCTAATGGGTGATAAATCTCTTCTAAACTCAGGCCAGGTGCTGCCTCCATCAGAGGGACTTACTGAAACAAGAGTGTCGGTCAGGATGGAGGTCGTAACCAAGGCGACACTTGCAGCGGAATCCCAGGCCGTCGTTGTCAGAGCGATGACTCAGAACACAGATATGCTGACAGCCTCCGTTGTGTCTGCCACAAGGATTCATCACTGCAACACAAGATGTCCACATTGTCTAACGCAATGTTTCTCAAACTTTTACATTTCAAGGTCTCCCCTTAACTCTGACAGCATACATATGTATGCTGTTAAGAGTTACACACTTCACTTGTATGGGTCCATTTGGACCCCCATAAAGGAACCCACAGAGTCCCTGAAATCCACTTTGAGAACAACTGGTCTAGTGCAGACATTACTCAGCTCGGTATGGCTACAGTATGGCTTTGTGTGTTCATAGTAAAAACTCCACACTGTACATTTAAACTCATGAACCCTAGCGTCTCTATTCTGGGCATTTCATAATGGGCGAACACAGAACATTCCGTGAAAACAGAACACAGAAGATTCTGTGAACATTCGTGAACATTCAGCAAATTTAAATATACAGTGTGTGTGTATCATGTGTATCATGTGTATATCAACCAGCTCACAATGCATCACATTGCAACGTGTTGTTGTGACTTTATAGATCGGCTATTTCTGTTGAAGAAATTTGGTGTGGAGCGAAGAAAAGAAAAAGGAGTGGACCAAGTACAGACCCCTGGGGGAAACCGGTCAACAAAGTACATACGGTAGGGTTTAAGTGGTGAATAGGACAAAGAAGGTGTCCAGTACTTCAAAACTCATTTCAGAAAAGGGGTGTCATATCAATTAAGCCAACTAGACATTGGAGACTGTCCAATTTCAATTCTCCATTTAGTATGATTGTTGCCAAATAGTGTGTTTTGGCTTAGATGTCCACTTCCATACCGAAGGGTTGCAGGACAGGATGTGAGACAACGACATGGCCAGGTCTGTTGGCTGTCTGGTAGAGCATGTATGTGCTGTTCATGCCATTGAAGCGGGTGGTTCGCATCACAGCCATCTTGGTCCAATCAGTGAAGAACAGGTGGTTCTCGAATGCTGCGATACCAAATGGATGTGGAGCCATGGTTCCGCCATAGAGCACTGTTTTCCTGTGGAAAAAAATCTATTTAAACTTTAAATCAAAGGAGCTTTATTGGCATGAGAAAACATACATTTACATTGCCAAAGCAACTGTCAAAATATAATAAAAACAATTGAAAATGGGGAACATATATACAGATGGAGGGGGTGCATGAAATTCTCTGATGAGAAACTGTTGTCAAATTACCTGTCCAGACCGTTGTATGTGACAGTTTCCACCATGTCAAAATGGCTGTCGGACCAGTACACCCTCTGGGTAACAATATCCAGGGTTATGCCTGTTGGAGTACCAAGCCTGCTCTTCACCAGTTCAACACGGTTACTTCCGTCCATGTACGCCCGCTCTAGCTTCACCTGCTCTTGGTTAATGCCCATGTCTGAAAAGAACATATAGCTGCACAAAACAACAACAAGTCACCTTCGTAGGCTTCATGAAACATTAGTGTTTTAGACAAGTTATTATGTACATATTATATATTGTGTACAGACTATCTTGTGACTCTCGTGAAAACAATTGTCCTTCCTCTATGGTGGACAATGAAGAATGAAATAAATCAAATCTTTAAATATTCAAACACCCACCCCACTGTGGGGTCCAAGGCAAGTCCGTGAGGAGTCTGCAGGTTCTCAGCCACCAGTGTGACTCGGTTCCCTCCATCAAAGTCGCATGCATCAATGCGCTCCACCCGAACCTCTAGGACATAGAGTTTGAAGTTGATCCAGTCCACAGCGATGTTCTGGGCACTGTGGACCGCAGTAGACAGAACCTCCTTAATGTCACCTCCGTCATAGTTGGCAGAGTACACCTAAGGGACAGAGGCACGGCACAGCTTGGTTGTTAAATGATTATAATTTGCGAAATGTAGTAAACACGTAACGCTAATTTCTATGGCACCATATGACCATGTAGGTCACCAAAGACATATGATTCTGGAAGACGTGACACAATGTGACAAACTTTCACCTGTACATTGTGACACTGGGGACAGAACTTAATCCAGCAGTCAGTCACCTACAGTATAGCTGACCTCTTTTCTTCGCTCCACACTGCTGCAATGGTGCTGTGGAGTCATACCAGAAACTCTACTTGGATCTGCCGCTGTATTGAGCTGCTCAGTCAGCTCAGTCAATGACTGTCACTTGCTTTTGAGAACCAACTTCTGTCATGGAATTCTGGATCAATCATTAATCGATGAGGCAATTAGGAGACCAGACAATATTCTAGGTGGTAATGGTTATGCTTTCTGTACATGATATCACAGGGAGAAAGTACAATAACACTCATGTCAGTGGTACGATAGTTCGGCCAGGAGGCACAAGTCAGAGATCAGATCACAGTTATAATGCCGCTGCTTAAAGGACGAGCTGAACCATAAAAAGATAGGCTGTACGAAAACAATAGCTATCAGGCCTCGTGGAGAGATTTACTGTAGACTCTTACAAGCAATCAAATATCATGTATTATCATTGATGGCAGATCTCAGACCTCTCCAACTGATCCAAAATGCAGCGGCATGACTGGTCTTCAACCAGCCTAAGTTCTCGCATGTCTCTCAACTTCTCCGCTCCCTCCACTGGCTCCCGGTTGCGGCCCGCACTGAATACAAAACACTGATGCTGACCTTCAAAGCAGCCAAAGGTATGGCTCCTCCATACCTCCAAAACCTGATCAACCCCTACACCCCCACCCGTTCACTTAGATCAGCTAACACAGGGATGCTGACAGAACCCTTGCTAAAAACCCCAGGGCAAAAATCCACTCGTCCGAGCCAGTTTGCCCTCCTGGCCCCAAAGTTGTGGAATAAACTCTCTGTCGCACTTAGAACAACGGACTCACTCGCTAGCTTTCACCGTGGACTGAAGACTCACCTTTTCAGACTACACCTAAACCCTTAGCACTACTGAAACACTCAATGACCATACATGAAGCTAGTTAGCATTTGTTTTTAGGTTTTTTTAGAACCTTTTTTTCTTGACTGATTATTGTTTTGTAGATAGATATTCATTTGCATTTGTTATATTGCTGTTGATGTACTGACATATTCTCTTGCTTATTATTGTGATGTTTTATCTGCTTATTGTAAGTCGCTTTGGATTAAAAGCGTCTGCTAAATGCCTAAACTGTAAACTGTAAACTGTAAAGGTTATACATATGCAGTCATATCATTTCTAAAATGTTCTCCTCTAGTCAGCAGCACTATGTAATGTCAGCATGGCATTCAAGGTAGGTTCATACTGTACAGTAGGTATTGTATCATTTTCATTACTTTGCATTTGTAGGTTCTTCTGTCCCATGACGGCATCAGTCTATTACCATGTTCATGTAATAACTGTGTATATTTAGACTCTGAATTAGGTGTTTGTGATCTCAAGAGTCTGCTCTGGAGCATCACAGGAGCAGAGCCACATGTAGCACATGTAGACATAAACAAACAGAGGCTTTCAAGGACACTACAAAATCATGTTGTCAAAAGAGTTGGACAGCAGCTGCTGTGACTGACCTTCTGAGTGTTGGTATCCGTCCAGAACACTGTCCGGCTGTTGTGGTGATAGGCCACCCCTACAGAGTAACCTCTACCCTGGGACGGGACCAGAGTTCTGACGAAGCGGCCGTGTATGTCTGCCATCATCACGTCACCCCCGTTGGTGAAGATGAGCTGTGGCATCCCAGCTGGAGGAGTGTCACAAACATCTATGAATTATTCACGTGTCTTCTGTTGAGCTACAGTAGTAGGCCTAATTATGAAAGCCCTTTACAGAAAAGGAAGATTATACAGTATATTGTGCACTTTGATTTTAAAATCCAAATTCAATTCAATACACATAGCACAGTAGTGCCATGTGTATTATTTATGTGCGTGCACTTAAATACCAGTGGTGGAAAAAGTACTCACATTTTCTACTTAAGTAAAAGTATCAATACTGCATTGTAGAAGTACTCTGTTACAAGTAGAAGTCCAGTATTAAAAATGTACTTGAGTAAAAGTACAAAAGTATTGGCATCAAAATGTACTTAAAGTACTAAAAGTAAAAGTACAAAATGTTTGAAAATAGCCGAATTACAAGCTCACAACGCGTCGCATCGTGACGCGTTGTGAGCTTGAAGATCTGCTATTTTCAAACACCTAAGGTATAACATGGGGCTAAAGTGGTTTATGTATGTTTTAATATTATAATGTATATCTGAAAAGTAACTAGTATCTAAACTTTTCAAATAAATGTAGTGGAGTAAAAGTACATTTTTTGGATCCCAGATGTAGTGGAGTAGAAGTAAAAGTATTGGAAATTGGACTTACTCAAGTAAAGTACAAATACCTCAAAACTGTACCTATACAGTACTTAAGTAAATGTACTTAGTTACTTTACACCACTGTTAAATACCATACAGTAAATCATTGCATGGTTTCGATTTTTCGAGAAGCAGGATTCCATTAGGTAACTGGCAAATAAAGAATGCTAATATGTTTGAGGTTATACCAACTGAAAGGACTTTATTGGACTAAATATTCCCTCTTATCTTACCTGTGACAGCTTGCTATCTATAGCGATAGCCTATCACTTCCTGTACCTGAAATGTTGGCCTTGCATATGTGCCCCTTCTCCAGGATGTAGCCATCAGCACAGCTACAGTGATGTGTCCCAGGACGGTCTTCACATAGCTGGTCACAAATCCCCCAGATGTTGCAGTCATTGTAGTCTGAGCATAACAAACAACAACAAAGGTCTTTACCTTTCTGACTATTGTATCATTTTATTTATTTTTTAATTGCGTAATGGGAATCTTTAACGGTAGAGTAAGTGATTTCAAATAATAACAAAATGGGGCTATGTTGATAGTACTCATGACTAGTGTTTGGTCCATATTTGGACTTCAGCCTTATCCCGTTTTAGTTGCTCCACCAAAACTGTTGGGTGAAAAGTTTGCATGGCCGAGTATGGGCGGGCCCTACGCGCACCAAGGCCCACCCCCACTTGATCATGATTCTAGGAAGGCCCTCGCCTGTCACCTACATGAAAACTGAAACTGAAACTTAAACGAAATCACTTTACCCTACCTTTAATACAAAATGTCTGTTAAAATTAAATTAAATGTTGTTTCTTTAATATTGTCAAACAGGTTTTAACCACTTCAACCCTGAGTTATCTCTGTACTTGGTCTACTTGTTTCTTTCTACAACAAATCTCTTCATCAGAAAGATCCAATCTGCTATTTTTCAGGAAAAAGAATATATAAAAATAAACCCCCACACTCACCCACACAGGAGCGGCTGTCATTGGCTACGATGTAACCGTCGGGACAGTAGCAGGTTCCCCCCTGAGGGGAAGGGTGACAGCGGTACTCACAGCTGAGGGCAGAGCACTGCTCCAGATCTGTGAGGATGGATGATATAGACAGTATAGTCATCTAAGTCAGAGATTCTCAAAAGTTTTCATGACAAGGACTCCCGCGGACAACCATCTGAAAGGATTTTGTGCCAGGGACACCCCATACAAGAATGTGTTGTTAATATGTTTCAAAAATATTCAAAATTCTCCACATTTCTTTTAATATCTTTTGTTTATTTTTGAGCGGTGCTAACCTCTCCTACATCTGGCTTTGTCTGTATGTACTGTATGTATGTCGGTCCCACCCTGTCCCACATTGGCCAAGCTTCACGTGACGCTTAATGAAAAGAACTCATAAAAGGCACCGCTCACTTCACACTGGGTGTGATTTTTTAAAGCAGATTTTAAAGCACACCACACATTACATCAAGCTATTTTCAAAAAGCCAAAGTATTAAAATAGGTTAAACAGTTTTTAACCCAGATTATTTTCAAACTGATTTTGATATTATTATCTAACATATAAACGAAGAGAGTCAGTCAGTCAGTCAGTTAGTCACGCTCTAAAGTTAATGCATTTCCACGTTTATTATTCACTCGCTTCAGCAACTGATCCCAACTTTCACATGGCATTGACCATTAGCATTATACACCCGGTGAGGGAGCCGATTTTCATTTTCCCCAAATGCAAGCTGTTTATTAGCGTTTTCTTCACCACTTCTGTTCAACTATATGGCTGAGTACTGTTGCCAGGGTTACCGCCCCAGGGTTAGGGTTAGGGTTAGGGTTATTTTGTAGCACATATCTTCGAACGGGTAAGGTCTAGTATTAGTTAATTTATCTGGAGACCCCCTGGAACCCCCTTCCCCCCCAAGAACCACTGATCTATGTCAGTGATTCTCAACCTTTTTTAGTTGCAAGGATCCACCGTTTACTCTAGTCTCGTGTAGCCAGACAACTACACAATGCTATGCTATATATATGCTATAGTCTGGAACTATAAAGTCAAGAAAGGAAGCTATCATCGGTTTTTCACATTTACGCGCAAAGACGAAAAGGAACAATCATCATCACCGTCACCATGACTGTCCATTTTTCTTATGATGTTCAAAAGTTAATCATGAACTGAGTGTGGGTAAACGCAATAAATAAAGTGATAAGCAAAAGGTGAGTGCTGACTGAGATCATAAAGATTGCAATGACCGAAGATTAGTGTTAAGTTTGAGAAACAGGAAATAATAGTACCTACTTGAACCCTGCTTTCAACTTTATTAAGTGAAAATGTAGCTTGTGTGGAAAAAAACAATCATACAGTATGACGAAATTAAGTGTCTCACACAGCAAGAGATAAAGCAAGGATTATTTGGATACCTGACATTTTGAATAACACATAATAACACTATCCATTTGTAACACTGAGGGTTAAATTACATGTTTGATCTAATCTTGAAATTACCACTCAGGATTTTACTGTCCAAGTAACATAGGAGTACTTCTAGTAGCTACATCTGATTAAATAGTCAGGCCTTTAATCCTTGAATATGTATTGTACACACAACTTACTGCAGGTTTGCTGTGCCGTAGTGTTGGTTTCATCTGTTCCCCCAGGACAGTCGGGTTTGCTGTCACACACCTTCCCCATTGGTATACACACAGAGGAGCCCGGACACCCCCACTCACCAGGGTAACAGTCTCGGGAGTTGCTATCTGAAAAGTATGGGTCACAATCCAACAGTCGATGAACATTCTCACATGTTTCATAAGCATCCTTGTATTTAACGATTTCCAGTGTGTCATCAAAACTACTTTTAGTTTTTGTGTCATGTGTCACTGTAGCCCCATATAGAACCTCACCCTCCGCTGCATACTGTTGGAGGTTCTATAGTGTCCCTAACCCTAACCCTTTCAAATGGTGGATGTATCATTTTGGAAGAAAACCTTAAGCCCCTTTGGCATAAAGTGTACAACACAAGAGCATGGAAAGCATATTACAGAATCACTGTTGGCCATACGTTCTATTTATCCATATCCCTTCGTTTTTCTTCTTCATAAATACATTTATTTTATTGTTCAAAACTAGTAAAAAGTGTTACTGATCATTGCTCAAGCTCACAATAAAAACATTTGAAAATGTTTGAAAAAAATGGGTAATGCTATAGGGATGCCAAAAGTCTTTCTGTGGGTTTTATAAACATCTAAACAATGAAAAGTGATAACAAGAGCTTGTGACTAAATAATAACTACATTGATTCCATTGGAACACTGATTTTCTTCCCCATTGCCAGAAAAGTTATGGGTTTGGACATACAAGGTTTCCACCCGGCAGCGGTAAATGTATAGGCCTACAGGCTGGTGAGATTCAGACAAACATGATATGGTTTGTACAGCATGCATGTGTTGGCAGTTCTGAACCCTGGTGGTCTCCAGAAAGCCAGTCTCTTACCACATCCTTTCTCGTCACTGTAGTCACCACAGTCATTGAACTGGTCACACACCCACACCTGGGGGATACAGCGGCCACTGGAGCAGGTGAACTCGCTGCCTCCGCAGCTCTGGTACACTGTGAGGACAAAATGGATACCCCATAATGTAATAGGCAGCTTTCTTAATTGAATGAATCGTACTGATTATGGTGAGCTTGGGTCTTTTGCTAAAGAACTCAATTTCTAGTTTGGTGTATGGAGCAGCATAGGGCTGCTAGAGGGCTTTTATTTGATTCATTTTATATTTTTTCTCATTAATAATTGATTAATTAGTTACAAATAAAGCAATTATTAAACATATTATTGGGACTACATGCAGGTGTCATCATAGCTGTACGTATTGAGAAAAAACACCACATTGTAATAGTCCCATACTCCCCCAATTGGTTTGTTTCAACTTAGTTCCCAATTTCAAAACTTCATGAGCTCAGCAAGACTTATCGATTAAAACGTATCAAATATATCTGAAAGGTGTATGATGAAACAGAATGTAGTAGTAGTAGTTTTTATTTGGTCAAAAAGAAAATATACATTATATTCATTCATTTTATTTTCATAATTCTTTTTTTCGAGCAAAAAGGTGTAGGCTTGAAGCCTATGGCTTATTTTGCCTACCCTTATTTTAACAACATTTTTTTCTTTTTCTATTTTTAGACCAATGGTTGAATGGTTGTTCCATGTCGATCCTTCTTACCACAGCCTTGTTCATCACTGTTGTCTCCACAGTCGTTCCAGTGGTCACACACAAAGGACAGAGGTATACAGTAGCCATTTGCACACTGGTACTGGTGCAGGGGGCAGTGCTGGCTCGCTGTTGGAAACAAACAAACACACACACACACACACACACGCACGCACGCACGCACGCACGCACGCACGCACGCACACAAAGACACACGCTCAACTTTTGTTTTGTTCTGTTCATTCATTGTATTATTTCCTGCCCTACTGATTTGTATCTACTCACTGCAGTTGGATTCATCAGAACCATCTCGGCAGTCCTGCAGTCCGTTGCAGTGTTGAGAATTGTTGTAACAGGCCCCATTGGCACAGGTCTTCTCTGTACAACTTGGGTATCCTGGACAAGATCAGATTGACACAAAAAGACTTATTGAAGGCAGAAGGGGGGTTGAATGGGAGTGTATATTTTGACTAATTACAAAGTTATCACATAGCTTATATAGTAATAGCAAATTACATTATTCATAAGTACACCAATTTCTAACTTCTTGGACACAAATATATAATACATGATCAATGTAAAAATCAATTCAATTCAATTGCAAGTCATTATTACATGTACTGTAGCTCACTGTCATTTCCTGCTGGGGTGAGGTGTGCAATACAAAAAAAATAAAAATAAATAAGCTGAATTCTTGTAAAAGGTTAAAGGGTAAGTCTACTGATTTGTTATAAGTTTCAATCTCTGTGGTGTAAAGGACACAAGGACACAGGACAGGAATGTTTATTTGAACAAAAGAGGTTGTAAAACAATGTCTGTCATGTGTGTTTGTCATGCGTAAAAGTTAATAATCTTGCTTGAGACTGGCAAAACAGAAGCAGCACTGTTTGATTTGAATGAGCCATCTCCCATACAGTATGTGCATATCAAGTTTGGTTATGTCTGAGTCATAGTGACAATGTGACATGCATATGAGCGTAGGCCTAATGTGTTAGTTCATACATGAGTCATGGTGACATGTTCAGAGCCTTCTATTGGAGAGTTGTGGCAATGAGGGGGAAAAACAGCACCAGTTGTGTGGTCCGTTCATGTAAACTCGAAATAGTGACAAACGCTCATAGACTCCAGTGCATTCTGTAAACTTACGGTTCAGGCCTTTGTCACTATTCGGCTCCTCGGACTGGCCCGATGAAGTGCACGGAGGGGATGTAACTCTCCTTATATGCCTATACTGTATATCGGCGGGAGGCCAGCCCTCCCAGTAGCCATTTTTTGAGCAGTGCAACTGGTAACCGCTCCAATACATGACTTAATGTGTATGTCCACATGTTTTTCCAAGTGTTTTTTCCATTGTTCAGTGAATTACTAAACAAATTGATCATCAGTGGTTCTTAAGGTCTTACGGCAGTTGTTCTCGTCTGAGCTGTCCAGGCAGTCATTCACATGGTCACATCTGTAGTTGTTGGGAATGCACTGGCCCTCCTGACAGGTGAACTGGTCTGGACCACAGGTCCTTCCTCCTGAATGAGGAAGATGAGAAAGACGTTTATTTGTATCAAAACAACACCTGTTGATCAAAAGTGCTGAACAGAACAATATAAACAATCAGACATAAAGAACAAATGGACAATCGGTAATAGAACAAATAAACCAATATCTAACTATTAATTTACCGAATGTCTGCATGTGCATGCTGACATCACTGCAGTGTTGCCACCATGGCAACAGCCGCATACTGAAACAATGCCTACATTTGGATATGAGCATGGTGACATCCACCATGGTAACAGCCGCTTGCTGAAACAATGCCCAAATTTGGAGTTGAGCATGGTGACATCCACTGTGGTGACAGCTGCAAGTTGAAACGATGCCCAAATTTGGAGATGATGTCCACCATATGTCTGCATGCTGACATCACTGATAATAAACAGTGTCGCCACCATGGTAACAAGCCGTATGCTGAAACAATGACTACATCACAGACAGGTATTGCAAACAGGGCACCGGTCTGGATTCTCCAACATTACTTCTACCCCCTCTGGCACCGGACTAGTAATTAAATAAGAACTACAACAAATTCAACCATATTAGGTCAGGGGTTCGGCTGTGCCAGCAAATCTAGCAGCCACACATCTGCTGACCTGACCTGAGGGACCTAGAAATAGTAGGAGAGGTTAATTAAAAGGTCAGCATTGTAATAGGGGCCCCATTTAAAGCTTTATAAATGAATAGGAGAATTCAAATGGATTCTAAACAATGCTGGCAGCCAGTGGCGAGAGAGAGGTCAGTAAAGAAGGTGATATGGTTCTCTTTCTGGTACCAGTCCGGAGCTTGGACCAGGCAGGATATGGGTGTGGTTATGGATATGGACATGGTTTCTTTTTAAAGACTGCATTTACCTACTTGTCAAACTTAAAAGCAGAGTGAAAGTGCACGCCTCAGGTTTTAAAATGGGGCTTGACAAGGGTGGACATAATTTTGTATTTTTACAATGGAATTAAGGGGACAAAAACCCATTCAATTTAAAACAGGAATAGAAGAAGAAAAAATGAATAACTGATACAGTTTATAATAGAACGAAGTAACAATAATATTAAAATAACAATAATATTTAAAAAAAGAAACAGATGTAAGCACATTTTTCATAGTAAAAGGCAGTGGATAATTTGTGGAATGTGATCAGCTTTTGTTAGCCTAGTAAACTAGACCACTAGCTCCTGCCTTCAAAGAAGAGTCTGGTTTATGAGGCTAAGCTTTTGTTAGTTAGAACTTTAGCTGCTTTCTTGACCGCTTCAGGACTTCCTTGTATTCACATCTCAAAACAACCTGTTCATGCTATTAATATTGCTTATACTTAACTTTATTTATTTTGTTTACTTTGATACAGGTCATAGTACTTGTATTTTTGTTTAAAATTAGTTCAGGGGCTGGGAGTGAGGGTGGGAGAGGGTGAGCAAGCTAACTGTATCTGTAAGAGTGTGTATTGTGTATTTGTATTGTACAGTAAAAATGAGATGCTGCATCTCAAAGGGCTATTCTCTCAATACATTCTGACAACATTTTGAAAGAGCTGAAACTATCTGATAGCTTTTTTGGGAAGGCAAGACTATTACTGTATAGTAGTCTAATCTGCTGGAGAATGATTGAGCTGGGTTAACTTGGTCTGACTTGTAGCATCACATACAAAGTAAAGAAGAAGTCTGCCAAAAACATAGTGATGACACCAAAGAAAAGTAGAAAAACGTTCTAAAGAGCAGACTATGTGCTTTAGTTTGCAGATGAGAACAAATCAAAGTAATTTATAACAATTAGTATTGTTACTCACATCCTCTTGTCTTTAAGCTTTTTTTGTTATCTTAAAAATACAACAAAACAAAACAGAAACAGTATTTAATTTTTTACCACAGGTCCTCTGTTCATCTGAGCCGTCAATGCAGTCTTCCTCGCCATCACAGACGAAGTCCAAGGAGATGCACTCCCCGCTCGTCACACACTTAAACTGCTGTGAGGTACAAGATGGAGGCGCTGCCACAGAGAATACATTGAAAACAGTTCATAGTCTTTACATTGATTGATCCTTCAAACGTTTGAGGGTTTGATCATGTTACTTTATGGCACGGGAATATAGTACATGTGTATAAATCCAACTCACATTAAACAAGAGATAGGCCCCCGACCTACAGTATGGGCCACATAATTTGAGGGTACACGGACCCACATGGTTAGTTATACCTAACATAGACAACCCAACAAGAACACAACATCGCATTTGGAACACAATGTGTGCTTGTAGAGCTATCAAAATGGATCATAAGATAATTGGAGACCAGGCAGCCAATGGCAGTGGGGATACTCACGACAGTTGAGTTCATCAGAGTCGTCTATGCAGTCTTTAGTCCCATCACATCTCCAGTCAATGTCAATGCACTGTCCACTGGTGCACTGAAACTCCCCACCATTACACCCTTTTGAGTAATAGATGTACAGTATGGATGTGTGAGAGTGAAGCAGTAAACATTTCCATGTCAAGGACCCCAAAATGTATGTATTTTCCTGCGGACCCGCATCAGAAAATATTTTGCCCCAGGGACCCCCTACAAGATTTGTGTTTTTGTGATTTTTTTTAACAGCTTTTGAAAACAGAAGCACGTCTCAGAGATTGTCTATTTTCGAACAGCCACTGTTTAGGGTTAAAGTGATTTGACAGTGCATAGATTGATATACTTTCTTGAATAGTTGAAAGTTCAAAAGAGATCACCTTAGAAAGACATACAGTAATAACTACTATACTGAGTGTATTAATTGCTAACATTCATTGTCACCAAATTGAAAATATTGTTTTATTACTTCCTTGAGAAATGATTCATCATGTTTATGACAGTAGCGCCTGGTTTTGTCTACTGTGCTTAACATTTGGACCTTACACATGTGACTGAGCCTTTAAACTATAGTTAATTCTTGACCATGAATAACCAGCTCATTCTTTGATGTTACATCAATGAGCCAAAGAAGACACAATGGCCTCTATTGGGCCAATGGCTCTGAAAGTGGGGTCCTGAGTTCCAGGGTGTCCCCAGCAAAATCTGGAACTGTTTAATTTCACTATTTCACTAGCTAGAAATTGGCCAAATGAGAGAATGTACTGTATAAGTTTTGTGTTATCTCCCCACCCACAGAATAGACAGTTGAATTCTGTACTGAATCTATGTGGGTCCCCCTGGCACAAAATCTTCTTAAATGGGGGGTTCCACGGCCTAATACACATCAATTTGGTCTTTGATATGTTTGAGAACAACTGGTCATTCAATAAAGAGATCAGGGAAAACTGCACTTGCTATATTTATATTGAGCCTTAAATAATATGAAATTAGAAGTAAAATGATATATTTAAAATATGTTGCTTGTTTAAAAAGCATACAAAACATGTGGTTCACTTATGAGCACTGTTAAGCACCCTGAGAAGCAATACAATTAATAAAATAAACAAGGTAGTCATACATAAAGATGTGTAAAAAGTTGAGTTTTACAGTTATATCAGTAATCATTTTAAGTGTCAGTTTTACATGCATTTTTTCTGGTTAGTTCATAGATTAAAAATGATAAATCCATAAACAAATAGTGCAAAACCAATAGTGCAATACACAAAATTATAAAGACTAATCCATATTACTAGAAAATATATTGTTGTAAAAAGCATATACAAACCTTGAACAAGATGAATCCCTTGGGAGAGTAATAGAATGGATACAATTTTAAGACCTTTAAGGTCCATTACTGAAAGCCTTTCCTCCTCAATTAATGTCCGGGGTTTAGTCTGACTAAATGGATACAATCATGCTAAATGTGCACCATGGGTCCCCTTACATCCACATAAACTCAACTGAATGATGATGCCTTCAGGAGCAAGAAGAATACAGCTTTTTATGGGTCTGTCTTTTACATAAACCTCATCTAAGATTAACTTTTACCAGTCTTGCTGATGTATCAGCAAGAAATCACCACTGGTCATTTCCCTATGTCATTGAAGCAGAAATGTAACTCTTCCATTGAAAAGGAAACCCAGCTCATACGATTCATAGTATTTGCAACTATCGATTATTTTCTCAGCAATTGATATATTTTGACTTGTTGAATAATATGTTTATGTAATATTTGTTTTGGTTGATCAATGATCTACAAGCACTATAGGAATTGTATTCACTATGAAGAAGGGAGAGAAAGATTAATTACACTATTAAATGAACAATGAGTCATTTACTGTGCATGACATTTTCCTCTTATACCACGGATTTGAACCCACTTTCCTGGGTTCAAATTGCTAATATAGCCTGCCTTTCTTGCTCTGGGGATAAAGTGAATCTTGACCTATCTTGACCTATCTTGACCTTCAGGTCACAACAGTAACTTATTGTTACTCTACCATTACAGATTGGACAACATTAACACATTATTCTCAGGTACTGCATAATGTATGTTTGCACCAGTAGATCCAATGATTCAATTCAGTGATTCACTGACAACCTCTTTGTTGTTACATGGGTGTATTACTGCTTTAACATGTTTTGAAAATGTATAAAAAAAGTACTTTAAAATTGACAATGACATGCCCAAAATAGGACAGAAAATTGTTAAATTGGCAGTAGGGCATGAATTTCAGGGAGGCCACGAAGACCAGGCCGTCGACATAAACTAAACTAAACTAAGGCCATGGCTACACAGAGCTGGATATTTCATATATCCAGGTTTTTCAGATATCCACATAGAAAATATCTAGGTCCACACGGAGCTGGATATTTCATATATCCCGGTTTTTCAGATATCCACATAAAAAAATATCTAGGTCCACACGACAAAGATATCTAGGTCTAACAAGCACAAACACAGTAAAGTCTTCAGAGATATCCGGGTTCCATGTCTACACGGATCCAGTGAATCGGATATTTTTCAGTGTCTCCACTTATTTATCCGGATTGAAAAATATCCAGATTCACGGCCAAAATATCCAGCTTCGTGTGGCTGCAAGCCCCAACAGCACCAAAAAATGTCTAGATTCACAAATATCCAGCTCTGTGTAGCCATGGCCTTAATTAATTCCCCAGCTGACTGCAGCACTTTCTCCTCTGTCTCTTCCTGTCAATATTTAGACACCACACCAGTGTATTTTGGTGAATTCTTAACTCCCCAGAGTCCACATCTTTAAACCAATCCAGTATCTTTGATTGGTGCAGGGCCGAGCATGGATCAGATTGCAAATACCATAATTTATTTATTTCACTGCAGATATCAAATTCTTTCAATGGAATAAAATCTTGTTTTATTATTTGATGGTCTTCCTGCCCTGGTATTTGGTCTTTGTGTCCTCAAAAAATGGACAACACAAAAGGCCAAGTGGCCTTGACATTAAAAGTGGCCTTAACGATTCTTAAATATTGGCCAAGTTGGCATATCCCTTTTTTGTACTCTTGTTGCATTTGATTGAATCATTGATGGAATGATGATGACCTAGGTATGTGGGGGTGTGGAGTATCTTGGGATGTCACTATAAATGGTGATCACTCACATCTGTCTGTATATAGCACCTGAGGAAGCATTAATTGAAATTCCTTCTGCAATAAAATAAAATCATCCTGCTGTCTGTGGACTGTTCGGACCCTTCTTTTGAAGGCTACTTTTTGTATTGTATATACAGTATACAACAAGTAGACAACTTTGTTGTCTGGAGGCCATCAAATAAACTGAAAAACATAAATAGTATGGATATTATTAAAAAACTCAACTCATACTCTTCTTTTGACCCAGAACTATTTGTATTGAAAATTATTCATTTCATTCAGCTCCAGAGTGCCAAAGTGTGTAACGGGGGGGCAAAAAAAATCTGACAAGCTGCTGAAGATTTCCGAGAACTGAGAAACTGAGAAAATACCACTGTACACGGCATACAAAATACAGTATCAAATCCATGGCTATTCTAATGACTCAGGGATAACCAATTAATTAAACTGCATCCAACCACTTTCATTTCATTTATTTATTACAAGAAACACCAATCAATCAATTGCGCACACACGCACACACGCAGGCATGCATAGGCCTATCATAAACTCACAATGAGCCTCAGAGGAAAATACAATGAATGCCTTCTAAAAGAAATGTATCTGTATAGATTCATAATGTGTACTGTTTGTAATGTCGTAATGTACCAGTAAGACTCCCTAATCGGGAGATAAGCAACCTTCAAGTCACCCCGGTCGTTGGGGGCCGAGTTACGGCATTTTTAGCGGGCTGCAGTGGCAGGGGTCTCCGTGCCGCTGAGGCGGGCGCATGGGTCCCGCCCCCGGCTCTGCCAGTCGTTCCTAGCCTGAGTTACGGCATTGTATGGATCGGGAATCGAACCGGCGACGCCGCAGCAACCATGCCTATGTGGCGGTGCCTATGTGGTATGCGCCTTGACCAGAAGGCCACCGGACGCCCCAGCAGGCAAGGAGTGTGTGTGCAAAGTTTGGCATGGATTGGGACAACGGTGGCGGAGATATGAGTTTGAGAAAAGTGTGATGTGATGGACAGACTGACTGACAGACAGACTGACTGACAGACAGACAGGCGGTGGAAGTTGACCTGAATTAAAATATTTTCTAGACCTGTTGCAGCCTGTGCTAACATGTGAATGATGTGACCGAGGTACAATAAAACTCATGGGCATTACAAGAAGACACATAAAAGTCTTTAAAGTCTACTCTACATAATATAAATAAAATAAATAACATCAGTTTAGTACATTTTAAAACCTACAGTCTAGTCAATTTTCATTCACAAATGTTAATGAGGGATGATGTGAGGAAAGAGATCTGGGATCTGTTACTGGATACCATGATGATGGGATTACATGTTTTGATTCTGTGTTTGGCTTTGCGTTTACCAGTGTGCTGTTGACCTGTGACTTGAACTGCGAGGTGAGGAGGTTTTTTCCCAACATCACTGGGCACAGGAGGGTTCTTTAGGAAAGTGATAGAGATTTTGCTCGACCACTCAAAGCCGCCGAGTACTCCATGCGGCAAGTCCAGTTGTTGGTTTTACACGAGTGGCCCGATTTAAGATAGCCAACGTATTTCCATGTTGGTAGCTATTAAAATAAGCAGGCCAAGCAGGGTCCCTTGGGCCATGCCCCTGTCAGTTCCGACCAGTCTGGCACAGTGTCTTTAATTGTGCTTGTGTCATGTACAGTAGTGTCAGCATGATTCTACTATACAGGAGCTGGCACAAACACTTGACCGTAGTGTTTGTGTAAACCTATTAATTGAGTCTCCTTCCATCATCGTGTATGTAGTAAGGGTTGGTCTGACCACGGCTCTGTGCGTATGGATTTGACTGAGCCCGGTTCTGATGATATGGGTTGGTTAGTGCACGATTTGGAGCGTTCGGTGTCGCCTGGCCGCCATTCTGCGTGTATGGGCTCTTCATTTCGTACTGATGATATGGGTTGGTTAGTGCACGATTTGGAGCATTCGGTGTCGTCTGGCCGCCATTCTGCGTGCATGGGCTCCTCATTTCGTACACCTGTTTCAATGCAAAAACATTATTTGTTAATTAACTGTTAGACTAATAACAACACTTTTTATTTTATTTTATTGTGATGAACAGTTTTCTTTTTCTCTCCATAATGTGCCTGTAGATTTGACTGTGCCTTGTTCTACTCACCGTGTCACCGCCTGTATGGTTGCTTGCGGCCATCTCCAGGTTGGTGACACGATTCTTAGCTGTGGCCCGTGGGATCCTGGGTAGTGCCTTGATTCCATTGACAAAGAGATCAAATCAGACACCCAAAAGCATGGGCCCCCATTCACACAAATAAGCACCCAGCTGTACGTGCAGCCGTGCACATTCACGCGCAGCCGCGTGCACGCACGCACACACACAGACAACACACAACCACACAACCACGTCATCCACGTGCATAGGTCCTCACTCACACACACTCACCAAGTTACTGCCTGTGGGGACAAGGTTTTGCCTGCTGTTGCTTGCGGCCATCTCCAGGTTGGTGTCACGATTCTTAGCTGTGGCCCGTGGGATCCTGGGTAGTGCCTTGATTCCATTGACAAAGAGATCAAATCAGACACCCAAAAGCATGGGCCCCCATTCACACAAATAAGCACCCAGCTGTACGTGCAGCCGTGCACATTCACGCGCAGCCGCGTGCACGCACGCACACACACAGACAACACACAACCACACAACCACGTCATCCACGTGCATAGGTCCTCACTCACACACACTCACCAAGTTACTGCCTGTGGGGACAAGGTTTTGCCTGCTGTTGCTTGCGGCCATCTCCAGGTTGGTGTCACGATTCTTAGCTGTGGCCCGTGGGATCCTGGGTAGTGCCTTGATTCCATTGACAAAGAGATCAAATCAGACACCCAAAAGCATGGGCCCTCATTCACACAAATAAGCACCCAGCTGTACGTGCAGCCGTGCACATTCACGCGCAGCCGCGTGCACGCACACGCACACACACAGACAACACACAACACACAACCACACTACCACGTCATCCACGTGCATAGGTCCTCACTCAAACACACTCACCAAGTTACTGCCTGTGGGGACAAGGTTTTGCCTGCTGTTGCTTGCGGCCATCTCCAGGTCTGGGGCTTTGGCACCCTTGTCTGTGCTATTCTTGGATTTCTTCACTGAGGATCTAAGGAGTAGATTTATATTAATCAACAAGCCATACATAGTAGCAATGGAAAGTTGAACAAATATTCTCCTCAATTGCCGGCAGAATTCATGAAAATGTGTTGCAAGCAAAGTTTCCCTTTAACCGTGACATTGTAGATTAAAGGCACACTCCCAGTAGGCCAAAGAAGAACCTCCACCCCAATGTTTTCAGTAACTAGGCCTCATTGCGCTGCTTATGAACAGTGCAAAACCTAAGAAAGGTGCAATACCAAAAGTTCCCACTAGATTCCTGGTTCCATGGTTTTGATCAACATGTGCATGTCATTGCCTTCAAAATGTGTGGGTTTGGCCTAATTCTTAAAAGATAAACACACTATATGAACACAATACCCAATCATATCCTAATTGGAATAGCATTTTGGGGGCCTCTTTAGTAGCCTGGCATTGCTCAGGCTAATTCACACTGCGTGTGTCACCACTAGAGTAATGTGTATGAGTTAGTCTGGCCACCAGGCTAAGCACACCTCTCTCACTATCACTTCTGCCCTTATATTAGGGGGCACCAAATAACCAAACCCGTTGTGAGCATGTAGATCTGCTATTTTCATGATAGAACTGTGTTATACAAAATGTAATGCCTCAACTCTTAGTGCTTGTCAGGATGGGGGGTCCCAAGTTAAAATATGATTATTTTGGAAGTCACAGCCTGAAAAAGTTGAGAACCACTGGATTAGATGACTGAGTTATGAGTGTGGAAGTGAACTCACCTGCGTGCCACAAGAGGCATAATGGCAAACATTATGAGCAGCAGTCCCCCAAGGACAGGGCAAGCTATTGTCAGCGCCAGCTTCCAATCTAAAACATTCAGAGACATTATTGTTATAGTTCTCTCTGTAATTAGTTAGTTAATCTCCGCAAAGGTGAATTCCACCTGCATGACATTAAGGAAACACATTTGACAACATGATGTTGAACATCTTTCACATTTACACACACACACACACACACACACACACACACACACACACACAGACAGACAGATTATATTATAGTTTTGGTGCAGCAGATAACACATAAAGCAGAAGTATTAGAAATTATGTAACCAACACAAATCTGTTTTCACACACTGCATACTTACGTTCATTGCAGTTCAAACCAGAATACCCAAATGGACAACTGGAAGACAAGAATTAATGGTTAAGAAGTGTGTATATACACGTGTTGCATAGCTCGTTAAGAAGTGTGTATATACACGTGTTGCATAGCTCTAGTAGACAAGTATGTACAAGTGGTTATGATGAAAGAAAGAAATACCAAATTGAAACTGTAAAATCAAAGCTGATAAATGATAAAATGTATTTTCTGTATAGAATTGGGGAGTTGGGGAAACACTCAACAGCAACATTCAAAACTGAATAACATGGTGGCCATTGAGTTCAATGGAGAAATGGCACCATGTTATATTCGGTTCCTCGAGCTATATAATAATGCTAACCATCAGAATATAGTAGCCTACTGCTGAACTACATCTATTGAACCCTATAGAGCATCGCAGTTGAAGCCCCACCCCGTCCTCACTCTGGTGTCGGAAGCGTTTTCCGCATTCATTTCTTCCATAGACATTTCATAAAGTATTTATTTAAACGTTACTTTTTAAGCCTTGGACAAAGCCACCTCGGCTGGAGAGGAATCATGTCAACATTCACATTTTTTTTTAATGCAAAGATTAATTAGAAAGCTGAAAAAGGGCAGGGTACAAGACTGGGTACTGTGTACATCATTATTTTAAAAATTGCGGAAACTACACTCCCAGAATGCATTGCGAATGACACTTGTTTCCTGAAATATAGCCCTTAAATCACGCTCAGTTTAGTTATCCAGGCCAGCATATGGACTGAAATGTAATGATTGTCATCTCTGTGAACGCTCTTATCGTCATCCTTAACATAGTGCATCATATTTGTAAAAGAAAGACAATCGCTCACAGAGTTCTGCTGAAGTGCAATAATCCGCCAGGAAGACAGGGGGCAGTAGCTACTTCCGCAGTAACCGCAAGATACATGAAAGAAGAAGAAGCTAGACCAATCACAGACGTCGATTTCACCGGATGTACATGTTTAGCTGTATGGGAAATGCAGTTCTTCTCCGTGCGATCTTGATTAAAACGTGTTTTTACTAAAACTAGAGTGATTGCATACATACTCTGGGGTTCTACAGGAGCATATAGAACCATTTTACAACCACCAGCCTAGTGGTAAGTGTACATTGAATTGCTACGACTTTGTGGCTGATAATGAAAAACCCTATGGTGAAAATGAATGGAAAATGGACTTCCGACACCTCACTGCGATGCTCTATGGCAGACCCCAGCAGCGCACTCTTTTGCTTGTGCATGTAGTTCACCCCGCCTGCAGTTCCAGCTTTGGCCTGTTGGGCTGCTTCAATGTTCAGTACTCTATACCCTATCTAAGTCTAATTCTAATACGGAAAGTCTAATGTAGGCGAATAAAATCTATTAACAGATATCTATCATTCTTATGCACTTACTTGACACAATTGACTCCATCCACTGCCTTTTTACCAGGGGGACAAGCTGCCAAAGGAAGAAGAAAATACCAACTTAATCAGTTAAGATGAATTGAGATAACCTACTACTAGAACACAACAGTAGTGTCATGTGACTAGCAGCTTGTTTTGCCTCAAGTATCTTATAAAAGATGAAGTGGAGGGCAGGAACACCCTAGCTGACCCACACTTCACTGCTAAATGTCTAAATTGAAGCTTTTCAGCCTACCTCTAAAGTCCTACTATTTGTCACATACAGTACATACATAGCTGTATGCATAATCTTTCTCCGCATTTGACCCATCCCTTGGAGCGGTGAGCCACAGCCATGTCGCACTCGGAAATCAGTAGAGTTGATCTAACCCCCAATCCAACCTTTGATGCTGGGTGCCAAGCAGGGAGCCATTGGGTTACATTTTTATAGTCTTTGGTATGACCCAACCAGGGATCGAAGAGTCCCCTCCCAGTCTCAGGGCTGACATTCTAACCACAAGGCCACTGTGCAGGTAGAATCGTAAACCACACACTCCCGGAGCACTGCCTTGTAGTGTCTAGCGTAATGAATGATATCTCTGTATGGACAACTGGTGGATGTCATGATATTATTGGTTAAGGGCGAGAAGCACACATGGGCACATGCATGGATCTGCCTGGGTGACAGCAGAATGCTGGGCGAGCATTGGCGCTTTGGCATGGGATCAACTTTCCCTCTGCGTCCTAAAATAACTAGACCAGGTCACCTGGTCGTGCCAGACCCGCAATGAAAACTAGTATGGCACTGAACTAACACATGAACACACAGGATTTTATAGTCTCAGCAACAAAGCGTAGTGAGCTTGTAGATCGGCTGTTTTGACTAGTATGGCACTGAACTAACACATGAACACACAGGATTGTATAGGCTGAGCAGCTGGAAATGTTTGTGAGCTTGTAGATGGGCTGAGGAATTTATAGTGTCAGCAGCTCGTCAGCCAACTCAACTCAGCTGGTCCTGTACAGGTGACGGCACTCAAGGCAATCAGCCGAGCAAGGGAAGGGAGGGGCAGATGAGCAGGCACACTGAGGAAAAGAGGGACAGGCACACTGAGGAAAAGAGGGACCGACAGACCGACAGACCGACCGACAAAGCCTTATGTAGGCCGACCCCCTGGGTCTGGCAAATATGTAAGCAATTTACCCCGAGTGAGAGGACATTATGCTCTGATAATGTCCTGTGTGAGGGGGTGATCGGACGAGGCGAAGCCGAGTCCGATAACACCCTCACACAGGACATTATCAGAGCATAATGTCCGACCCCGAGTGGTAAATAGCTTTTCTACCACTTTTTTCCGTATACATGAAAGAAAACACATAGTTGTAACTTGCAAGGATATTAAGTTACAATCATTATTGCCTATAAAACTTCCGCGACGACAGCAAATAGTTCCACAAACAACATCTTCTACTCACCACCAGATGACGCCAACTCCATGCAGAGAAAGATGTCTAGCATACAGCTAAGCTAACGTCAGTTAGAAGGACCGTTCCGGCCGTAAATAGAGGCTGTTCGCTTCCAGAAAGGCATAGGTTCAGAGAAAAGGGGCTTTAAAGTTGGCGGATTGCATTGGATCCAAATAAATCGGTGACGTCGTACGCACGTTAGTAAACATAGGACCGCTACGACCGTTATATGTTGGTTGGGGGAAAGGTGTTCCGACTACCTCCTGAAGTCCCCGGATGTACACTGAGGCGCATTGATCTCGTCCTCACACAACTGCGGCGGTTGTTCTGCCATAACCTCCGGAATTTAGCCAATCAGAATCCAGTATTTGAACATGTGACTAGAAAAAGTGGTAGAATGGCACTTTGGCTACAGTATAGCCTCGCAAACCACTAACGTCCTTATCCAGAAGGATCCCAGAAGATTGAAAATGCGTTTTCCGGAAGTGGGTGGTTTACGAGGCTTAGCTACAGTGTGTGTGACTGCTTCTTTGTCTTTTAAAGACTATTAATGGGATCAACATTGATCTCCATATTTTCCCAAATATGGAGATGACTGACATCTGACATTATAGATGTTTAATGTCATAAAAGGGACAAGGATGACTTGTTGTTGCGGTTGGTTGTCAAAGACCATATAAAAGAGACAAAGACAGAATTAATTTGCAACATCATTGTGATGTCAGAACAGGTCAGCTATATTTTTCTGCTGAGCTGGGATGATATTGATGACATCAGGGATCTCCATATATGGGTATAAAAGGGACAAGGACGGAATTCATTTGCAACATCATTGTGATGTCAGAACTGGTCAGCTATATCCTTCTGCTGAGCTGGGATGAGGTTATGTCAGAACATGTCACCTATGTTTTTCTGACCTTCTTCTGACCTTCGACAGAGACAGTCGCTTTTTCTCTCTCTCTCCCCCGGCCTACCCTGGCCCCGTTATCTCTATCTCCTCGGAGTCGAGATGGCGGGGCCTCCGATAATCTATCGCCTCCCCTCGGCTATATCTTGTGTCTCTTGTCCGCGTTTGCCTGCCTGCTCCTTGTGACTGCTCTGAGGGAACTGCCTGGCTATCGCTCTCTCTGCTATTCTGCACTTCGGAGCAAAGATGGAATTCATTAATTGGGGCCTGAGTGCGATCGATACCATATTCTCAACCAAGACGAATGATGGGGACTCACATTGTCCTGGCTCATCCTACCCTGCGGGATTTGTAAAAGATTCTTACGGGAAATGGCAACCACTATGCCTGTTTCCGTTAAGCATCGAAGATTCGGAAGACATAATTATATTTTGGAGCCTGGTGACGGGTACCCTAATGCTTGGAACTGCAGCGGGGCTCGTGTACCGAAAGATAAAGAAGATGGCAGGAGCCCAACAGAATGCCCAACGCCTGCCGGAGATGATAGCGGAGATCGGACGGGGTGTTCAGCTGATGTCGGGAAGGCTGGATCTCATTGCAGCACGACTGGCTAACCCCTGAGACGGGTCGCACTGGGAAAGACTTTGAGGGGGGCTACAATCAAGCCGCCCCGAGCTAAAGTCTGTTTTTCAAATGGATATGATTCGGACCCCCTGCCCGCAAACAATCAACCGAGAGCTGCGGTGGAGCAGAGGGGAGCTTGCTATGCTTTTCCCACGGAGCGTCCCCTGGAACTCACCCGCCCCAACCCCCCAACCCGTCCAGACCCCCCAACACCTGCGGGCAGCGCTGTCTCAACTTTCACACGGTGGGGGCTGCGTCGGCCCGTGGATTACACACACTCACACATTCATTGCCTGGCGCGCACAAGGGCATGGTGAACTCTCTCTGACTGTTGCTCGAACTTTCTCGAACTTATCGCATTCCAACGCGTGTTAAGTCAACAGCACGATACATCAAGAGACTCTATGTTCTGTGTGACCTTGTCAAACTGATAAACCCGACACAACATCTGTCTCTGATTTCCTCTGTCCCCCCTCCCTCCTGCAAGGCTTGAACATGTTTTGTCTAAGGAGTGTTTTTGCAAATGATTATCCTGTTATGACTTATAATCAGAGCTCATGACCGTGATGAATATTTGATTTTTTTGACTCACCCTCATGTCCTTACCCCTACCCCCCCCCTCCTCTCCTGCTCTTTTTCTTTTTTTCCAGCAAGAAAGGGTTATAGCAGCGCCGTGGTACTGTATGTACTGGATGGCAGCAGCGTGCTCCCTTAAATGCACAAATACATTTTCGTTGTACTGTGAATGTACTTGTATGTGTACTGTTCTTTGAAAATGAGTTGATCGTTGACAAATGAAACCGTGCCTGTGTACCTGTACTGTACTGTTACAATGACAATAAACTCTAATCTAATCTAATCTAATCTAATGTTTTGATGTCATTGTGATGTCAGAAGAGTGACAGACAAATGTCAGAAGAGTGACAGACAAATGTATCACAACTCACCTTGACACACTCTGTCACTTAAGTAAGTTTTAACGTAACCATCTTGGCACGTGCAGGTGAAAGAGCCGGTGGTCGGAATCGGATGACAAGTGGCAGTTTGACGATCACATGGATACCGTGACAGAGAACACATATCTTTGGCTGTAAATGAAAGAACCAAAAGAGCTTGATATCAGTACATTTGTCCTTAACATGCTTTACTATAGAACAATAACAATAATCATAATAATAATACATTATACTCTAATTTAGTCACATTGAATTGTTTGGGGGTATTTTTCCACTGTATATTTACACACATGTTAAATTTGTCATTTTGGCATTGAAGGTTTCACCCATCCTTAAGCCAGCCATTTAAATGTTATATTCTGAGTGAATCTGTCAAATTAGTGTATGTAACAACTTACCTTCAAATTCTGCATTTCCCAATATAGTATTTGAAGACTGAGTGGTTTTGTTGTTCAATTCGTTAACTTCGCTGTCTGTGATGTTTGAAGTGCTTTGAAAGATGTTCTCCACAGTTGCATCAACGCCAATGATTGCATTCCTTGGTAACCAAAAGGCACGGCTTTCTTCATGGAGAGGGCTAAGATATAATAAAGGTGACAGTCATTATTGAGTATATGTATAAAAAAAAAGTATAAAATGTTATGTGGTGCATTTATATAGCACCTTTATCAAATGCACCTTTCAATATAATAATAATATAATAACCATTATAAAGTGACTAAAACAAAGCAACAACACAAAAAAGAGAGAGAAATATATATAATGAGTTTTTAAAGTATTTTAAAAGTGGACACTGATGACCACTGATGGTTTAATTTCCAGCAGTAGTTGGTTCCACAAAAATGAAGCCCTAGCAGCGAATACCCTGTCACCTTCCATCACAAGGCTTGTGATCTTTTTTCTTCTAAGAATACGATACGATTCTTCTAAGAATACGATAATCTAAGAGGGTCCACGGGTGGGGTGGTTATGTGAGGAAACAGAAGGTCAAAAATATAAACAGGCGCAATTTAAGTCTGTTATAAGTGATTTTAAAAACAAACAATATAATTTTAAAATTCTGAACGCCATCAATTCTGGTAGCCAGTGCAGTGAGGCAAGAACAGGGGTGATATTATATTCACCTCTTCTCACACATTCATAGACTGCAGTGGAGGAAGCAATTAATGGTTCAGTGTCTTGCTCAAGGACACTTCGACACACAGCCAGGCGGAGCCAGGGATTGAACCAGGAACCTTTCCGATTCCCGAACGGCCACTCTACCTCCTGACCCAATGTCGCCCCCAGCATGTGACTAACTGTCATAAGTAAGTATGTAACACTTTATCTAAAGATCTCATGAATTGTGTTAACAGGTTACAGCACTGTATGCACTGAGCAGACAGACGGAACCATCCATCTACATGCATGCATGCACATATATTGTATATAATAAACTGCCAGGATTCAGAGCGTTTTTCACCAACCATTAAAACAAAATCAATGAATATTCTGCGTCGCTCCGATCCACTCACGGAAACATTCAAACATTCACATTCTTTTGCACGAAAATAATCCCTGTCCACACACGACCACCCACGAAAGATATAGAGGCTTTCTCCTCTCTTTTATTTCCTAAAAAAATGTAAATCTTTTTGTTTCCGGTTACATCATCGACTTGTCAAGTGACGTGGAATCGGAAAATAATTGGTGACCCATGGGCTAGCGAACAGCGCCATCCAGTGTCAAAACACGAAACT
>NC_137825.1:38235475-38585475 GCF_963921795.1 Nannobrachium achirus | reverse complement strand
GGCTGAGTGGTGGGCTGGGTGGTGGGCTGAGTGGTTGGCTGAGTGGTTGGCTGAGTGGTGGGCTGGGTGGTGGGCTGAGTGGTTGGCTGAGTGGTTGGCTGAGTGGTGGGCTGGGTGGTGGGCTGAGTCGTGGGCTGAGTGGTGGGCTGAGTGGTGGGCTGAGTTGTGGGCTGGGTGGTTGGCTGAGTCGTGGGCTGAGTGGTAGGCTGGGTGGTTAGCTGAGTCGTAGGCTGAGTGGTGGGCTGAGTTGTGGGCTGAATTGTAGGCTGAGTGGTGGGCTGAGTGGTTGGCTGAGTGGTTGGCTGAGTGGTTGGCTGAGTGGTTGGCTGAGTTGTGGGCTGAGTCGTGGGATGAGTGGTGGGCTTAGTTGTTGGCTGAGTGGTTGGCTGAGTCGTGGGATGAGTGGTGGGCTGAGTTGTTGGCTGAGTGGTTGGCTGAGTCGTGGGATGAGTGGTGGGCTGAGTGGTTGGCTGAGTTGTGGGCTGAGTGGTTGGCTGAGTTGTGGGCTGAGTGGTTGGCTGAGTTGTGGGCTGAGTCGTGGGATGAGTCGTTGGCTGAGTGGTTGGCTGAGTTGTGGGCTGAGTCGTGGGCTGAGTCGTAGGCTGAGTGGTTGGCTGAGTGGTTGGCTGAGTCGTGGGCTGAGTTGTGGGATGAGTGGTGGGCTGGGTGGTTGGCTGAGTCGTAGGCTGAGTGGTGGGCTGAGTCGTGGGCTGAGTTGTTGGCTGAGTGGTTGGCTGAGTTGTGGGCTGAGTCGTGGGATGAGTCGTGGGATGAGTGGTTGGCTGAGTTGTGGGCTGAGTCGTGGGCTGAGTCGTGGGATGAGTGGTTGGCTGAGTGGTGGGCTGAGTGGTGGGCTGAGTCGTGGGATGAGTGGTTGGCTGAGTGGTGGGCTGAGTTGTGAGCTGAGTCGTGGGCTGAGTCGTGGGATGAGTGGTTGGCTGAGTGGTGGGCTGAGTCGTGGGATGAGTCGTTGGCTGAGTGGTGGGCTGAGTGGTGGGCTGAGCGGTCGGCTGAGTGATGGGCTGAGTCATGGGCTGAGTGGTTGGCTGAGTTGTGGGCTGAGTCGTGGGCTGAGTCGTGGGATGAGTGGTTGGCTGAGTGGTGGGCTGAGTCGTGGGATGAGTCGTTGGCTGAGTGGTGGGCTGAGTGGTGGGCTGAGTGGTGGGCTGAGTGGTGGGCTGAGCGGTCGGCTGAGTGATGGGCTGAGTCATGGGCTGAGTGGTGGGCTGAGTCGTTGGCTGAGTGGTTGGCTGAGTCGTGGGCTGAGTGGTGGGCTGTGTGGTGGGCTGAGTGGTTGGCTGAGTCGTGGGCTGAGTGGTGGGCTGAGTGGTGGGCTGAGTCGTGGGCTGAGTGGTCGGCTGAGTCGTGGGATGAGTCGTGGGATGATTGGTGGGCTGAGTGGTGGGCTGAGTGGTGGGCTGAGTGGTGGGCTGAGTGGTTGGCTGAGTTGTGGGCTGAGTGGTGGGCTGAGTGGTGGGCTGAGTGGTGGGCTGAGTGGTTGGCTGAGTGGTGGGCTGAGTTGTAGGCTTAGTGGTGGGCTGGGTGGTTGGTTGAGTCGTAGGCTGGGTGGTGGGCTGAGTGGTTGGCTGAGTGGTTAGCTGAGTGGTTGGCTGAGTTGTGGGCTGAGTGGTGGGCTGAGTGGTGGGCTGAGTGGTGGGCTGAGTGGTGGGCTGAGTCGTGGGCTGAGTGGTTGGCTGAGTCGTGGGCTGGGTGGTGGGCTGAGTCGTGGGATGAGTGGTTGGCTGAGTGGTGGGCTGAGTCGTGGGATGAGTGGTTGGCTGAGTGGTGGGCTGAGTGGTGGGCTGAGTGGTTGGCTGAGTGGTTGGCTGAGTCGTGGGCTGGGTGGTGGGCTGAGTCGTAGGCGGAGTTGTAGGCTGAGTGGTGGGCTGGGTGGTTGGTTGAGTCGTAGGCTGGGTCGTGGGCTGAGTCGTGGGCTGAGTCGTGGGATGAGTGGTTGGCTGAGTGGTGGGCTGAGTCGTGGGATGAGTGGTTGGCTGAGTGGTGGGCTGAGTGGTGGGCTGAGTTGTGAGCTGAGTCGTTTGCTGAGTGGTGGGCTGAGTGGTGGGCTGAGTGGTGGGCTGAGTGGTGGGCTGAGTGGTGGGCTGAGTGGTCGGCTGAGTGATGGGCTGAGTCATGGGCTGAGTGGTGGGCTGAGTCGTTGGCTGAGTTGTGGGCTGAGTCGTGGGATGAGTCGTGGGATGAGTGGTTGGCTGAGTTGTGGGCTGAGTCGTGGGCTGAGTCGTGGGATGAGTGGTTGGCTGAGTGGTGGGCTGAGTGGTGGGCTGAGTCGTGGGATGAGTGGTTGGCTGAGTGGTGGGCTGAGTGGTGGGCTGAGTTGTGAGCTGAGTTGTGGGCTGAGTCGTGGGATGAGTGGTTGGCTGAGTGGTGGGCTGAGTCGTGGGATGAGTCGTTGGCTGAGTGGTGGGCTGAGTGGTGGGCTGAGTGGTGGGCTGAGTGGTGGGCTGAGCGGTCGGCTGAGTGATGGGCTGAGTCATGGGCTGAGTGGTTGGCTGAGTTGTGGGCTGAGTCGTGGGCTGAGTCGTGGGATGAGTGGTTGGCTGAGTGGTGGGCTGAGTCGTGGGATGAGTCGTTGGCTGAGTGGTGGGCTGCGTGGTGGGCTGAGTGGTGGGCTGAGCGGTCGGCTGAGTGGTGGGCTGTGTGGTGGGAGGAGTGGTTGGCTGAGTCGTGGGCTGAGTGGTGGGCTGTGTGGTGGGCTGAGTGGTGGGCTGAGTCGTGGGCTGAGTGGTCGGCTGAGTCGTGGGATGAGTCGTGGGATGAGTGGTGGGCTGAGTGGTGGGCTGAGTGGTGGGCTGAGTGGTTGGCTGAGTTGTGGGCTGAGTGGTGGGCTGAGTGGTGGGCTGAGTGGTGGGCTGAGTGGTTGGCTGAGTGGTGGGCTGAGTTGTAAGCTTAGTGGTGGGCTGGGTGGTTGGTTGAGTCGTAGGCTGGGTGGTGGGCTGAGTGGTGGGCTGAGTGGTGGGCTGAGTGGTGGGCTGAGTGGTGGGCTGAGTCGTGGGCTGAGTGGTTGGCTGAGTGGTGGGCTGGGTGGTGGGCTGAGTGGTGGGCTGAGTGGTGGGCTGAGTGGTTGGCTGAGTCGTGGGCTGAGTGGTGGGCTGTGTGGTGGGCTGAGTGGTTGGCTGAGTGGTGGGCTGAGTGGTGGGCTGTGTGGTGGGCTGAGTGGTTGGCTGAGTTGTGGGCTGAGTGGTGGGCTGAGTGGTGGGCTGAGTGGTTGGCTGAGTGGTGGGCTGAGTTGTAGGCTTAGTGGTGGGCTGGGTGGTTGGTTGAGTCGTAGGCTGGGTGGTGGGCTGAGTGGTTGGCTGAGTGGTTAGCTGAGTGGTTGGCTGAGTTGTGGGCTGAGTGGTGGGCTGAGTGGTGGGCTGAGTGGTGGGCTGAGTCGTGGGCTGAGTCGTGGGCTGAGTGGTTGGCTGAGTCGTGGGCTGGGTGGTGGGCTGAGTCGTGGGATGAGTGGTTGGCTGAGTGGTGGGCTGAGTCGTGGGATGAGTGGTTGGCTGAGTGGTGGGCTGAGTGGTGGGCTGAGTGGTTGGCTGAGTGGTTGGCTGAGTCGTGGGCTGGGTGGTGGGCTGAGTCGTAGGCGGAGTTGTAGGCTGAGTGGTGGGCTGGGTGGTTGGTTGAGTCGTAGGCTGGGTCGTGGGCTGGGTCGTGGGCTGAGTCGTGGGCTGAGTCGTGGGATGAGTGGTTGGCTGAGTGGTGGGCTGAGTCGTGGGATGAGTGGTTGGCTGAGTGGTGGGCTGAGTGGTGGGCTGAGTTGTGAGCTGAGTCGTTTGCTGAGTGGTGGGCTGAGTGGTGGGCTGAGTGGTGGGCTGAGTGGTGGGCTGAGTGGTGGGCTGAGTGGTCGGCTGAGTGATGGGCTGAGTCATGGGCTGAGTGGTGGGCTGAGTCGTTGGCTGAGTTGTGGGCTGAGTCGTGGGATGAGTCGTGGGATGAGTGGTTGGCTGAGTTGTGGGCTGAGTCGTGGGCTGAGTCGTGGGATGAGTGGTTGGCTGAGTGGTGGGCTGAGTGGTGGGCTGAGTCGTGGGATGAGTGGTTGGCTGAGTGGTGGGCTGAGTTGTGAGCTGAGTCGTGGGCTGAGTCGTGGGATGAGTGGTTGGCTGAGTGGTGGGCTGAGTCGTGGGATGAGTCGTTGGCTGAGTGGTGGGCTGAGTGGTGGGCTGAACGGTCGGCTGAGTGATGGGCTGAGTCATGGGCTGAGTGGTTGGCTGAGTTGTGGGCTGAGTCGTGGGCTGAGTCGTGGGATGAGTGGTTGGCTGAGTGGTGGGCTGAGTCGTGGGATGAGTCGTTGGCTGAGTGGTGGGCTGAGTGGTGGGCTGAGTGGTGGGCTGAGCGGTCGGCTGAGTGATGGGCTGAGTCATGGGCTGAGTGGTGGGCTGAGTCGTTGGCTGAGTGGTTGGCTGAGTCGTGGGCTGAGTGGTGGGCTGTGTGGTGGGCTGAGTGGTTGGCTGAGTCGTGGGCTGAGTGGTGGGCTGAGTGGTGGGCTGAGTCGTGGGCTGAGTGGTCGGCTGAGTCGTGGGATGAGTCGTGGGATGATTGGTGGGCTGAGTGGTGGGCTGAGTGGTTGGCTGAGTTGTGGGCTGAGTCGTGGGCTGAGTGGTGGGCTGAGTGGTGGGCTGAGTGGTTGGCTGAGTTGTGGGCTGAGTGGTGGGCTGAGTGGTGGGCTGAGTGGTGGGCTGAGTGGTTGGCTGAGTGGTGGGCTGAGTTGTAGGCTTAGTGTTGGGCTGGGTGGTTGGTTGAGTCGTAGGCTGGGTGGTGGGCTGAGTGGTTGGCTGAGTGGTTAGCTGAGTGGTTGGCTGAGTTGTGGGCTGAGTGGTGGGCTGAGTGGTGGGCTGAGTGGTGGGCTGAGTGGTGGGCTGAGTCGTGGGCTGAGTGGTTGGCTGAGTCGTGGGCTGGGTGGTGGGCTGAGTCGTGGGATGAGTGGTTGGCTGAGTGGTGGGCTGAGTCGTGGGATGAGTGGTTGGCTGAGTGGTGGGCTGAGTGGTGGGCTGAGTGGTTGGCTGAGTGGTTGGCTGAGTCGTGGGCTGGGTGGTGGGCTGAGTCGTAGGCGGAGTTGTAGGCTGAGTGGTGGGCTGGGTGGTTGGTTGAGTCGTAGGCTGGGTCGTGGGCTGAGTCGTGGGCTGAGTCGTGGGATGAGTGGTTGGCTGAGTGGTGGGCTGAGTCGTGGGATGAGTGGTTGGCTGAGTGGTGGGCTGAGTGGTGGGCTGAGTTGTGAGCTGAGTCGTTTGCTGAGTGGTGGGCTGAGTGGTGGGCTGAGTGGTGGGCTGAGTGGTGGGCTGAGTGGTGGGCTGAGTGGTGGGCTGAGTGGTCGGCTGAGTGATGGGCTGAGTCATGGGCTGAGTGGTGGGCTGAGTCGTTGGCTGAGTTGTGGGCTGAGTCGTGGGATGAGTCGTGGGATGAGTGGTTGGCTGAGTTGTGGGCTGAGTCGTGGGCTGAGTCGTGGGATGAGTGGTTGGCTGAGTGGTGGGCTGAGTGGTGGGCTGAGTCGTGGGATGAGTGGTTGGCTGAGTGGTGGGCTGAGTGGTGGGCTGAGTTGTGAGCTGAGTTGTGGGCTGAGTCGTGGGATGAGTGGTTGGCTGAGTGGTGGGCTGAGTCGTGGGATGAGTCGTTGGCTGAGTGGTGGGCTGAGTGGTGGGCTGAGTGGTGGGCTGAGTGGTGGGCTGAGCGGTCGGCTGAGTGATGGGCTGAGTCATGGGCTGAGTGGTTGGCTGAGTTGTGGGCTGAGTCGTGGGCTGAGTCGTGGGATGAGTGGTTGGCTGAGTGGTGGGCTGAGTCGTGGGATGAGTCGTTGGCTGAGTGGTGGGCTGCGTGGTGGGCTGAGTGGTGGGCTGAGCGGTCGGCTGAGTGGTGGGCTGTGTGGTGGGAGGAGTGGTTGGCTGAGTCGTGGGCTGAGTGGTGGGCTGTGTGGTGGGCTGAGTGGTGGGCTGAGTCGTGGGCTGAGTGGTCGGCTGAGTCGTGGGATGAGTCGTGGGATGAGTGGTGGGCTGAGTGGTGGGCTGAGTGGTGGGCTGAGTGGTTGGCTGAGTTGTGGGCTGAGTGGTGGGCTGAGTGGTGGGCTGAGTGGTGGGCTGAGTGGTTGGCTGAGTGGTGGGCTGAGTTGTAAGCTTAGTGGTGGGCTGGGTGGTTGGTTGAGTCGTAGGCTGGGTGGTGGGCTGAGTGGTGGGCTGAGTGGTGGGCTGAGTGGTGGGCTGAGTCGTGGGCTGAGTGGTTGGCTGAGTGGTGGACTGGGTGGTGGGCTGAGTGGTTGGCTGAGTCGTGGGCTGAGTGGTGGGCTGTGTGGTGGGCTGAGTGGTTGGCTGAGTGGTGGGCTGAGTGGTGGGCTGTGTGGTGGGCTGAGTGGTTGGCTGAGTTGTGGGCTGAGTGGTGGGCTGAGTGGTGGGCTGAGTGGTTGGCTGAGTGGTGGGCTGAGTTGTAGGCTTAGTGGTGGGCTGGGTGGTTGGTTGAGTCGTAGGCTGGGTGGTGGGCTGAGTGGTTGGCTGAGTGGTTAGCTGAGTGGTTGGCTGAGTTGTGGGCTGAGTGGTGGGCTGAGTGGTGGGCTGAGTGGTGGGCTGAGTCGTGGGCTGAGTCGTGGGCTGAGTGGTTGGCTGAGTCGTGGGCTGGGTGGTGGGCTGAGTCGTGGGATGAGTGGTTGGCTGAGTGGTGGGCTGAGTCGTGGGATGAGTGGTTGGCTGAGTGGTGGGCTGAGTGGTGGGCTGAGTGGTTGGCTGAGTGGTGGGCTGAGTCGTGGGATGAGTGGTTGGCTGAGTGGTTGGCTGAGTGGTGGGCTGAGTGGTGGGCTGGGTGGTTGGTTGAGTCGTAGGCTGGGTCGTGGGCTGAGTCGTGGGCTGAGTCGTGGGATGAGTGGTTGGCTGAGTTGTGAGCTGAGTCGTTTGCTGAGTGGTGGGCTGAGTGGTGGGCTGAGTGGTGGGCTGAGTGGTGGGCTGAGTGGTCGGCTGAGTGATGGGCTGAGTCATGGGCTGAGTGGTGGGCTGAGTCGTTGGCTGAGTTGTGGGCTGAGTCGTGGGATGAGTGGTTGGCTGAGTTGTGGGCTGAGTCGTGGGCTGAGTCGTGGGATGAGTGGTTGGCTGAGTGGTGGGCTGAGTGGTGGGCTGAGTCGTGGGATGAGTGGTTGGCTGAGTGGTGGGCTGAGTGGTGGGCTGGGTGGTTGGTTGAGTCGTAGGCTGGGTCGTGGGCTGAGTCGTGGGCTGAGTCGTGGGATGAGTGGTTGGCTGAGTGGTGGGCTGAGTCGTGGGATGAGTGGTTGGCTGAGTGGTGGGCTGAGTGGTGGGCTGAGTTGTGAGCTGAGTCGTTTGCTGAGTGGTGGGCTGAGTGGTGGGCTGAGTGGTGGGCTGAGTGGTGGGCTGAGTGGTGGGCTGAGTGGTCGGCTGAGTGATGGGCTGAGTCATGGGCTGAGTGGTGGGCTGAGTCGTTGGCTGAGTTGTGGGCTGAGTCGTGGGATGAGTCATGGGATGAGTGGTTGGCTGAGTTGTGGGCTGAGTCGTGGGCTGAGTCGTGGGATGAGTGGTTGGCTGAGTGGTGGGCTGAGTGGTGGGCTGAGTCGTGGGATGAGTGGTTGGCTGAGTGGTGGGCTGAGTGGTGGGCTGAGTTGTGAGCTGAGTTGTGGGCTGAGTCGTGGGATGAGTGGTTGGCTGAGTGGTGGGCTGAGTCGTGGGATGAGTCGTTGGCTGAGTGGTGGGCTGAGTGGTGGGCTGAGTGGTGGGCTGAGTGGTGGGCTGAGCGGTCGGCTGAGTGATGGGCTGAGTCATGGGCTGAGTGGTTGGCTGAGTTGTGGGCTGAGTCGTGGGCTGAGTCGTGGGATGAGTGGTTGGCTGAGTGGTGGGCTGAGTCGTGGGATGAGTCGTTGGCTGAGTGGTGGGCTGCGTGGTGGGCTGAGTGGTGGGCTGAGCGGTCGGCTGAGTGGTGGGCTGTGTGGTGGGAGGAGTGGTTGGCTGAGTCGTGGGCTGAGTGGTGGGCTGTGTGGTGGGCTGAGTGGTGGGCTGAGTCGTGGGCTGAGTGGTCGGCTGAGTCGTGGGATGAGTGGTGGGATGAGTGGTGGGCTGAGTGGTGGGCTGAGTGGTGGGCTGAGTGGTTGGCTGAGTTGTGGGCTGAGTGGTGGGCTGAGTGGTGGGCTGAGTGGTGGGCTGAGTGGTTGGCTGAGTGGTGGGCTGAGTTGTAAGCTTAGTGGTGGGCTGGGTGGTTGGTTGAGTCGTAGGCTGGGTGGTGGGCTGAGTGGTGGGCTGAGTGGTGGGCTGAGTGGTGGGCTGAGTCGTGGGCTGAGTGGTTGGCTGAGTGGTGGACTGGGTGGTGGGCTGAGTGGTGGGCTGAGTGGTGGGCTGAGTGGTTGGCTGAGTCGTGGGCTGAGTGGTGGGCTGTGTGGTGGGCTGAGTGGTGGGCTGAGTGGTGGGCTGAGTGGTGGGCTGTGTGGTGGGCTGAGTGGTTGGCTGAGTTGTGGGCTGAGTGGTGGGCTGAGTGGTGGGCTGAGTGGTTGGCTGAGTGGTGGGCTGAGTTGTAGGCTTAGTGGTGGGCTGGGTGGTTGGTTGAGTCGTAGGCTGGGTGGTGGGCTGAGTGGTTGGCTGAGTGGTTAGCTGAGTGGTTGGCTGAGTGGTGGGCTGAGTCGTGGGCTGAGTCGTGGGCTGAGTGGTTGGCTGAGTCGTGGGCTGGGTGGTGGGCTGAGTCGTGGGATGAGTGGTTGGCTGAGTGGTGGGCTGAGTCGTGGGATGAGTGGTTGGCTGAGTGGTGGGCTGAGTGGTGGGCTGAGTGGTTGGCTGAGTGGTTGGCTGAGTCGTGGGCTGGGTGGTGGGCTGAGTCGTAGGCGGAGTTGTAGGCTGAGTGGTGGGCTGGGTGGTTGGTTGAGTCGTAGGCTGGGTCGTGGGCTGGGTCGTGGGCTGAGTCGTGGGCTGAGTCGTGGGATGAGTGGTTGGCTGAGTGGTGGGCTGAGTCGTGGGATGAGTGGTTGGCTGAGTGGTGGGCTGAGTGGTGGGCTGAGTTGTGAGCTGAGTCGTTTGCTGAGTGGTGGGCTGAGTGGTGGGCTGAGTGGTGGGCTGAGTGGTGGGCTGAGTGGTGGGCTGAGTGGTCGGCTGAGTGATGGGCTGAGTCATGGGCTGAGTGGTGGGCTGAGTCGTTGGCTGAGTTGTGGGCTGAGTCATGGGATGAGTCGTGGGATGAGTGGTTGGCTGAGTTGTGGGCTGAGTCGTGGGCTGAGTCGTGGGATGAGTGGTTGGCTGAGTGGTGGGCTGAGTGGTGGGCTGAGTCGTGGGATGAGTGGTGGGCTGAGTGGTGGGCTGAGTGGTGGGCTGAGTTGTGAGCTGAGTTGTGGGCTGAGTCGTGGGATGAGTGGTTGGCTGAGTGGTGGGCTGAGTCGTGGGATGAGTCGTTGGCTGAGTGGTGGGCTGAGTGGTGGGCTGAGTGGTGGGCTGAGTGGTGGGCTGAGCGGTCGGCTGAGTGATGGGCTGAGTCATGGGCTGAGTGGTTGGCTGAGTCGTTGGCTGAGTTGTGGGCTGAGTCATGGGATGAGTCGTGGGATGAGTGGTTGGCTGAGTTGTGGGCTGAGTCGTGGGCTGAGTCGTGGGATGAGTGGTTGGCTGAGTGGTGGGCTGAGTCGTGGGATGAGTGGTGGGCTGAGTGGTGGGCTGAGTGGTGGGCTGAGTTGTGAGCTGAGTTGTGGGCTGAGTCGTGGGATGAGTGGTTGGCTGAGTGGTGGGCTGAGTCGTGGGATGAGTCGTTGGCTGAGTGGTGGGCTGAGTGGTGGGCTGAGTGGTGGGCTGAGTGGTGGGCTGAGCGGTCGGCTGAGTGATGGGCTGAGTCATGGGCTGAGTGGTTGGCTGAGTTGTGGGCTGAGTCGTGGGCTGAGTCGTGGGATGAGTGGTTGGCTGAGTGGTGGGCTGAGTCGTGGGATGAGTCGTTGGCTGAGTGGTGGGCTGAGTGGTGGGCTGAGTGGTGGGCTGAGCGGTCGGCTGAGTGGTGGGCTGTGTGGTGGGAGGAGTGGTTGGCTGAGTCGTGGGCTGAGTGGTGGGCTGTGTGGTGGGCTGAGTGGTGGGCTGAGTCGTGGGCTGAGTGGTCGGCTGAGTCGTGGGATGAGTCGTGGGATGAGTGGTGGGCTGAGTGGTGGGCTGAGTGGTGGGCTGAGTGGTTGGCTGAGTTGTGGGCTGAGTGGTGGGCTGAGTGGTGGGCTGAGTGGTGGGCTGAGTGGTTGGCTGAGTGGTGGGCTGAGTTGTAAGCTTAGTGGTGGGCTGGGTGGTTGGTTGAGTCGTAGGCTGGGTGGTGGGCTGAGTGGTGGGCTGAGTGGTGGGCAGAGTGGTGGGCTGAGTCGTGGGCTGAGTGGTTGGCTGAGTGGTGGGCTGGGTGGTGGGCTGAGTGGTGGGCTGAGTGGTGGGCTGAGTGGTTGGCTGAGTCGTGGGCTGAGTGGTGGGCTGTGTGGTGGGCTGAGTGGTTGGCTGAGTGGTGGGCTGAGTGGTGGGCTGTGTGGTGGGCTGAGTGGTTGGCTGAGTTGTGGGCTGAGTGGTGGGCTGAGTGGTGGGCTGAGTGGTTGGCTGAGTGGTGGGCTGAGTTGTAGGCTTAGTGGTGGGCTGGGTGGTTGGTTGAGTCGTAGGCTGGGTGGTGGGCTGAGTGGTTGGCTGAGTGGTTAGCTGAGTGGTTGGCTGAGTTGTGGGCTGAGTGGTGGGCTGAGTGGTGGGCTGAGTGGTGGGCTGAGTCGTGGGCTGAGTCGTGGGCTGAGTGGTTAGCTGAGTGGTTGGCTGAGTGGTTAGCTGAGTGGTTGGCTGAGTTGTGGGCTGAGTCGTGGGCTGAGTGGTAGGCTGAGTGGTTGGCTGAGTTGTGGGCTGAGTCGTGGGCTGAGTCGTAGGCTGAGTGGTTGGCTGAGTGGTTGGCTGAGTCGTGGGCTGAGTCGTGGGATGAGTGGTGGGCTGGGTGGTTGGCTGAGTCGTAGGCTGAGTGGTGGGCTGAGTCGTGGGCTGAGTTGTTGGCTGAATGGTTGGCTGAGTTGTGGGCTGAGTCGTGGGATGAGTCGTGGGATGAGTGGTTGGCTGAGTTGTGGGCTGAGTCGTGGGCTGAGTCGTGGGATGAGTGGTTGGCTGAGTGGTGGACTGAGTGGTTGGCTGAGTGGTTGGCTGAGTGGTTGGCTGAGTTGTGGGCTGAGTCGTGGGATGAGTGGTGGGCTGAGTTGTTGGCTGAGTGGTTGGCTGAGTCGTGGGATGAGTGGTGGGCTGAGTTGTTGGCTGAGTTGTGGGCTGAGTGGTTGGCTGAGTTGTGGGCTGAGTGGTTGGCTGAGTTGTGGGCTGAGTGGTTGGCTGAGTTGTGGGCTGAGTCGTGGGCTGAGTCGTAGGCTGAGTGGTTGGCTGAGTTGTTGGCTGAGTTGAGGGCTGAGTGGTTGGCTGAGTTGTGGGATGAGTCGTTGGCTGAGTGGTTGGCTGAGTTGTGGGCTGAGTCGTGGGCTGAGTTGTAGGCTGAGTGGTTGGCTGAGTTGTGGGCTGAGTCGTGGGCTGATTCGTAGGCTGAGTGGTTGGCTGAGTGGTTGGCTGAGTCGTGGGATGAGTGGTGGGCTGGGTGGTTGGCTGAGTCGTAGGCTGAGTGGTGGGATGAGTCGTGGGATGAGTGGTTGGCTGAGTTGTGGGCTGAGTCGTGGGCTGAGTCGTGGGATGAGTGGTTGGCTGAGTGGTGGGCTGAGTCGTGGGATGAGTGGTTGGCTGAGTGGTGGGCTGAGTGGTGGGCTGAGTGGTCGGCTGAGTGGTGGGCTGAGTCATGGACTGAGTGGTGGGCTGAGTCGTTGGCTGAGTGGTTGGCTGAGTCGTGGGCTGAGTGGTTGGCTGAGTTGTGGGCTGAGTCGTGGGATGAGTGGTGGGCTGAGTTTTTGGCTGAGTGGTTGGCTGAGTCGTGGGATGAGTGGTGGGCTGAGTTGTTGGCTGAGTTGTGGGCTGAGTGGTTGGCTGAGTTGTGGGCTGAGTGGTTGGCTGAGTTGTGGGCTGAGTGGTTGGCTGAGTTGTGGGCTGAGTCGTGGGCTGAGTCGTAGGCTGAGTGGTTGGCTGAGTGGTTGGCTGAGTTGAGGGCTGAGTGGTTGGCTGAGTTGTGGGATGAGTCGTTGGCTGAGTGGTTGGCTGAGTCGTGGGATGAGTGGTGGGCTGAGTCGTGGGCTGAGTCGTGGGCTGAGTGGTTAGCTGAGTGGTTGGCTGAGTGGTTAGCTGAGTGGTTGGCTGAGTTGTGGGCTGAGTCGTGGGCTGAGTGGTAGGCTGAGTGGTTGGCTGAGTTGTGGGCTGAGTCGTGGGCTGAGTGGTAGGCTGAGTGGTTGGCTGAGTGGTTGGCTGAGTCGTGGGCTGAGTCGTGGGATGAGTGGTGGGCTGGGTGGTTGGCTGAGTCGTAGGCTGAGTGGTGGGCTGAGTCGTGGGCTGAGTTGTTGGCTGAATGGTTGGCTGAGTTGTGGGCTGAGTCGTGGGATGAGTCGTGGGATGAGTGGTTGGCTGAGTTGTGGGCTGAGTCGTGGGATGAGTGGTTGGCTGAGTGGTGGGCTGAGTCGTGGGATGAGTGGTTGGCTGAGTGGTGGGCTGAGTGGTGGGCTGAGTTGTGGGCTGAGTCGTGGGATGAGTGGTAGGCTGGGTGGTTGGCTGAGTCGTAGGCTGAGTGGTGGGCTGAGTTGTGGGCTGAGTCGTAGGCTGAGTGGTGGGCTGAGTGGTTGGCTGAGTGGTTGGCTGAGTGGTTGGCTGAGTTGTGGGCTGAGTCGTGGGATGAGTGGTGGGATGAGTGGTGGGCTGAGTTGGCTGAGTGGTTAGCTGAGTGGTTGGCTGAGTGGATAGCTGAGTGGTTGGCTGAGTTGTGGGCTGAGTCGTGGGCTGAGTGGTAGGCTGAGTGGTTGGCTGAGTTGTGGGCTGAGTCGTGGGCTGAGTCGTAGGCTGAGTGGTTGGCTGAGTGGTTGGCTGAGTCGTGGGCTGAGTCGTGGGATGAGTGGTGGGCTGGGTGGTTGGCTGAGTCGTAAGCTGAGTGGTGGGCTGAGTCGTGGGCTGAGTGGTGGGCTGAGTCGTGGGCTGAGTTGTTGGCTGAATGGTTGGCTGAGTTGTGGGCTGAGTCGTGGGATGAGTCGTGGGATGAGTGGTTGGCTGAGTTGTGGGCTGAGTCGTGGGCTGAGTCGTGGGATGAGTGGTTGGCTGAGTGGTGGGCTGAGTCGTGGGATGAGTTGTTGGCTGAGTGGTGGGCTGAGTGGTGGGCTGATTTGTGGGCTGAGTCGTAGGCTGAGTGGTGGACTGAGTGGTTGGCTGAGTGGTTGGCTGAGTGGTTGGCTGAGTTGTGGGCTGAGTCGTGGGATGAGTGGTGGGCTGAGTTGTTGGCTGAGTGGTTGGCTGAGTCGTGGGATGAGTGGTGGGCTGAGTTGTTGGCTGAGTTGTGGGCTGAGTGGTTGGCTGAGTTGTGGGCTGAGTGGTTGGCTGAGTTGTGGGCTGAGTGGTTGGCTGAGTTGTGGGCTGAGTGGTGGGCTGAGTGGTGGGCTGAGTCGTGGGCTGAGTGGTTAGCTGAGTTGTGGGCTGAGTCGTGGGATGAGTGGTGGGCTGAGTTGTGGGCTGAGTGGTTGGCTGAGTTGTGGGCTGAGTGGTTGGCTGAGTTGTGGGATGAGTCGTTGGCTGAGTGGTTGGCTGAGTTGTGGGCTGAGTGGTTGGCTGAGTTGTGGGATGAGTCGTTGGCTGAGTGGTTGGCTGAGTTGTGGGCTGAGTCGTGGGCTGAGTCGTAGGCTGAGTGGTTGGCTGAGTTGTGGGCTGAGTCGTGGGCTGAGTCGTAGGCTGAGTGGTTGGCTGAGTGGTTGGCTGAGTCGTGGGCTGAGTCGTGGGATGAGTGGTGGGCTGGGTGGTTGGCTGAGTCGTAGGCTGAGTGGTGGGCTGAGTCGTGGGCTGAGTTGTTGGCTGAATGGTTGGCTGAGTTGTGGGCTGAGTCGTGGGATGAGTCGTGGGATGAGTGGTTGGCTGAGTTGTGGGCTGAGTCGTGGGCTGAGTCGTGGGATGAGTGGTTGGCTGAGTGGTGGGCTGAGTCGTGGGATGAGTGGTTGGCTGAGTGGTGGGCTGAGTGGTGGGCTGAGTTGTGGGCTGAGTCGTAGGCTGAGTGGTGGGCTGAGTGGTGGGCTGAGTGGTGGGCTGAGTGGTCGGCTGAGTGGTTGGCTGAGTTGTGGGCTGAGTCGTGGGATGAGTGGTGGGCTGAGTTGTTGGCTGAGTGGTTGGCTGAGTCGTGGGATGAGTGGTGGGCTGAGTTGTGTGCTGAGTTGTGGGCTGAGTGGTTGGCTGAGTTGAGGGCTGAGTGGTTGGCTGAGTTGTGGGATGAGTCGTTGGCTGAGTGGTTGGCTGAGTTGTGGGCTGAGTCGTGGGCTGAGTTGTTGGCTGAATGGTTGGCTGAGTTGTGGGCTGAGTCGTGGGATGAGTCGTGGGATGAGTGGTTGGCTGAGTTGTGGGCTGAGTCGTGGGCTGAGTCGTGGGATGAGTGGTTGGCTGAGTGGTGGGCTGAGTCGTGGGATGAGTGGTTGGCTGAGTGGTGGGCTGAGTGGTGGGCTGAGTCGTGGGCTGAGTCGTAGGCTGAGTGGTTGGCTGAGTGGTTGGCTGAGTCGTGGGATGAGTGGTGGGCTGGGTGGTTGGCTGAGTCGTAGGCTGAGTGGTGGGATGAGTCGTGGGATGAGTGGTTGGCTGAGTTGTGGGCTGAGTCGTGGGCTGAGTCGTGGGATGAGTGGTTGGCTGAGTGGTGGGCTGAGTCGTGGGATGAGTGGTTGGCTGAGTGGTGGGCTGAGTGGTGGGCTGAGTGGTCGGCTGAGTGGTGGGCTGAGTCATGGACTGAGTGGTGGGCTGAGTCGTTGGCTGAGTGGTTGGCTGAGTCGTGGGCTGAGTGGTGGGCTGTGTGGTGGGCTGAGTGGTTGGCTGAGTCGTGGGCTGAGTGGTGGGCTGTGTGGTGGGCTGAGTGGTGGGCTGAGTCGTGGGCTGAGTGGTCGGCTGAGTCGTGGGATGAGTGGTGGGCTGAGTCGTGGGCTGAGTGGTTGGCTGAGTGGTGGGCTGAGTTGTAGGCTTAGTGTTGGGCTGGGTGGTTGGTTGAGTAGTAGGCTGGGTGGTGGGCTGAGTGGTGGGCTGAGTGGTGGGCTGAGTCGTGGGCTGAGTCGTGGGCTGAGTGGTTAGCTGAGTGGTTGGCTGAGTGGTTAGCTGAGTGGTTGGCTGAGTTGTGGGCTGAGTGGTGGGCTGAGTGGTGGGCTGAGTGGTGGGCTGAGTGGTTAGCTGAGTTGTGGGCTGAGTCGTGGGATGAGTGGTGGGCTGAGTTGTTGGCTGAGTGGTTGGCTGAGTCGTGGGATGAGTGGTGGGCTGAGTCGTGGGCTGAGTCGTGGGCTGAGTGGTTGGCTGAGTGGTTGGCTGAGTCGTGGGATGAGTGGTGGGCTGGGTGGTTGGCTGAGTCGTAGGCTGAGTGGTGGGATGAGCCGTGGGATGAGTGGTTGGCTGAGTTGTGGGCTGAGTCGTGGGCTGAGTCGTGGGATGAGTGGTTGGCTGAGTGGTGGGCTGAGTCGTGGGATGAGTGGTTGGCTGAGTGGTGGGCTGAGTGGTGGGCTGAGTGGTCGGCTGAGTGGTGGGCTGAGTCATGGACTGAGTGGTGGGCTGAGTCGTTGGCTGAGTGGTTGGCTGAGTCGTGGGCTGAGTGGTGGGCTGTGTGGTGGGCTGAGTGGTTGGCTGAGTCGTGGGCTGAGTGGTGGGCTGTGTGGTGGGCTGAGTGGTGGGCTGAGTCGTGGGCTGAGTGGTCGGCTGAGTCGTGGGATGAGTGGTGGGCTGAGTCGTGGGCTGAGTCGTGGGCTGAGTGGTTAGCTGAGTGGTTGGCTGTGTGGTTAGCTGAGTGGTTGGCTGAGTTGTGGGCTGAGTCGTGGGCTGAGTGGTAGGCTGAGTGGTTGGCTGAGTTGTGGGCTGAGTCGTGGGCTGAGTCGTAGGCTGAGTGGTTGGCTGAGTGGTTGGCTGAGTCGTGGGCTGAGTCGTGGGATGAGTGGTGGGCTGGGTGGTTGGCTGAGTCGTAGGCTGAGTGGTGGGCTGAGTCGTGGGCTGAGTTGTTGGCTGAATGGTTGGCTGAGTTGTGGGCTGAGTCGTGGGATGAGTCGTGGGATGAGTGGTTGGCTGAGTTGTGGGCTGAGTCGTGGGCTGAGTCGTGGGATGAGTGGTTGGCTGAGTGGTGGGCTGAGTCGTGGGATGAGTGGTGGGCTGAGTGGTGGGCTGAGTGGTGGGCTGAGTTGTGGGCTGAGTCGTGGGATGAGTGGTAGGCTGGGTGGTTGGCTGAGTCGTAGGCTGAGTGGTGGGCTGAGTTGTGGGCTGAGTCGTAGGCTGAGTGGTGGGCTGAGTGGTTGGCTGAGTGGTTGGCTGAGTGGTTGGCTGAGTTGTGGGCTGAGTCGTGGGATGAGTGGTGGGCTGAGTTGTTGGCTGAGTGGTTGGCTGAGTCGTGGGATGAGTGGTGGGCTGAGTTGTTGGCTGAGTTGTGGGCTGAGTGGTTGGCTGAGTTGTGGGCTGAGTGGTTGGCTGAGTTGTGGGCTGAGTGGTTGGCTGAGTTGTGGGCTGAGTGGTTGGCTGAGTGGTTGGCTGAGTGGTTGGCTGAGTTGTGGGCTGAGTCGTGGGATGAGTGGTGGGCTGAGTTGTTGGCTGAGTTGTTGGCTGAGTTGTGGGCTGAGTGGTTGGCTGAGTTGTGGGCTGAGTGGTTGGCTGAGTTGTGGGCTGAGTGGTTGGCTGAGTTGTGGGCTGAGTGGTGGGCTGAGTGGTGGGCTGAGTCGTGGGCTGAGTGGTTAGCTGAGTTGTGGGCTGAGTCGTGGGATGAGTGGTGGGCTGAGTTGTTGGCTGAGTGGTAGGCTGAGTCGTGGGATGAGTGGTGGGCTGAGTCGTGGGCTGAGTCGTGGGCTGAGTGGTTAGCTGAGTGGTTGGCTGAGTGGTTAGCTGATTGGTTGGCTGAGTTGTGGGCTGGGTGGTGGGCTGAGTGGTGGTTTGAGTCGTGGGATGAGTGGTGGGCTGAGTTGTTGGCTGAGTGGTTGGCTGAGTCGTGGGATGAGTGGTGGGCTGAGTTGTTGGCTGAGTTGTGGGCTGAGTGGTTGGCTGAGTTGTGGGCTGAGTGGTTGGCTGAGTTGTGGGCTGAGTGGTTGGCTGAGTTGTGGGATGAGTCGTTGGCTGAGTGGTTGGCTGAGTTGTGGGCTGAGTCGTGGGCTGAGTGATGGGCTGAGTTGTGGGCTGGGTGGTTGGCTGAGTCGTGGGCTGAGTGGTTGGCTGAGTGGTGGGCTGAGTTGTAGGCTTAGTGGTGGGCTGGGTGGTTGGTTGAGTAGTAGGCTGGGTGGTGGGCTGAGTGGTGGGCTGAGTGGTGGGCTGAGTCGTGGGCTGAGTCGTGGGCTGAGTGGTTAGCTGAGTGGTTGGCTGAGGTGTTAGCTGAGTGGTTGGCTGAGTTGTGGGCTGAGTGGTGGGCTGAGTGGTGGGCTGAGTGGTGGGCTGAGTGGTTAGCTGAGTTGTGGGCTGAGTCGTGGGATGAGTGGTGGGCTGAGTTGTTGGCTGAGTGGTTGGCTGAGTCGTGGGATGAGTGGTGGGCTGAGTCGTGGGCTGAGTCGTGGGCTGAGTGGTTAGCTGAGTGGTTGGCTGAGTGGTTAGCTGAGTGGTTGGCTGAGTTGTGGGCTGAGTCGTGGGCTGAGTGGTAGGCTGAGTGGTTGGCTGAGTTGTGGGCTGAGTCGTGGGCTGAGTCGTAGGCTGAGTGGTTGGCTGAGTGGTTGGCTGAGTCGTGGGCTGAGTCGTGGGATGAGTGGTGGGCTGGGTGGTTGGCTGAGTCGTAGGCTGAGTGGTGGGCTGAGTCGTGGGCTGAGTTGTTGGCTGAATGGTTGGCTGAGTTGTGGGCTGAGTCGTGGGATGAGTCATGGGATGAGTGGTTGGCTGAGTTGTGGGCTGAGTCGTGGGCTGAGTCGTGGGATGAGTGGTTGGCTGAGTGGTGGGCTGAGTCGTGGGATGAGTGGTTGGCTGAGTGGTGGGCTGAGTGGTGGGCTGAGTTGTGGGCTGAGTCGTAGGCTGAGTGGTGGACTGAGTGGTTGGCTGAGTGGTTGGCTGAGTGGTTGGCTGAGTTGTGGGCTGAGTCGTGGGATGAGTGGTGGGCTGAGTTGTTGGCTGAGTGGTTGGCTGAGTCGTGGGATGAGTGGTGGGCTGAGTTGTTGGCTGAGTTGTGGGCTGAGTGGTTGGCTGAGTTGTGGGCTGAGTGGTTGGCTGAGTTGTGGGCTGAGTGGTTGGCTGAGTTGTGGGCTGAGTGGTGGGCTGAGTGGTGGGCTGAGTCGTGGGCTGAGTGGTTAGCTGAGTTGTGGGCTGAGTCGTGGGATGAGTGGTGGGCTGAGTTGTTGGCTGAGTGGTTGGCTGAGTCGTGGGATGAGTGGTGGGCTGAGTCGTGGGCTGAGTCGTGGGCTGAGTGGTTAGCTGAGTGGTTGGCTGAGTGGTTAGCTGAGTGGTTGGCTGAGTTGTGGGCTGGGTGGTGGGCTGAGTGGTGGTTTGAGTCGTGGGATGAGTGGTGGGCTGAGTTGTTGGCTGAGTGGTTGGCTGAGTCGTGGGATGAGTGGTGGGCTGAGTTGTGGGCTGAGTGGTTGGCTGAGTTGTGGGCTGAGTGGTTGGCTGAGTTGTGGGCTGAGTGGTTGGCTGAGTTGTGGGATGAGTCGTTGGCTGAGTGGTTGGCTGAGTTGTGGGCTGAGTCGTGGGCTGAGTCGTAGGCTGAGTGGTTGGCTGAGTTGTGGGCTGAGTCGTGGGCTGAGTCGTAGGCTGAGTGGTTGGCTGAGTGGTTGGCTGAGTCGTGGGCTGAGTCGTGGGATGAGTGGTGGGCTGGGTGGTTGGCTGAGTCGTAGGCTGAGTGGTGGGCTGAGTCGTGGGCTGAGTTGTTGGCTGAATGGTTGGCTGAGTTGTGGGCTGAGTCGTGGGATGAGTCGTGGGATGAGTGGTTGGCTGAGTTGTGGGCTGAGTCGTGGGCTGAGTCGTGGGATGAGTGGTTGGCTGAGTGGTGGGCTGAGTCGTGGGATGAGTGGTTGGCTGAGTGGTGGGCTGAGTGGTGGGCTGAGTTGTGGGCTGAGTCGTAGGCTGAGTGGTGGGCTGAGTGGTGGGCTGAGTGGTGGGCTGAGTGGTCGGCTGAGTGGTTGGCTGAGTTGTGGGCTGAGTCGTGGGATGAGTGGTGGGCTGAGTTGTTGGCTGAGTGGTTGGCTGAGTCGTGGGCTGAGTCGTGGGCTGAGTCGTGGGCTGAGTGGTTAGCTGAGTGGTGGATTGAGTGGTTGGCTGAGTCGTGGGCTCAGTCGTGGGCTGAGTCGTGGGCTGAGTGATGGGCTGAGTTGTGGGCTGGGTGGTTGGCTGAGTCGTGGGCTGAGTGGTAGGCTGGGTGGTTGGCTGAGTCATAGGCTGAGTGGTGGGCTGAGTTGTGGGCTGAGTCGTAGGCTGAGTGGTGGGCTGAGTGGTTGGCTGAGTGGTTGGCTGAGTGGTTGGCTGGGTTGTGGGCTGAGTCGTGGGATGAGTGGTGGGCTGAGTTGTTGGCTGAGTGGTTGGCTGAGTCGTGGGCTGAGTCGTGGGATGAGTGGTGGGCTGGGTGGTTGGCTGAGTCGTAGGCTGAGTGGTGGGCTGAGTCGTGGGCTGAGTTGTTGGCTGAATGGTTGGCTGAGTTGTGGGCTGAGTCGTGGGATGAGTCATGGGATGAGTGGTTGGCTGAGTTGTGGGCTGAGTCGTGGGCTGAGTCGTGGGATGAGTGGTTGGCTGAGTGGTGGGCTGAGTCGTGGGATGAGTGGTTGGCTGAGTGGTGGGCTGAGTGGTGGGCTGAGTTGTGGGCTGAGTCGTAGGCTGAGTGGTGGACTGAGTGGTTGGCTGAGTGGTTGGCTGAGTGGTTGGCTGAGTTGTGGGCTGAGTCGTGGGATGAGTGGTGGGCTGAGTTGTTGGCTGAGTGGTTGGCTGAGTCGTGGGATGAGTGGTGGGCTGAGTTGTTGGCTGAGTTGTGGGCTGAGTGGTTGGCTGAGTTGTGGGCTGAGTGGTTGGCTGAGTTGTGGGCTGAGTGGTTGGCTGAGTTGTGGGCTGAGTGGTGGGCTGAGTGGTGGGCTGAGTCGTGGGCTGAGTGGTTAGCTGAGTTGTGGGCTGAGTCGTGGGATGAGTGGTGGGCTGAGTTGTTGGCTGAGTGGTTGGCTGAGTCGTGGGATGAGTGGTGGGCTGAGTCGTGGGCTGAGTCGTGGGCTGAGTGGTTAGCTGAGTGGTTGGCTGAGTGGTTAGCTGAGTGGTTGGCTGAGTTGTGGGCTGGGTGGTGGGCTGAGTGGTGGTTTGAGTCGTGGGATGAGTGGTGGGCTGAGTTGTTGGCTGAGTGGTTGGCTGAGTCGTGGGATGAGTGGTGGGCTGAGTTGTTGGCTGAGTTGTGGGCTGAGTGGTTGGCTGAGTTGTGGGCTGAGTGGTTGGCTGAGTTGTGGGCTGAGTGGTTGGCTGAGTTGTGGGATGAGTCGTTGGCTGAGTGGTTGGCTGAGTTGTGGGCTGAGTCGTGGGCTGAGTCGTAGGCTGAGTGGTTGGCTGAGTTGTGGGCTGAGTCGTGGGCTGAGTCGTAGGCTGAGTGGTTGGCTGAGTGGTTGGCTGAGTCGTGGGCTGAGTCGTGGGATGAGTGGTGGGCTGGGTGGTTGGCTGAGTCGTAGGCTGAGTGGTGGGCTGAGTCGTGGGCTGAGTTGTTGGCTGAATGGTTGGCTGAGTTGTGGGCTGAGTCGTGGGATGAGTCGTGGGATGAGTGGTTGGCTGAGTTGTGGGCTGAGTCGTGGGCTGAGTCGTGGGATGAGTGGTTGGCTGAGTGGTGGGCTGAGTCGTGGGATGAGTGGTTGGCTGAGTGGTGGGCTGAGTGGTGGGCTGAGTTGTGGGCTGAGTCGTAGGCTGAGTGGTGGGCTGAGTGGTGGGCTGAGTGGTGGGCTGAGTGGTCGGCTGAGTGGTTGGCTGAGTTGTGGGCTGAGTCGTGGGATGAGTGGTGGGCTGAGTTGTTGGCTGAGTGGTTGGCTGAGTCGTGGGCTGAGTCGTGGGCTGAGTCGTGGGCTGAGTGGTTAGCTGAGTGGTGGATTGAGTGGTTGGCTGAGTCGTGGGCTCAGTCGTGGGCTGAGTCGTGGGCTGAGTGATGGGCTGAGTTGTGGGCTGGGTGGTTGGCTGAGTCGTGGGCTGAGTGGTAGGCTGGGTGGTTGGCTGAGTCATAGGCTGAGTGGTGGGCTGAGTTGTGGGCTGAGTCGTAGGCTGAGTGGTGGGCTGAGTGGTTGGCTGAGAGGTTGGCTGAGTGGTTGGCTGAGTTGTGGGCTGAGTCGTGGGATGAGTGGTGGGCTGAGTTGTTGGCTGAGTGGTTGGCTGAGTCGTGGGATGAGTGGTGGGCTGAGTTGTTGGCTGAGTTGTGGGCTGAGTGGTTGGCTGAGTTGTGGGCTGACTGGTTGGCTGAGTCGTGGGCTGAGTGGTTGGCTGAGTCGTGGGCTGGGTGGTGGGCTGAGTCGTAGGCTGAGTCGTGGGCTGAGTGGTGGGCAGAGTCGTGGGCTGAGTCCTGGGCTGAGTGGTTGGCTGAGTGGTGGGCTGAGTCGTGGGCTGAGTCGTGGTCTGAGTGGTGGGCTGAGTCGTGGGCTGGGTAGTTGGCTGAGTGGTGGGCTGAGTCGTTGTGATTTGCTCGTCTGTGCTACCTGTTGAAATACAGAGACAGTTATTTCAGTTTATATAAGAAAAAGAAGGAACGCATCAGCAATGGTTTTCTCAGTGGAGTGCTAGACCTAAAGTCAAATTTACATAAAAAATAGGAATTAACTTCCAAAAAGGTAGCACATCCCCAATTTTTAAATCAGGAGGACAAAGTACTCACATTTCCACTTATTTATTGGCACACACCAAAAAGGAACGCTTACGCGTTTCGGCTAAGAGCCTTCGTCAGAGCCTTTGACGAAGGCTCTTAGCCGAAACGCGTTCCTTTTTGGTGTGTGCCAATAAATAAGTGGAAATGTGACTTATTTCAGTTTGTAAGATCTCAGTCATTCAAGGAAGTAAAATGTAAAATACAGACATCTTCATATATTTGGATTGCGTTAGAGGTCAAGTTAATAGTCCCGTCCACCCCTTGCCCCATACTAGAATATGTATGAGTAGGCCTTTTTGAGTTATAAATTATAGTATTATAATTGTAGCAGTCTTAGTTTGAATAACTATGAACATAATATAGATACTTAGCCAAATGAGAACTTTACTATACGTGCATATCAACTACGCTATATTTAGTAGAGCAACCAAGGACTAGGCTTGCTGCCTTGTTTTGATGCAGATGACCATACTTAATAGCAGTTTAAATGACATAAAACTATTGAACAAACAACTTGATGAAACAACAGTGATGTGAGAACCGGTGCACATTTTCGTGCAATGGCAACCGCTCTCCTAACCTCACATCACCCTGCTTTACAGCTCTACCCATTTGGCAACCGCATTGATGTGATCAGACATGTACAGTCATGCCTGGAAGCTTCAATCTTTTTTCTTAATTGTTGTATATAGTTTGACCCTATCTGTAAATCCCTTTTAGGATTGCGTGAAAATCTATAATTAGAACATAATTATGAAAATGATGTACATTACATTTTGCTTTAAGTACAAGTACAGTACGATTTAGGCATAGCAGACTCTTATCCAGAGCGACTTATTGTAAACACACACATCATCAAGAGTGAAGAAGTTACATTAAATTGAATACCCGGGTAAGTCAATTATTGGCATCCATAATATTGTCACGTTTTGAATATTCTAAAACCTCGTTGCATAAGAGAAATCAGAGGTTTTCCGGGACCTAAACTAGTGAAAATAACAGATCTACAAGCACACAACGCATCGCATCACGCAGTGTTGCGAGCTTGTAGATTTCACTTCATAATTTCTTTATGTGTAACGGAGGTGATCCGAACCTCCCCACCCGGGTTCGAACCCGGGTCTCCCACGCGAAAGTCCAATATCTTAACCACTAGACCAAAGAGACATCTCTTTGGTCCGGGGGAGATACTAGACTTTTGAGGCTTCAAGGCTGGGGCTGCGACTCTCTCCGCCATACTTACCCCCCTTTGACCTCCTCCTACGGGGAAGCCCGAATCCGGGTCACGGCACCAATGTAACGGAGGTGATCCGAACCTCCCCACCCGGGTTCGAACCCGGGTCTCCCACGCGAAAGTCCAATATCTTAACCACTAGACCAAAGAGACATCTCTTTGGTCTGGGGGAGATACTAGACTTTTGAGGCTTCAAGGCTGGGGCTGCGACTCTCTCCGTCATATATGTATATTTATTGAATATCTTAGATTCATTCGTTTTTTGTTTTTAAAATGTATAAAATAACTTTTGAAATAAAAATGTATGAAAATATTTTTACTCGAGTCGGGGCTCATACAAATCTCTTGTGACCCACAAATGGGTCCTGATCCACTGTTTGGGAAACAGTGAACTATAGAAGAAGAACGTCTGTAGTCTGTACCATAGATCCGTATCCAGTAATGCCTCATATCCTCCTTATTATCATCATTGCCAGAACACAACAGCATCCATCAATGGGTCACATTGTCCACTATTGTTTTCCATTAAAAAAGCCAAAACTTGAGAGAGCCGTATGAGGCCCTGTGTGCTCCAGTACATACAGTATTAGCAACAGTAAGGATCCTAGGATGCACAGGAATTAACACAAAGTCAAGTTAATTAAACATTATTAAACATTACTTACCTAATCCAAGGATGGCCACAACAAGCCAACAGAAAATAAATACTTTGTGTGCCATAATCATAGTTTATAATAGAGAGATACATGACATGCATGTCTCCTTTGTAGTCAGTCCAGAATGATCACCTCCTTTCATCTACCAACAGTTTTTATCATTGGCTAAAGGCCACACCTCAATGGGGCATGCACTTTTAATAGTTCCTCATCTTTACCTAACACCTGAAATGGAAGTGTAACAAAGTTTACAGCTTGTCTATGGACACTGCTATAATTATCAGTTTTATTGCTTATTGATACTGTATATATGACCTCAGATACCTTTGATCCCATTGCAGAGGGCACAGCCAATAGACACAGCGCAACTCTTGCATCGCCTTAAGGTCATCTTTTTTTACAAGCAGTAAATTACAGAAGCAGTAAAATATATATTTGATCTTCAAGTGAAGTAAACCAAGCAGTGCATCATGTGTGCATCGGTAGTTTATTTATTCATTTACATTTCATATAAGATGACCTTTTTATCTATTATGATGTTGCCTGCATAAGTATATAATTTACTACTATGCTACATAAGGCAGAGCCTAAAGTGATTTCACTTACACCCATAATAGTCAGAGCCTTTCGGGCAGTATGTTGATGGAATCGTGCACTTTATGATAGAAGCATGACATTTGGCACACAGTTAGAACATGCCATACATGGAACATTTTTGGCTATAGGGACACTTGTGGGAGCCAATCAAAGTTGGGTTCTCATAGACTTTACTATACAGTAAAATAAATACAAAATAAATATGCTTTAAGTAGCATGTGAGGGGTCAAACTAAGGGGTTTTCATGATTCTGAATCCAATGCAAGCATTTGTTTCGCACAAAAAGCATTCCTTGGGCTAAAAATGGCCCCTATAAAACTATGGTTTAGTGATGAGTCGTCACTTTTATAGGTTTTGTGGGGGCCGTGTTTCGGAAATTAAGGAATGTTTTTCGTGCAAAACAAATGCTTGTATTGGATTCAGAATCACGAAAAACACCTAGTTCAACCCCTCACATGCTACTTAAAGCATATTTATTTTTTGTATTATTTTACTGTATAGTAAAGTCTATGAGAGCCCAACTTTGATTGGCTCCCGCGAGTTTCCCAAGACAAATCTGCGATGTCCCTATATAGCCAAAAATGTTCCATATGGCACGTTCTGTGTGCCAAATTTCATGCTTCTATCATAAAGTGCACGATTTGTGCACGAAACACTCAGACTATAAGGGACTAATGTGTCACCTTGTCGCCCTCAAGATGATCAGCAAGTTGTTGAAGGTGCTCCTCCAACTCAGAAATTAAGATGTAGCTAGATGAGTCTCAGTAGCTATTGTTGTACAGTACCTGCCCCACAAATGTATGAATGCCTCAGCCATTCCTGCAGCTGTAAGAAATACATGGAATGCACTGAGTTATGAAACGGCAGAAAAACTGGGCAACATCTGCCGGGACACTGATGATGACTAGCAATATGTTAATGTGCATACATTTACCTGTATGTATACATATGAATAACTGCATTATCTGAAATAGATTATGTTAAAAGGCAGTTCAACAAAACAACCTTTTTATGCAGTAAATATGGTTTCTCTTCTCTTTTCTCCTTTTATTTCAAAACTCAACCTGGTATTTCACGTATAAACCAAACCTTACAAAAGTGTTATTAACCCTAAAGGAAAATTATGGAAATTGGTGTTACATGGTGTGTGACAGGCTCAATTATTGGACAGATGACAGCCAAGGTTAAACGTCAAAAGTTATCTTTATTTCCTTGTATGCGTCCACACTTGCCTTGCCTTTGTTGTAATGATGTTGTATCCACAAGGAGACAAAAAAATCAAATAGATAACAGTGTTTCATGACAGGGGCTCTATCTACGTATACCTGGATGTGTATACATGTGTGGTTGTGGCAGCTATAAAATTACGCAATAAATAGGAGTGATTGTTGCCCTCCTCCCTACCATAAATCACACAAAACACAGAAACAATCTGATTACGACTCACAAGGTTACGGTTAAGACATTACAAATTATACAGTAGGTAGTAGTTCCGACAAAGCAATCTGATTGGTTGAAATACGGAGCTATCATCAAAATATCATCAAATAAAGAAATCAGCTGCACTAGTTGCAAAAAAGCCTGACACTATATGCTAGCAGCTTTCATGTGAAGTTCAGGGACATAGTACTGTAGCTAAATGTGGTATTAAAAATTAAAAATTTCCATTGAATATCTTAATTACAATGAAATTAAGTTGATGCGTTTGTTTTTTTAAGGGCAACGGTTGTATAATCGCAATATTACACTTATTAAGGGTGTAACTTCTACGCTGCCAACGGCACTCGCCTTCGGCTCGTGCATGCCTGCGGCAATGCAGGCGTGCTGATATTCACGATAACACACACCCTCTCGTGTAATATTGCTTGATATAACAAACATGAGAAAATACAACAAAATAACTTGCAACACACCCTGTCAAATATATCCTTAATGCTTCCATCGATAACTGCCCACATTGTTCCTGGAATGAAACCAACTGATTGAACTACCGTCCTGGAGGCTATTTTAAGTGAGCTTAACATGTATAACAAAGATAGCAAGATAGCCCTCAGGCAGAATGGAACTAACTTGAAACACATGTCATCATATTTGCCCAAATTAATACAATTTATAAAATGATTCATAAAATAAATAACATTGATTTAAAAGGTTTTCTTAAAACATAGCATACCGGTTTTAAAAAAGATCATGGACTTAACATAAATTATCAAGACATTCAGTTCTGACAAGTGATTTCTTGCTTTGCAATCTGACTGAAGACTACTGTGGAGGGTTTTTGACATACAAGTATGAAGTATTATTGCTCAAGCTGTCCGAACATGGAAACATACAGAAAAGGATTAAAATCAGAGAACCCATGGCACAAGAATACACCAATATTCAGAAATAATCTGTTACTTATAGGTCCCATTGGCATTCCCACTTATAGACCCATTACATTTCATCAATGGCAAGAGTGTGCCATTAATCCTTCCAGACAGTTGGCCAGTAGTCACTTGGTCATTTTAAGAACTTAGATCAAGTTTAATTTACCTGGTTCATTTTTCTAATTTGATTTACAGTCTGCAATGTGTACATAATGGAGTGCAATGGAAGGATAACCTTCCTAAATATCCAGTAGTCCAGTATACAACAAGTGTTGAATACAAGGAGATTAGATTACATACAGTATACACATATTGGAAGAGTGTGTTGAACAACATTGCCATAACCTGCATCAGATGATTCAATGTAAATTGAAACACCGATTTTATTTAACTCCAAGAAAATGTTATCAACTTCAAATGGTATCAAGCCTCTTTTGCACTTTGTGTTCATTAAAAAGCTCGGGCACATATCGTATGCACATGTTCTGGGAATGTCCCAGAGTCCAAATATTCTGATCTCAGGTAGCCAGCCCAGTGCATTATCAGAGTTGTTTGAGGTTGAGGTTCCATGTTTGTCTCAGAGTTTGTTAAGTGATAATTCCACACAGTTCTTACCAGTAAAAAATAAAATAAATCTAAAAAATCTAATAAAAACATTTTCTTGAGTTACTGCTGCTTCTGCTGCTGCTGCAAAAGATCCTTGTGTCTAGGTGGAAACCTCAAAATTCTCTTTCACAAATCTTATCTGTCGGAAGTGTCAACTGCAAGAGCAAATGGGGCCAAAAGGCAATCAGGAAAATGGCAAATAAGTGACGGGATGTGTGGGTGGGTGATGGTGGATGTATACGTGCATGTGTCCTGTACATAGAGGCAATAAATGTATGTCCTATATTGTCCTTTACCTGTAAATCAAATGGGTTTATTGCTCTTCATGTAAACAACAATAAATTGTCACAAAACATACTGCCCTACTTGATCGTACCACAGCGTCACACAAAAGTATCAAAAGTAGCAGATCTGCAAGATCGAAAAGTGGTGCAAAACGACATGTTTTGAGGTCGACACGTTTTGAGGTCTAGATCTGCTACATAAAAAAATGAATCCTGAAAGGTAACAGTTTTGGACATGAGGTTTCCACCCAACAGACGATATGCTGGGTTATGGGCACTGGGCAGTGCCAGTTTTCTAGTGTGTAGTTCATTTAATCATTTGACTTAAGTTCGAGAGGTTGCCACACTGAAAGAACACTGAAGCATGCCAAGTAGGGTCAACAATGGCACTTCTTTCCTTTTGGGTGACCCACATGGTCCATTAGTTCACCAATGTTGAACTCCATGCTTCAGACTCGATCCAGCCAGTAAGAGCGAGATCATTTAGCGACCTACAACCGGGTCGCAACGTGGTCGGTAGTTTTCAGCGACCGGGTCGCTAAATCGAGCGGCCGGGTCGCTAAATCACCGACCGCGCCGCTAAATCGACCGACCCGGTCGCTAAATCTACCGACCTGCCTGCAGTTTTAGGTCGGTAGATCGACCGACCGGGACCCTAACCCTAACCCTAACCCTTTAGATTTGCCTATGGGGGCACCCATAGACATAAAAAGGTAGACTCCTCCTTCGGCTCTGGCCTAGGCATACAGTATGTATTGCGGGACAGAGGAATTCTGCATCGCTTCCGCGTGCATCTCAAGGTGCATCGCTTCCATGTGCATCACAGAAACGGAAGTTGGTAGGCCAATCAGAGGCAGGTGTGGGCGGGTCTTTTTGTACGCAGCATCTAAGAACAGCTAACCCGTGCAACATCAGGAACTAGATGAAAACATGCCAATAAAGCTGTTGAATTGAATTGATAAGTCCCGTAAAAGACGTGTTGTGATTGGCCGGTAGTAACTTGACTGGCAGCGGCCCCTCAGTTTTTCCGGATGTCCAGCCTCCAGTTGTTTGTAACATATTGCTCCAATGAACTGCAGCAGTGGTTGAGGTATCTAGCTTTTTGTCTCCACCAGCCGAAGGCAGGGGGAGAGTATGTTTTCGCCCCTGTCCGTCCGTCCGTGCGTCCGTCTGTCCGTCCTCCGAGTTTGTGTACAGCTAATCTCCGGCGCCGTTGCCCCGGTCGCTGCCAAAATGAGCACACACACTCCCTGGATGCCAATTCAGAACCTCTGCCCAACATTTTTCGAATGGCCCTATTCTAGCGCCACCATGAGGCCGATGTTTGCAAAACACATTTCTGTACACTACTCCTACAGATTTTGTCCACCAATCACGCAAATCGGTAGACAGTGTCTCTACAGTCATGTGATCGACACGGATCTGTCTGATTGTCCATATTCCATCCTGATTGGCTGATATTGGCTTTCAAAGTTTGTAAGATTGGTCCATTTTGGACAAAATGCCTCAAATCACAAATGCAGAGTGCAATTAATATGAAATCGTGCACACACGTTCCCACTAGGCCGAGGAAGAAATGCCACTTCAAATTTTTGAAATCAGCCTCATGGTGGCGCTATAACTATTTGTGATTTTACCTCTAACTCCACCGATCAGTTTCAAACTTTGTAAGCGCACTCCCTATAGGCCAAGGAAAAACCCTTTCCTTGTATTTTTCACCCATCACCCTTTTATAGCGCCACCAGGAGGCCGACTTATGTAAGACACATTTTTGGATATTACTCCTTCAGATTTTACCCAAAATTAACACAAATCAGTACACAGTATCTCTACAGTCATATGATCAAGACGGATCTGTCCCGTATTAAATATTAAATCCTGATTGGCTAAGATTGGCCTCAAAACTTTGCAGGATTGATCCATTTCGAACAAAATGCCTCAAATCAAACAGTGTGCAATTGTAATGAAATTGTGCACGCACATTCGCAAAAGGCCAAGCAAGAAATTACACTACAAAATGTTCGAATCAGCCTCATGGTGGCGCCATGAAAGGTCTAAGATTGGTGAAGAACACATGCCACCCTTTTTACATTGGCCTATTATAGCACCACCAGGACGCATGGCTGGTGGAGACCTGTGCTCGGAAGAGAACTTCTTCTAGTTATATCTGTGGGGGCACCGCCCAGTAGAAAGTGGATGACAGGATGTTGGCCTGTTTGGTCTGCCCCCATCCCTTCACTTCCGGTCCATGTGTCTTTGTTTACTACAAACTAATGTTTCAACTGGAGCTGCTGACAGATTCAGATGCGGAGCTCCGAATCCATCTTGCGAGATTAGTTATGATGTGACACATTGTGAACATAGATTGGTTATTTTTGCTGAAGAGATTTGGTGTAGAGGGGAGAAAGGAGACCAAGTATAGAGCCCTGGGGCCACAAGGTATGTGAGATGGTGTATGGAGGTGGGGGCAGTATGGGGGTGAGGGGTGTAGAGGCTTTGGGGGATGTGGTGTCGCAGTTGGGCGGTATAGAGGGGGTGAGGGAGGGTATGGAGGTGGGCCGTGGGGGAGCTGGGAGCTGAGATGTGATTTGTGGGGTGACGGTTTTGCAGTATGTGAGGGTGAGGGCTATGCCAGTGGGGGGCCAAGTAAACATTTAAAAAGGATGTGTGATGATAATAAAAACAAATTTGGAATACTAACGAATAATGAATGATGAAATGTATTTATTGCAAAGATATAGAATATAAAAACTCCCTTGGAACTATTTAGACCAGTTGTTCCCAAACCTTTTAGCTCAAGAGAAATTGGACATTTGCCATAGTGTCATTAAATAGCAGATCTACAAGCAGCAATTCTGTAGCCTGGCACCAGCCCATAGAGCCGCTCTCTGAGTCTGAAATCAGGCTAGTCTTTTCTTTCTTGCTAAATGAAACTCAACCCATTTCCCATGATAATCATGATGTTACTCATTGCCTCCCAAGATAGAGGTTCTGGCATGTGTACTTAACTTGCCATGATGTAAGTCCAAAGGTGGGCAATATAATTGCACAAAATAATTTATCCATGTTTAGCCCGTACCATAAAACCGGAGTCAATTGAAGATACAGATCTGAATCTGCGGATCCAGTCTGAGGTTTCTTAAAAATAACAAAATTAACAGGAGATTTTTATTAAAAACATTAAAAGAAGAAAAGAAAAATCAGCACACTGTTTTGTGATGTTCTATATTGACAGAATCAGCTTTGTTTGCGTTCCTTTGCGTGTTAAAAGAGCTGTTATTTAAATGAGGAGCGTATTTTGAATGATCAATTTCAATCAATAGAGCAAAAGTTTTTGATATCTCGCCCATTTTTGGAGTTACATCATGGTAACTAACTACACAACCCAAAGCGTGCCAAAGTGTCCACAGGTTGCACTTTAACAATTTCATGATATGTTTTGTTGGCTACATCAGCACAAGAAATTACCACTGGTCATTTCATAATGACATTGAAATAGGATTTACTGTATATCACTTCCTTTAAACAGGTTTATACCCTTTGTATTCATACCCTTTGTATTCATAATATTTGGACACAAAACACACACACACACACACACACACACACACACACACACACACACACACACACACACACACACACACACACACACACACACACACACACACACACACACTATATCTGATTAGAATAAGTCCTAGCTCGTTGATATAGAGTGTTTGTTGGAGTCTCCCTGTCACACCTGTCACACTAATCTTTCCAGTGAAAAGATGACTTCTAAAGTAATAAATAAAATCAACCAACGAACTCGTTTCCTACAGAGGATCGCCCCAATGGTCAATTTCAACACACTGAAGACCATAGCTGGTGCAATAATCCAGCCCCTCTTTGACTACGGAGTCCACGTATGGTATCGTGACGCCCCACAAGCCCTGAAAACTAAACTCCAAACAGCCCAAAATAAACTAATTAGGGTCCTACTTCACCTTCCCTATCAGACTCACCTCACCGCTACTCACCAGTTAAGAGTGGGGTGGCTCAGAGTAGATGACAGAGTACAGCAACTTGCAATGGGCCTGGTGTACAAGATACACTACACCACTATGATACCCAAGTACCTGTCAAAATACTTTATAAACATTAAGGATGTCCATAATTACAACACCAGAGGCAGCGCCACAGATCACTTTCAACCCAGAGTCAAAACCAACAAAGGGTCAAACTCTTTTTTCTGCTATACCACCAAAATGTGGAAAGCCTTACCGAAGGTCATAAAGGAGTGTGGATCACTAGCATCCTTTAAAATTGCCCTGAAGAATCACTTACAGGCAGCAGCCATTCGCAACTGGTAAAAAACTAACCTAGCCCAACCCTACCCTCCCCTGCCCCTTCTTTGTATATACTGTTTATTTAGACTTACTGTTTTTTTGTTTGTTTTTCTTTACATATCTACTGCATAGTACTGTGTTCTATTTGTCTGTCATTCAATGTTATATGAGATACTTCAATGGTTTCCAGTGGAAATAAGCTTAGTCTTTTCATGGATCTCCTTTTAGTAGACCTTGTACCAGTGAACTGTACCGTCATGAAACTGTACCTTTTCCTATGCAAACTTCTAATAAAGTCTTCAATCAATCAATCAATCAAACTCAAGCTCTTTAGTAAACAGAAATGTCCAGCTATCAATAAGGTCAATTTGAGCAAGTCTGTAGCAATCCCTGTAGGAGGCGCCACTGACCCACCCAACATTACAATTTTACCTGCTCCACATCACGATTTACTTTAGGCCTAACACTGTTAGTGTTAGGCTAACAGTCTCTCCAAAAGTTAAGGATCTGTTTAAATTAAAATGTATCACTGTCTTGAGAAAAGTAAAGTGTGCACTGGATAGATGGCTATACATCTCCCTCTATCATGGATTGGTAGTTAATCTTATAAAAAATGAACATCTTACTGCGTTTATTATATCCTACGCAAATGCTCACGCTGTGGATAACAAGAAAGGTGGCTAAGAGACTGAAAGGGATCTTTCAAAAGGTGTTTGGCATGATAAAAAAAAGTCAGATTAAAGTTTAAGACATTCTTTCTTGCTGTAGTACATTTTGCGGCAACAGACTTAAGGAGGCTCATCAATTCTGCAAAGACAGCATATAACTCCATCTCCATGCATACATTTAAAACAAGTTTGACAATTCATTCATCTCTTCTAAAGAGGTCAATATTATTTCTGAATGTAAATAAAATCAAAATTAAACCAGCTGGTCTATTTCTGCTTAGCCTTCTGGACTGGACCATGTCCCTGAACCCACCATGTGATGTTATGCTTCTCAAAAAAATATTAGTTTTTATGAATAAACCGCCAACAGTTATACTGTATATCAGGGCAGGAATTTCGGGGGGGCCATGAAGGCCATGGCCGTCGTTGCCCCTCAGTTTGGCCTTGTGCCCCTCCAAAAAATGGCATGCACTGAGGCAGTGGCGCTGAAGGGCCTAGGAAAGTTAGACTGAGGTAGGGGGGCCCAAGGTGCCAGGGCCCTCGAAAAGTCTGGAGTAAAACATTTTTTCCCCCCCAATTATAATAATAACTATTATCATTATCATTTGTGTCTAAACTAAAAATTTCCGCCGCCGAAATAAAACCAATGAGCGACTGTTGTATTGGGTCTCTATATTGTGCACACCCCTACAGCCCAAAATGGTTTCTCCTGCTTCCACGTTTTGAGTACTGTTTTTGGCCACTAGATGGTAGTCTTCCCTAAGGTATGAGTGACCAGTTTCTCCCTTGTTCTCCTGGGTGTCATATGCTTCAGTAGACAGCAAAAAGTACATTCCTATGTCAATTGATTGATTGATTGAAGACTTTATTAGAAGTTTGTATAGAAAAAGGTACAGTTTCATGACGGTACAGTTCAACTAAAAGGAGATCCTAGGAAAGTCCTACATTGCTGCTATTGCTGTTATTTACACAGGAAACCATTGAAGTATCTCATATAACATTGAATGACAGGATGGATAGAACACATGTGATGATTAGGCCAGTCAATCTAAGCTAAAAAAGGGCCTGACCCAAAATAAATTGCAATATTAATGGTTCAAGGTTTTTTATGATCCTTAGGGTCATCCAAATAACATATTAAAAGTTGTGAATTATATATTTAGTGGATCAAGGTAAATTCAGGGGGTTCAAGTTTGGGTCCATTCACTTACTATACAGGAAAAAAAGACCCCCAAAAAATCTTTTTTAAGTACCATGCGCGGGGTCTAACTAGGGGTTTTTCATGATTCTGAATACATTGCAAGCATTTGTTTTGCACACAAAAACATTCCTTGGGCTAAAAATGGACCCATGATAGAACTATGGTATAGTGATGAGTCATCACTTTTCTGGGGTCAGCTCCGTTTTGTGGTGTCCGTTTTTAAGCCGACAAATGTTTTTTTGTGCAAAATGAATAATTGCAATGGATTCAGGACCATGAAAAACCCCTAGTTAGACCCCTCACATGCTACTTAAAGAAGATTTTTGGGGGGTCTTTTTTTCCTGTATAGTAAGTGAATGGACCCAAACATGAACCCTTTAAATTTACCTTGATCCACTAAATATATAATTCACAACTTTTAATATGTTATTTGGATGACCCTAAGGATCATAAAAAACCTTGAACCATTACTATTGCAATTCATTTTGGGTCAAACCTTAGATTGACTAGCCTAATACCCCCCTCTGTGTGAGTGTGAATTTGTCTGTCTCCCCTATTATGCAGGAATACATGTGCTGAGGCAATCAGGGCTACCGTATCATTGTGAGACCTGTCATTCAAACAGTAACAAAGTGTTCCCGGTTGGCCGGCAACACTTTGGCCGGCCCCTCTCTGGCCGGGCCCCCCGGGGGCCCATACAGATTTCTGTCCTAGGGGCCCAGAATTTGGTGCTACGCCCCTGCACTGAGGCCACAGTGGCCTTAATGCCCCAGCTTAGTGTACCACTTTCTCCTCTGTCTCTGTCTTGTCAATATGTAGACACCAGTGTCTCTTTCTTGTCATGTCTTTTGTTGAGTTCCCATCTTTTTGGATCAGATTGTCTATACTCTATACCATAATTTATTTATTTCACTGCAGAGAGTCTACATATTACATTTAAAATCATCCTTAAACCTTAAATTCAATTAATTCAATGGACCAAAATTGTTTAATTTGATGGCCTTCCTGCCCTTGCATTTGGCTTTTGTGCTCTCAAAAAATGGACAACACCAAAGGCCAAGTGGCCTTGCCCCTATAATGACGAAATTCCAGGCCTGCTCAGGTGTTACAAACTATTTACTTACTGTACTGACAGTGCCACAGCAGGAGAAACAAACAATCAAAGCGGATTTCTGAGCTTGCTTTCAATCAACCTAATTACATCCTACTTCCTGCAGTTATCATGTGACCACCTCACAAAATAAAAGTTCTGCTTCCTGTAGTTCACCTGGCTGTGACCACTAATCCTTTCATTAACTCTTTGAGCGCCAGCGCCCTCTAGGGGCCAAAGAATGCCAGCGCATCTCTCATAGGCGAGCGCTTTAGCTTCCAGGACTTCAGCTTCCAGGACCTGACGTTCTCACGTTCATGCACGGCATGGAAATGTCCCGGATGAAGATGCTAACAGAATGGCTATTCCCATTTTGTCATCTAAAAGATCATTTTTGGGCGATTTCGCCGTAAATAAACCTCGCGCCGCTTTCCTAAAACACAAAAAAGAGATATAAGCCTTTAAAGATGCGGTCTTTCATTGGATTAGGCGGAGATTGGCGATTGCGTTCGCAAATTACGGCCGGCCGGGACGTTGTTAGCTTTCGGCTAGTAGCTACAAAAATCAAGCCAGGCTTCAGAAGGACTCTTATCATTTTATTCATTTAATTAAATAAAGCCGAACTACTTCGGGATCGGCACACTCGTGTACTCATCGGAAGCGGCGCCGAACATCGGGTGAACATTGGGGAGCTCAAAAATGTATTTTAAGCCAGGACCACCCACGACTCTACAAGCAGCTCGGGGTAAGTGAATTAATAAAAAAAAGATTGCATTGGATTGAAATAAAGCCGAACTAGTTCGGGATCGGCACCAGATGAGTTAAGAGTGAAAGAGCATTGTTTGAAACAGTAATGTCACTGTAGAAGTTAGAACCCATGTGTTCATGTACAGTTGTTCAGAGGTGTAAAATCCTCAATTAAGAATACATGAAAATGTTTCAACAAGTGAATTTGACAACCATCATTAGGTATTACTTTTGAACGACTGTAGATCTGACAAGCTGCTGAAGATTTCCGAGAACTGAGAAACTGAGAAAATACCACTGTACACGGCATACAAAATACAGTATCAAATCCATGGCTATTCTAATGACTCAGGGATAACCAATTAATTAAACTGCATCCAACCACTTTCATTTCATTTATTTATTACAAGAAACACCAATCAATCAATTGCGCACACACGCACACACGCAGGCATGCATATCATAAACTCACAATGAGCCTCAGAGGAAAATACAATGAATGCCTTCTAAAAGAAATGTATCTGTATAGATTCATAATGTGTACTGTTTGTAATGTCGTAATGTACCAGTAAGACTCCCTAATCGGGAGATAAGCGACCTTCAAGTCACCCCGGTCGTTGGGGGGCCGAGTTACGGCATTTTTAGCTGGCTGTAGTGGCAGGGGTCTCCGTGCCGCTGAGGCGGGCGCATGGGCGCCCCGGCTCTCCCGGTTGTTCCTAGCCTGAGTTACGGCATTGTATGTGCGCTGCAGTGGGGGGGGGGGGGGGGGTCCTCCACTAGGGGGCGCAAGCACTTTTGCATCCGTTCTGGATCACCATGAGTCATGGTCCCCGGGAATTCCCTGTGAGCAGCCCCGTTGGGGTGGTCATTTGGTTATTTTTGCACTTTTTGGCGGCTGAGGCAGGGGTCCCTGGAGCTCCGGGGGTCCCTGGGAAGGGTGGAGGTTGTGGTTTGGCAGGCAAGGAGTGAGTTTTTTTCTCTTCTTTTTTTTTGGGGGGGGGGGGGGGGGGGGGGGGGTCCAGTAGACTGACAGTAAATGGAGAGAGAGATGGGGAGTGACATGCGGTGGAAGTTGACCTGAATTAAAATATTTTCTAGACCTGTTGCAGCCTGTGCTAACATGTGAATGATGTGACCGAGGTACAATAAAACTCATGGGCATTACAAGAAGACACATAAAAGTCTTTAAAGTCTACTCTACATAATATAAATAAAATAAATAACATCAGTTTAGTACATTTTAAAACCTACAGTCTAGTCAATTTTCATTCACAAATGTTAATGAGGGATGATGTGAGGAAAGAGATCTGGGATCTGTTACTGGATACCATGATGATGGGATTACATGTTTTGATTCTGTGTTTGGCTTTGCGTTTAACAGTGGGCTGTTGACCTGTGACTTGAACTGGGAGGTGAGGAGGTTTTTTCCCAACATCACTGGGCACAGGAGGGTTCTTTAGGAAAGTGATAGAGATTTTGCTCGACTGACCCACTCAAAGCCGCCAAGTACTCCATGCGGCAAGTCCAGTTGTTGGTTTTACACGAGTGGCCCGATTTAAGATAGCCAACGTATTTCCATGTTGGTAGCTATTAAAATAAGCAGGCCAAGCAGGGTCCCTTGGGCCATGCCCCTGTCAGTTCCGACCAGTCTGGCACAGTGTCTTTAATTGTGCTTGTGTCATGTACAGTAGTGTCAGCATGATTCTACTATACAGGAGCTGGCACAAACACTTGACCGTAGTGTTTGTGTAAACCTATTAATTGAGTCTCCTTCCATCATCGTGTATGTAGTAAGGGTTGGTCTGACCACGGCTCTGTGCGTATGGATTTGACTGAGCCCGGTTCTGATGATATGGGTTGGTTAGTGCACGATTTGGAGCATTCGGTGTCGTCTGGCCGCCATTCTGCGTGTATGGGCTCTTCATTTCGTACTGATGATATGGGTTGGTTGGTGCACGATTTGGAGCATACAGTGTCGTCTGGCCGCCATTCTGAGTGTATGGGCTCCTCATTTCGTACGTCTGCTTCAATGCAAAAACATTATTTGTTAATTAACTGTTAGACTAATAACAACACTTTTTATTTTATTTTATTGTGATGAACAGTTTTCTTTTTCTCTCCATAATGTGCCTGTAGATTTGACTGAGCCTGGTTCTACTCACCGTGTCACCGCCTGTATGGTTGCTTGCGGTCATCTCCAGGTTGGTGTCACGATTCTTAGCTGTGGCCCGTGGGATCCTGGGTAGTGCCTTGATTCCATTGACAAAGAGATCAAATCAGACACCCACAAGCATGGGCCCTCATTCACACAAATAAGCACCCAGCTGTGCGTGCAGCCGTGCACATGCACGCGCAGTCGCACGCACGCACGCACGCACGCACGCACGCACGTACACACACACACAGACAAACACACAACCACACAACCACGTCATCCACGTGCATAGGTCCTCACTCACACACACTCACCAAGTTACTGCCTGTGGGGACAAGGTTTTGCCTGCTGTTGCTTGCGGCCATCTCCAGGTTTGTGCTATGATCCCAGACATTGTTAGATGAGGCGTTTGGGATCCTGGGCACTGCTGCACCTGCTGGTGCTTTAGGACCCTTGTCTGTGCTATTCTTGGATTTCTTCACTGAGGATCTAAGGGAGTAGATTTATATTAATCAACAAGCCATACATAGAAGCAATGGAAAGTTGAACAAATATTATCCTCAATTGCCGGCAGAACTCATGAAAATGTGTTGCAAGCAAAGTTGCCCTTTAGATTAAAGGCTATATTCAATGCATTTGACCATTATTAATATTAATAATATTAAGGATTTATGACAGCTTCAGAGTAAGTTATTTTGATCTGGAGGGCAGAGGCAGGGAATTAGATTTGCGCCCCTGTTTGTGAGTCAGTCTGTCCATGTGTACACTACAGTAAATCTGTCTGTCTGACTGCAAGTAGCTAATTCACGGCTGGACTGATCGGCATGACACTTTGCATGCACACTCCCAGTAGGCCAAAGAAGAACCTCCACCCCAACGTTTTCAGTAACTAGGCCTCATTGTGCCGCTTATGAACAGTGCAATACTTAAGAAAAGTGCAATACCAAAAGTTCCCTGGTTCCATGGTTTTGATCAACATGTGCATGTCATTGCCTTCAAAAAATAAACACACTATATGAACACAATACCCAATCATATCCTAATTGGAATAGCATTTTGGGGGCCTCTTTAGTAGCCTGGCATTGCTCAGGCTAATTCACACTGCGTGTGTCACCACTAGAGTAGTGTGTATGAGTTAGTCTGGCCACCAGGCTAAGCACACCTCTCTCACTATCACTTCTGCCCTTATATTAGGGGGCACCAAATAACCAAACCCGTTGTGAGCATGTAGATCTGCTATTTTCATGATAGAACTGTGTTATACAAAATGTAATGCCTCAACTCTTAGTGCTTGTCAGGATGGGGGGTCCCAAGTTAAAATATGATTATTTTGGAAGTCGCGGCCTGAAAAAGTTGAGAACCACTGGATTAGATGACTGAGTTATGAGTGTGGAAGTGAACTCACCTGCGTGCCACAAGAGGCATAATGGCAAACATTAAGAGCAGCAGTCCCCCAAGGACAGGGCAAGCTATCGTCAGCGCCAGTTTCCAATCTAAAACATTCAGAGACATGGAGGGACCTTATTGTTAGTTATCTCTGTAATTAGTTAGTTAATCTCCGCAAAGGTGAATTCCACCTGCATGACATTAAGGCAACACATTTGACAACATGGTGTTGAACATCTTTCACATTTACAACCTGCAGTAACCTGATCAATTGACCATAACACACACACACACACACACACACACACACACACACACACACACACACACACACACACACACACACACACACACACACACACACACACACACACACACACACACACACTGCTACTGACAGAGGACAGATTATATTATAGTTTTGGTGCAGCAGATAACACATAAAGCAGAAGTATTAGAAATGATGTAACCAAGAAAAATCTGTTTTCACACACTGCATACTTACGTTCATTGCAGTTCAAACCAGAATACCCAAATGGACAACTGGAAGACAAGAATGAATGGTTAAGAAGTGTGTATATACACGTGTTGCATAGCTCTAGTAGACAAGTATGTACAATTGGATATGATGAAAGAAAGAAATACCAAATTGAAACTGTAAAATCAAAGCTGATAAATGATAAAATGTATTTTCTGTATAGAATTGGGGAGTTGGGGAAACACTCAACAGCAACATTCAAAACTGAATAACATGGTGGCCATTGAGTTCAATGGAGAAATGGCACCATGTTATATTCGGTCCCTCGAGCTATATAATAATGCTAACCATCAGAATATAGTGCTGCTGAACTACGTCTATTGAACCCTATAGCAGACCGCAGACCCCAGCCGTGCACTCTTTTGCTTGTGCATGTAGTTCACCCCGCCTGCAGTTCCAGCTTTGGCCAGTTGGGCTGCTTCAATGTTCAGTTCTCTATACCCTGCAGTATATAATATCTGACTAGCTATATGACTTAGTTGGTAGAGAGTCTAATTCTAATACGGAAAGTCTAATGTAGCCGAATAAAATCTATTAACAGATATCTATCATTCTTATGCACTTACTTGACACAATTGACTCCATCCACTGCCTTTTTACCAGGGGGACAAGCTGCCAAAGGAAGAAAGAAATACCAACTTAATCAGTTAAGATGAATTGAGATAACCTACTACTAGAACACAACAGTAGTGTCATGTGACAAGCAGCTTGTTTTGCCTCAAGTATCTTATAAAAGATGAAGTGGAGGGCAGGAACACCCTGACCCACACTTCACTGCTAAATATCTAGATTGAAGCTTTTCAGCCTACCTCTAAAGTCCTACTATTTGTCACATACAGTACATACATAGCTGTATGCATAATCTTTCTCCGCATTCGACCCATCCCTTGGAGCGGTGAGCCACAGCCATGTCGCACTCGGAAATCAGTAGAGTTGATCTAACCCCCAATCCAACCCTTGATGCTGGGTGCCAAGCAGGGAGCCATTGGGTTACATTTTCTTTGGTATGACCCAACCAGGGATGTTCCCTCTGCGTCCTAAAATAAATATTGGCACTTTGGCTACAGTGTAGCCTCATAAACCACTAACTTCCGGATCCAGAAGGATCCCAGAAGATTGACAATGCGTTTTCCGGAAGTGGGTGGTTTACGAGGCTAGCTACAGTGTGTGCGGCCACTTCTTTGTCTTTTAAAGACTATTAATGGGATCAACATTGACCAAAAAAATGCTGGTTGTCATCTCCATATTTTCCCAAGTATGGAGATGACTGACGTCTGACATCATAGATGTTTAATGTCATAAAAAGGACAAGGACGTAATTAATGTGTGACCTGTGTTGCAGTTGGTTGGCATAGATAGACCATATAAAAGAGACAAGGACGGAATTCATTTGCAACATCATTGTGATGTCAGAACAGGTCAGCTATATCCTTCTGCTGAGCTGAGATGATATTGATGACATCAGGGATCTCCATATATGGGCATAAAAGGGACAAGGACAGAATTCATTTGCAACACCATTGTGATTTCAGAACACAGGTCAGCAATATCTTTCTGCTGAGCTGGGATGAGGTTATGTCAGAACAGGTCAGCTATATTGTGATGTCAGAAGAGTGACAGACAAATGTCAGAAGAGTGACAGACAAATGTATCACAACTCACCTTGACACACTCTGTCACTTAAGTGAATTTTAACGTAACCAGCTTGGCACGTGCAGGTGAAAGAGCCGGTGGACGGAATCGGATGACAAGTGGCAGTTTGACGATCACATGGATACCGTGACAGAGAACACATATCTTTGGCTGTAAATTAAAGAACCAAAAGAGCTTGATATCAGTACATTTGTCCTTAACATGCTTTACTATAACAATTATATATATATATATATATATATATATATATATATATATATATATATATATATATATGTATATGTGTGTGTGTGTGTGTGTGTGTGTGTGTGTGTGTGTGTGTGTGTGTATATATATATATATATACAGTATTTTCCGGACTATAAGGCGCACCGGACTATAAGGCGCACTGTCAATGAATGGTCTATTTTCGAACTGTTTTCATATATAAGGCGCACCGGACTATAAGGCGCACATAATAGACGCTACCGTTATGTTATGCATCCAACAGATGGAGCTGTGCTAAAGGGAATGTCAATGTCAATGAATGATCCATATATAAGGCGCACTGGACTATAAGGCGCACTGTAGTTTTTTGAGAAAATTAAAGGCTTTTAAGTGCGCCTTATAGTCCGGAAAATACGGTATATATATATATATATATATATATATATATATATATATAGTGGAAAAATACCCCAAAACAATTCAATGTGACTAAATTGTGCATGTGTGTGAAATTTGTCATTTTGGCATTGAAGGTTTCACCCATCCTTAAGCCAGCCATTTAAATGTTATATTCTGAGTGAATCTGTCAAATTAGTTTATGTAACAACTTACCTTCAAATTCTGCATTTCCCAATATAGTATTTGAAGACTGAGTGGTTTTATTGTTCAAGTCGTTAACTTCGCTGTCTGTGATGTTTGAAGTGCTTTGAAAGATGTTCTCCACAGTTGCATCAACGCCAATGATTACATTCCTTGGTAACCAAAAGGCACGGCTTTCTGCATGGAGAGGGCTAAGATATAATAAAGATGACAGTTATTATTGACCAGTATAAAATGTTATGTGGTGCATTTATATAGCACCTTTATCCAATGCACCTTTCAATATAATAATATAATAACCATTACAAAGTGACTAAAACAAAGGAACAACACAAAAAAGAGGGAGAAATATATATAATGAGTTTTTAAATTACTTTTAAGAGTGGACACTGATGACCACTGATGGTTTAATTTCCAGCGGTAGTTGGTTCCACAAAAATTAAGCCCTAGCAGCGAATACCCTGTCACCTTCCATCACAAGGCTTGTGATCTTTTTTCTTCACCCGTATTCTAAGAATACAGTGGTGGTTGGGGCATACGTACAAGTGGCTAAATATGTCATTTTACACAGAATAAGCCCATTCCCAAGATAAAACGCCACCTTTCATGGTTGGATGTGACTTATGGGGGCTAGAAGTGTTACTGTAAATAGCAATAAAGAAACTGCTGGCTTATTGTGTCTAAAATGACATATTTAGCCACTTGTATGTATGCCCCAATGCGTACGCATTCCCCACATTTTAGCACGGTAAAACAATAGAACGAAGTAAATGAAAACATTTTAACACTCACTTTTTCTTTTCTCTAATTACAATCTAAAATATTAACCCTTTTTGTAAAAAAACAAAGTTGTCCTTTAAAACAAAATCAATGAATATTCTGCGTCGCTCCGATCCACTCACGGAAACATTCAAATATTCACATTCTTTTGCACGAAAATAATCCCTTTCCATACAAGAACACCCACGAAAGATATGCTTTCTCCTCTCTTTTAATTCCAAAAAAAAATTAAATATATTTTTGTTTCCGGTTACATCATCGACTTGTCAAGTGACGTCCAGTGGAATCGGAAAATAATTGGTGACCCATGGGCTAGCGAACAGCGCCATCCAGTGTCAAAACACGAAACTCATCAAACTCATCTCCCTCTTGGCAGGCAATAGCTGTGTGTCAATGATAGCATAATAAAGAATACGCAGCAAGAAATATTAATTCCAGTAATCAGCTTACCTGAGTTCCAGCACAGTGGATGTAACGTAACCTGGTGTGTTGTTAAACACTGGAATAACCTTTAATTTGGAAGTAAAATAAGTTTAGCCAAGTAATCCTCTGTTCATTTCAATTATCATATTATGTTACATAACAACATGCAAACCAATGAAAATGATTATACTGTACATACACCTATTGCAATGTAGCCAACTTTTATATATTGGTACAGATTGTATACGTCATCTACAGTACATCTAGCAGAAACAAAAATGCTATTACAACCACGTGACACACACATTTGACAACTTACCACTGATAGAATTTCTTGAGCTTTGTCTATGAATTCCATTGATGTTTTATCTTCATACTCCTTTTTATAGGGCTCTTTTGAGAGGGTAAAAACTGCAGGGAAAACCTTGGCTGAAAGATGAAAATATGAAGTATTCAAATGTTTTCCCACCACCTGAGGGATATCTTTCTTTAACAGGTTATACAAAACTGGCGTAATGTTCTAGAACAAACAGAGTGTTTGTCAATTTAGAGATGCACTCAGTCAGGGCATATACTGCAGTGATGTTACTAGGTTTTCAATGTAATGGGTCCCGGGACCCACAGGTGGTCATTCAAATGGGTCCCAGAAAAGTTTTATGAGTCCTCAATATAAAGTTTACGCGCGCAAAATGGCGTCGGACGTCGGTGGAATCAAAACATTGACGTTTCTATCGCCTGTTTAAGACTTTCTACGTGGATTTTATTTGTGTTAACGTAGGGTAAAGTAGGATGCTTTCACCCATGAACAATGGTGGTGTCTGTGGAAAAAAAAAATCTTTTACCGCAACGCGGTAAATTATTTTAACATGGACTCCAATGGAGGCGCATCCCCGGGACCCCAGGACCATGACATGAATGAGTCCCTGGGTGACTTGAATGAGTTTTTGATGCGGGATGCGCACGTAATGACATCACTGATACTGTAGTTTGACCATTAGAGAGACTAGGTACAAAGATTTTGTATATTTCATGTTTAATTAAAGGAGTAGTTCACCCCAAAAATTAGTCACGCCATGGAGACTTGAGTTCAATAATATATATATGTTTTGTATTTGTAGCATTCCTAAGACAAAAAAATGTATTATAGTAAATTTACCCCCATTGATTCTGAATGGGGACTCAAATGCATGGGCTTGAATGGTGACCGAAATACAAAGCCCTGGATGGGGACACAAATACAAGGCCCTGGATGGGGACACAAATACAAGGCCCTGGATGGGGACACAAATACAAGGCCCTGGATGGGGACACAAATGCATTTGGGTTAGAATCAGTAGGGGTACATTTACTTGACACTTGCCCCTAAATTTACCCCTATTGATTCTGACCCAAATGCATTTGGATCCCCATCCAGGGGCTTATTTGGGTCCCCATCCAGAATCAATGGGTGTACATTTACTATCATTTTTTTTTGTATTCAAGAATACAACAAAATATCATTGAACTCAAGTCTCTATGGCGTGACTAATCAATAGAAAAAAGTAATTTTGGGGGTGAACTACTCCTTTAAGGTGGTCATAAGGTTCCCTCGCTCGCATTTATCACTCATGTCTCAGTCAACCATAACGCTAAGTTTTCTTTATTGTTTTTTTTTTATCATTCTAATATTCTACAGATGAAACAGTGACAGTGAGACTGGAGATTAGTTTAAGTTAGTGTTTGGAAATGAGACCATTGATCAGATGATTCTGAACGGACATCTGAGATGGACACCTGGACTAATGGAGACACAGTTCCACCTAGACGTGATGAAGATGAGTGATTGTATATGATAAACACTCACCAAGCTGACATCTCTGCTGGACCTTGTCGTAGTACTGGCCGGCCAAACACGAGCAGATGAACGTTTGATTTTCTCCAGCTTCACAAGTGCCACTCCCGCTCCCAGTGCCACATGGGTTTGAAGAACAAGGATCTTTGAAAGCAAAGACAAAGCATAGTCAAATGCGTACAGCAGTGTTTAGAAATTAATTGTTCACTGCAGGCTTCAGATCAGCAAAAATAGAAATGCAATAATCACAATAACCCACACCCTCGAGTGTAATATTCCAATTATAAAACTTTTGCCTTAAAATATATACAATAGGAATTTGCCATTTGTAATGCCACATTTATGCAAATTATTCTTCTGCCTCTAAAACATACATGCAAAGTCACATGTTCATGACATTTGGCAAAGATGTAGAGGGTTAGTCCAAATATCACTGAAACCAATCTTATTCCAATTGGCCAAAGGGGGGGGGGGGCGCTATATGAAGCGTTTGGAAATTCAAACTTTAAATGGGCATAAGTCATGCCTCATTTGGCTTGAAGACATGCAAATTGCTTACACGCGTGCCTTGACTCAAGAGGAACACACCTGTCTCTTTGTCAAGTAAGCTCCGCCCTTTTTCTCCTCCATTTTGAGCAGTTTGTAAACCACTTAAAACTGTTTTTATCCTGGGACTTTTGAGCAATTTGCATGAGACGTTATACACACAATCTAAGGACATTTATCTAACATACATATGAAGTAGAAGTTTGTGTGTGAAAACATGAAGCGTCCACGAGCAAATGAATATTCTACTGGCTTTGTTAAATAAAGGAAGAAAAAAAACTATTTATGGAATACTTTCTCACTGTGTAGTAGGGGAGGGGTGTGCTAAAATATTGATATTGCGGTATATCGCGATACTCCCTCCTGTGATAAATAATCGATCACACTGCTGGCAAATATTGATATTCCATAACACTGTGGATTTCCTGAGAAGCCCCTCACTGCAGAGTGCAGAACGGGGCGGGGATGGTCGTGGGAGGAAACGGCCGTTCGTCCCCGCCCATTGTGGCCCGGTTAGTGTTTCGAGCCCACCCCCCAGGAGCCCCTGGAATCTAGGGTAGTAGACCCCACAGAATAGATTATAGTGGTGGGTCGGCGGTGAGGGACCCCTGGGAAGGCCAACCCATGGCCGCCCCCACCCGTTCTGCACTCTGCAGTGAGGGATATTTGGATTTCCCTAGTTGACACAGGTGCAGTACTTCATGCTGCCAGCTGCTTGCAGTGTTTGTGGTGAGGCGCTATTGAGACACATGAGGGTAAAGTGGGAGTATAGACAGTGAAGGAGAGAGAAGAAAGGGTACTGCTGACAGTGATGGAGGGCAAGCTACTTGGAAAATGTAATAAGCTCGACTACTAGTTACTCTTGATTAAAAATAGCTCAACTACACTACAAGCTATCCCCAGAGAAATGTAGCAAGTTACTGTAACTTCAGCTGGAATGTATTTTATTTTATTTTTCAAATGGAATGTATTCTTATTTTTCATCTGCAATGTTTTGACCATGGACCCTAAGCCACAGCTGCCCAGCAATTTGCAATCACTCACTGGCTAAAAGGTTTGGGAAACAATGGTCTAAAGTTGTGTTGCTTGCTTGGTTCATGTGTCCGGGTAGCTCAGTTGGTAGAGCTCTTGCCTTTGGACCACAAAGTCCCACTTTTCTTGCTTTTTCCTTGATTGGCCACTTTATCGCTGCTTGCAGCTATATTATGAAATTGAAATTGAAATGTATTGTACTGCTACCTGTTGTCGTAGTTGGAGTAGTCGTTGGTGGAGTAGTGGTTGGCTGAGTGGTTGGCTGAGTCGTGGTCTGGGTGGTGGGCTGGGTGGTTGGCTGAGTCGTGGGCTGAATGGTGGGCTGAGTGGTGGGCTGAGAGGTGAGCTGAGAGGTGGGCTGAGTCGTGGGCTGAGTGGTGGGCTGAGTGGTGGGCTGAGTGGTGGGATGAGTGGTGGGCTGAGTTGTGGGCTGAGTGGTGGGCTGAGTGGTGGGCTGAGTCGTGGGCAGAGTGGTGGGCTGAGTGGTGGGCAGAGTGGTGGGCTGAGTCGTGGGCTGAGTCGTTGGCTGAGTGGTGAGCTGAGTGGTGGGCTGAGTGGTGGGCAGAGTCGTGGGCAGAGTGGTTGGCTGAGTGGTGGGCTGAGAGGTGGGCTGAGTCGTGGGCAGAGTGGTGGGCTGAGTCGTGGGCAGAGTGGTGGGCTGAGTCGTGGGCTGAGAGGTGGGCTGAGAGGTGGGCTGAGTCGTGGGCAGAGTGGTGGGCTGAGTGGTGGGCTGAGAGGTGGGCTGAGTCGTGGGCAGAGTGGTGGGCTGAGTCGTGGGCTGAGTGGTGGGCTGAGAGGTGGGCTGAGTCGTGGGCAGAGTGGTGGGCTGAGTGGTGGGCTGAGAGGTGGGCTGAGTCGTGGGCAGAGTGGTGGGCTGAGTCGTGGGCTGAGTGGTTGGCTGAGTGGTGGGCAGAGTGGTGGGCTGGGTGGTGGGCAGAGTGGTGGGCTGAGTCATGGGCTGAGTGGTGGGCTGAGTGGTGGGCTGGGTGGTGGGCTGAGTGGTGGGCAGAGTGGTGGGCAGAGTGGTGGGCTGAGTCGTGGGCAGAGTGGTGGGCTGAGTCGTGGGCTGAGTGGTGGGCAGAGTGGTGGGCTGAGTCGTGGGCTGAGTCGTGGGCTGAGTCGTGGGATGAGTCGTGGGATGAGTGGTTGGCTGAGTCGTGGGCAGAGTGATGGGCAGAGTGGTGGGCTGAGTGGTGGGCTGAGTGGTGAGCTGAGTGGTGGGCAGAGTCGTGGGCAGAGTGGTGGGCTGAGAGGTGGGCTGAGTCGGTGGCAGAGTGGTGGGCTGAGTGGTGGGCTGAGAGGTGGGCTGAGTCGTGGGCAGAGTGGTGGGCTGAGTCGTGGGCTGAGTGGTTGGCTGAGTGGTGGGCAGAGTGGTGGGCTGAGTCGTGAGCTGAGTGGTTGGCTGAGTGGTGGGCTGAGTGGTGGGCTGGGTGGTGGGCAGAGTGGTGGGCTGAGTCGTGAGCTGAGTGGTTGGCTGAGTCATGGGCTGAGTGGTGGGCTGAGTGGTGGGCTGAGTGGTTGGCTGAGTGGTGGGCAAAGTGGTGGGCTGGGTGGTGGGCAGAGTGGTGGGCTGAGTCGTGAGCTGAGTGGTGGGCTGAGTGGTGGGCTGAGTGGTGGGCTGAGTGGTGGGCAGAGTGGTGGGCAGAGTGGTGGGCTGAGTCGTGGGCAGAGTGGTGGGCAGAGTGGTTGGCTGAGTCGTGGGCTGAGTGGTGGGCTGAGTGGTGGGCAGAGTGGTGGGCAGAGTGGTGGGCAGAGTGGTGGGCTGAGAGGTGGGCTGAGTCGTGGGCAGAGTGGTGGGCTGAGTCGTGGGCTGAGTCGTGGGCTGAGTGGTGGGCAGAGTGGTGGGCAGAGTCATGGGCAGAGTGGTGGGCTGAGTCGTGGGCTGAGTGGTTGGCTGGGTGGTGGGCTGAGTGGTGGGCTGAGTCGTTGGCTGAGTGGTGGGCTGGGTGGTGGGCTGAGTGGTGGGCTGAGTCGTTGGCTGAGTGGTGGGCTGAGTGGTGGGCTGAGTCGTGGGCTGAGTCGTGGGCTGAGTGGTGGGCTGAGTAGTTGGCTGAGTCGTGGGCTGAGTCGTGGGCTGAGTGGTGGGCTGAGTGGTGGGCTGAGTCGTGGGCTGAGTGGTGGGCTGAGTAGTTGTGGTGTGCAGAGTGCTACCTGTTGAAATACAAAAACAGGTATTTCAGTTTGTAAGATCTCAGTCATTCAAGGAAGTAAAATGTAAAATACAGACATCTTCATATATTTATTTGGATTGCGTTAGAGGTCAAGTTAAAAGTCCCGTCCACCCCTTGCCCCATACTAGAATACGTATGAGTAGGCCTTCTTGAGTTATACATTTTAGTATTATAATTGTAGCAGTCTGAGTTTGAATAACTATGAACAAATATAGATACTTAGCCAAATGAGACCTACCAGTACAGTACGTGCATATCAACTACGCTAGATTTAGGAGAGCAACCAAGGACTAGGCTTGCTGCCTTGTTTTGATGCAAATGACCATACTACAGATTAATAGCAGTTTAAATGACATAAAACTATTGAACAAACAACTTGATGAAACAACAGTGATGTGAGAACCGGTGCACATTTTCGTGTAATGGCAACAGCTCTACTAACCTCACATCACCCTGCTTTACAGCTCTACCCTTTTGGCAACCACATTGATGTGATCAGACCAAAATGCACAATCAAGTCTGTAAGCTTCAGTCTTTTTAATTGTGGTATATAGTTTGACCCTCTATCTGTAAATCCCTTTTAGGATTGTGTGAAAATCTATAATTAGAACATAATTATGACAATTATGTACATTACATTTTTCTTTAAGTACAAGTACAAGTACACTACGATTTAGGCAAAGCAGACTCTTATCCAGAGCGACTTATGGTAAACAAACATCATCAAGTGAAGAAGTTACATTAAATTGAATACCCGGGTAATTCAATCATTGGCATCCATAATATTGTCACGTTTTGAATATTCTAAAACCTCATTCCAAAAGAGAAATCAGACGTTTTCCGGGACCTAAACTAGTGAAAACAGCACACAACGCATCGCATCACGCAGCGTTGCGAGCTTGTAGATTTCACTTCTTAATTTCTTTATGTATATTTATTGAATATTTTAGATTCATTCGTTTTTTGTTTTTAAAATGTATAAAATAACTTTTGAAATATATATTTTTAAATGTAGGAAATATTTTTACTCGAGTCGGGGCTCTGTGGGTCACAAATCTGTTGTGACCCACAAATGGGTCCCGATCCACTGTTTGGGAAACAGTGAACTATAGAAGAAGATTAAGAACGTCTGTAGTCTGTAAATAATCTGTAGGCCTACATTGAATTTTTAAACTATAGGATACCAGCTAAACAATAATGACGCTGAATCCATTGCAAGCATTTGTTTTGCACAAAAAAAAAAAAACATTCCTTGGGCTATAAATGGCCCCAGAGAACACCCACAAAACTGATGAAAAGTGATGACTCATCACTTTTCATCACTAAACCATCGTTTTTCTGGGGCCATTTGTAGCCCAAGGAATGTTTTTTGTGCAAAACAAATACTTGCAATGGATTCAGCATCATGACAAACCCCTAGTTAGACCCCTCACATTCTACTTAAATACCCAGAAAAAAAATGTTTTTCTGGGTATTTTCTACCTGTATAGAAAGTCGATGGGGGCCCAACTTGATTTGGCCACTGTGGCGACCAAGAAGGTCGCCGACTTGGGCGCCATAGCTAAATCATTAGAGCAAGCCCTGGCCTACATCTGTGCAAAATTTGGCGCTTTTAGACTGATTAGCACGAAATTACCATTCTATCTCCCTAAGGCCCCGACTAATTATGACATTGCCAGAAAACAACAGCATCTCCATCAATGGGTCACATTGTCCACTATTGTTTTCCATTAAAAAAGCCAAGACCTGAGAGAGCCTCATACAGGGCTGTATGAGGCTCTCTCAGGTCTTGGTGTGCTCCATTACATACAGTATTAGCAACAGTAAGGATCCTAGGATGCACAGGAATTAACACAAAGTCAAGTTAATTAAACATGATTAAACATTACTTACCTAATCCAAGGATGGCCACAACAAGCCAACAGGAAATAAAGACTTTATGTGCCATAATATTAGTTTATAAAAGAGAGGTACAAGACATGCATTGATGTCTCCTTTTTGGTCCTGAATGATCACCTGCCTTCATCTACAGTTTTTATCATTGGCCAATGGCCACACCTCAAGGGGGCATGCACTTTTAATAGTTCCTCATCTTTACCTGACACCCGAAACGGAACTGTAACAAAGTTTACTGCTAGTCTATGGGCAGTGTGCTATCAGTTTTATTGCTTATTGAAACTTACAGACCATTTCCTGAGAAATGATGCATATCCTCACGATACTGTATATATGACCTCAGACACCTTTGATCCCATTGCAGAGGGCACAGCCAATAGACGCAGCACAACTCTTGCATCACCTTAAGGTCATCTTTTTTCTACAAGCAGTACATTACATAGGCAGTCAAATATATATTTGAAATTCAAGTGAAGTAAACCAAGCAGTGTGCATCGGTAGTTTATTTATCCATTTACATTTCATATAAGATGACCTTTTTATCTATTATGATGTTGCCTGCATAAGTATATAATTTACTACTAGGCTAAGAGCCTAAAGTGATTTCACTTACACCCATAAGGGGCGGGACTAATGTGTCACCAAATTAGGTACACCTGATCTCAGGAGCATAATTTATATGCCCTCAAGATGATCAGCAAGTTGTTCCTCGAAGGTGCTCCTCCAACTCAGAAATTAAGATAGAGGAGTCTCAGTAGCTATTGTTGTATAGTACCTGCTCCACAAATGTATGAATTAGTGCTACTGCTACTCTCTCTGCCATCTATGCTGAAAGTGCCTCAGCCATTCCTGCAGATGTAAGAAATGCATGGAATGCACTCAGTTATGAAACGGCAGGATACTGGGCAACATCTGCCGGGACACTGATGATGACTAGCAATATGTTAATGTGCATACATTTACCTGTATGTATGAATGACTGCATATCTGAAATAGATATGTTAAAAGGCAGTTCAACAAAACAAACTTTTTTTTGCAGTAAATATGGTTTCTCTTCTCCTTTTAATTCAAGACTCAACCTGGTATTTCACATATAAACCAAATCTTACAAAAGTGTTATTAACCCTTAAGGAAAATTATGAACATTGGTGTTACATGTTGTGTGACAGGCTCACTTATTGGACAGACGACAGCCAAGGTTAAACGTCAAAAGTTATCTTTATTTCCTTGTATGCGTTCACACTTGCCTTGCCTTTGTTCTAATGATGTTGTATCCACAAGGAAACAAAAAATCAAATAGATAATAGTGTGTCATGATGACAGGGGCTCTATCTATACCTGGATGTGTGTGGTTGTGGCACAGCTATAAAATTACGCAATGAATAGGGTGATTGTTGCCCTCCTCCCTACCATAAATCACACAAAACACAGGAACTATCTGATTACGACTCATAGGGTTAGGCTTAAGACATTACAAATTATACAATAGGTAGTAGTTCCGACGAAGCAATCTGATTGGTTGAAAAAGCCATCATCAAAATATCATCAAATAAAGAAATCAGCTGTGCTGGTTGCAAAAAAGCTGCCAGGCTGACTGACACTATGCTAGCAGCTTTCATGTGAAGTTCAGGGACATAGTACTGTAGCTAAATGTGGTATTAAAAATAAAATGTTTCCATTGAATATCTTAATTACAATGAAAATGTTGATGTGTTTTTTAAGGGCAACGGTTGTATAATCGCAATGGGCGGCGTGCTGATATTCACGATAACACACGATTACACTCGTGTAATATTGCTTAAAGGAGTAGTTCACCCCCAAAATGACTTTTTTTCTATTGATTACTCAGGCCATGGAGAGTAGAGTTCAATAATATTTTTTGTTTTTTGTCACATTCCTAAGACAAAAATGTGATAACAATGAATTTACCCCCATTGATTCCGGATGGTGACCCGTTTCGAAACGGGTCACCATCCGGAATCAATGGGGGTAAATTTACTTGAATCAAAATTTTGTCTTAGGAATGTGACAAAAACCAAAAAATATTATTGAACTCTACTCTCCATGGCCTGAGTAATCAATAGAAAAAAAGTAATTTTGGGGGTGAACTACTCCTTTAATATAACAAACATGAGAAAATACAACAAAATAACTTGCAACATAGCCTGTCAAATATATCCTTAATGCTTCCATCGATAACTGCCCACAGAGTTCCTGGAATGAAACCAACTGATTGAACTACCGTCCTGGAGGCTATTTTAAGTGAGCTTAACATGTATAACAAAGATAGCCGTCAGGCAGAATAGCACTGTTGAAATTGAAACACATGTCATCATATTTGCCAAAATTAATACAATTTATAAAATAATTCATAAAATAAATAACATTGATTTAAAAGGTTTTCTTAAAACATAGCATACCGGTTTTAAAAAAGATCATGGACTTAACGTAAATTATCAAGACATTCAGTTCTGACAAGTGATTTCTTGCTTTGCAATCTGACTGAAGACTACTGTGGAGGGTTTTTGACATACAAGTATGAAGTATTATTGCTCAAGCTGTCCGAACATGGAAACATACAGAAAAAGATTAAAATCAGAGAACCCATGGCACAAGAATACACCAATATTCAGAAATAATCTGTTACTTATAGGTCCCATTGGCATTCCCACTTATAGACCCATTACATTTCATCAATGGCAAGAGTGTGCCATTAATCCTTCCAGACAGTTGGCCAGTAGTCACTTGGTCATTTTAAGAACTTAAATCAAGTTTAATTTACCTGGTTCATTTTTCTAATTTGATTTTCAGTCTGCATTCTGCAATGTGTACTGGAGTGCAATGGAAGGATAACCTTCCTAAATATCCAGTAGTCCAGTAGACAACAAGTGTTAAATACTTACAAGGAGATTACATACAGTATACACATATTGGAAGAGTGTGTTGAACAACATTGCCATAACCTGCATCAGATGATTCAATGTAAATTGATACACCGATTTTATTTAACTCCAAGAAAATGTTGTCAACTTCAAATGATATCAAGCCCCTTTTGCACTTTGTGTTCATTAAAAAGCTAGCTGGGCACATATCGTATGCACATGTTCTGGGAATGTCCCAGAGTCCAAATATTCTGATCTCAGGTAGCCAGCCCAGTGCATTATCAGAGTTGTTTGAGGTTGAGGTTCCATGTTTGTCTCAGAGTTTGTTAAATGATAATTCCACAGTTCTTACCAGTAAAAAATAAAATAAATCTCTAAAATGTAATAAAAACGTTTTCTTGAGTTACTGCTGCTGCTGCAAAAAGAATCCTTGTGTCTAGGTGGAAACCTCAAAATTCTCTTTCACAAATCTTATCTGTCGGAAGTGTCAACTGCAAGAGCAAATGGGGCCAAAAGGCAATCAGGAAAATGGCAAATAAGTGACGGGATGTGTGGGTGGGTGATGGTGGATGTATACGTGCATGTGTCCTGTACATAGAGGCAATAAATGTATGTCCTATATTGTCCTTTACCTGTAAATCAAATGGGTTTATTGCTCTTCATGTAAACAACAATAAATGGTCACAAAACATACTGCCCTACTTGATCGTACTACAGCGTCACACAACAGCATCAAAAGTAGCAGATCTGCAAGATCGAAAAGTGGTGCAAAACGACACGTTTTGAGGTCGACACGTTTTGAGGTCTAGATCTGCTACATAAAAAAATGAATCCTGAAAGGTAACAGTTTTGGACATGAGGTTTCCACCCAACAGACGATATGCTGGGTTATGGGCACTGGGCAGTGCCAGTTTTCTAGTGTGTAGTTCATTTAATCATTTGACTTAAGTTCGAGAGGTTGCCACACTGAAAGAACACTGAAGCATGCCAAGTAGGATCAACAATGGCACTTCTTTCCTTTTGGGTGACCCACATGGTCCATTAGTTCACCAATGTTGAACTCCATGCTTCAGACTCGATCCAGCATTGGTTTAGACTTGTATGATATTAATCAATGGATAACAGACTTAAATAGACTAAGAAAATGACTTGACATAAAAGTGATGAGTGATGACACATTACATGTGATGAAAAAGGCCTGCCCATAATTCCGACATTACTCCGACTACATAAAAAGGTAGACTCCTCCTTCGGCTCCTAGGCATACAGTATGTATTGCGGGACAGAGGAATTCTGCATCGCTTCCGCGTGCATCTCAAGGTGCATCGCTTCCATGTGCATCACAGAAACGGAAGTTGGTAGGCCAATCAGAGGCAGGTGTGGGCGGGTCTTTTTGTACGCAGCATCTAAGAACAGCTGACCCGTGCAACAGCTGCTGAATTGAATTGATAAGTCCCATAAAAGGCGTGTTGTGATTGGCCAATAGTCACTTGACTGGCAGCGGCCCCTCGTTTTTCCGGATGTCCGGCCTCCAGTTGTTTGTTACATATCGCTCCAATGAACTGCAGCAGTGGTTGAGGTAACTAGCTTTTTATATCTGTGGGGGCACCGCCCAACAGAATGTGGAAGACAGGATGTTGGCCTGTTTGGTCTGCCCCCATACCTTATCTTCCGGTCCACGTGTCTTTATTTACTACTAACTAATGTTTTAACTGGAGCTGCTGACAGATTCAGATGCGGAGCTCCGAATCCGTCTTGCGAGATTAGTTAAGATGTGACACATTGTGAACTTAGATTGGTTATTTTCGCTGAAGAGATTTGGTGTAGAGGGGAAAAAGGATACCAAGTATAGAGCCCTGGGGACACAAGGTATGTGAGATGGTGTATGGAGGTGGGGGCAGTATGGGGGTGAGGGGTGTAGAGGCTTTGGGGGATGTGGTGTGGCAGTTGGGCGGTATAGGGGGTGAAGGCTATGGAGGTGGGCCGTGGGGGAGCTGGGAGCTGAGATGTGATTTGTGGGGTGACGGTTTTGCAGTATGTGAGGGTGAGGGCTATGCCAGTGGGGGGCCAAGTAAACATTTAAAAAGGATGTGTGATGATAATAAAAACAACTTTGGAATACTAATGAATAATGAATGATGACATGTATTTATTGCAAAGATATAGAATATAAAAACTCACTTGTAACTATTTAGACCAGTTGTTTCCAAACCTTTTAGCTCAAGAGAAATTGGACATTTGCCATAGTGTCATTAAATAGCAGATCTACAAGCGCACAACGCGTCGCTGCGTAGTGAGCTTGTAGATTGTAGGAAAATAAAATTGGATAGCAATTCTGTAGCCTGGCACCAGCCCATAGAGCCGCTCTCTGAGTCTGAAATCAGTCTAGTCTTTTCTTGCTAAATGAAACTCAAACCATTTCCCATGATAATCATGATGTTACTCATTGCCTCCCAAGGTAGACGTTCTGGCTGTGTACTTGCCATGATGTGCCTAACTCCAAAGGTGGGCAATATAATTGCACGAAATAGTTGCTCCATGTTTAGCCCGTACCATAAAACCGGAGTCAATTGAAGATACAGATCTGAATCTGCGGATCCAGTCTGAGGTTTCTTAAAAATAACAAAATGAACAGGACATTTTTATTAAAAACATTAAAAGAAGAAAAGAAAAAAACAGCACACTGTTTTGTGATGTTCTATATTGACAAAATCAGCTTTGTTTGCGTTCCTTTGCGTGTTAAAAGAGCTGTTTTTCCAATGAGGAGCGTATTTTGAATGATCAATTTCAATCAATAGAGCAAAGGTTTTTGATATCTCGCCCAATTTTGGAGTTACATCATGGTAACTAGTAACTACACAACCCAAAGCGTGCCAAAGTGTCCACAGGTTGCACTTTAACAATTTCACTTTAACACTTTCATGATATGTTTTGTTGGCTACATCAGCACAAGAAATTACCACTGGTCATTTCCAAATGACATTGAAATAGGACTTACTGTATATCACTTCCTTTAAACAGGTTTATACCCTTTGTATTCATAATATTTGGACACAAAAATATTGTTGTACTTAAGTATAACCAGTAAGATGCCACATGAACGCGTACAAGCGTCCGCCGGGGTGACACCAGAATGCTGAGTGCAGATGGGCGTAATGCACAGACCTGGTTGGTTGTTAAAGTTGGCCAAAATGTGACCATATTTTCCCAAATATGGAAATGATTTATGTCTGACACACACACACACACACACACACACACACACACACACACACACACACACGCTATATATGATTAGAATAAGTCCTAGCTCGTTGATATAGTGTTTGTTGGAGTCTCCCTGTCACTCAAGCTCTTTAGTAAACATAAATGTCCAGCTATCAATAAGGTCAATTTGAGCAAGTCTGTAGCAATGCCTGTAGGAGGCGCCACTGACCCACCCAACATTGCAATTTTCCCTGCTCCACATCAGGATTTACTTAGGCCTAAAGTAAAGAGACTGTTAGGCTAACAGTCTTAAATTAAAATGTATCACTGTCTTGAGAAAAGTAAAGTGTGCACTGGATAGATGGCTATACATCTCTCTCTATCATGGATTGGTAGTTAATCTTATAAAAAATGAACATCTTACTGCGTTTATTATATCCTACGCAAATGCTCACGCTGTGGATAACAAGAAAGGTGGCTAAGAGACTGAAAGGGATCTTTCAAAAGGTGTTTGGCATGATAAAAAAAGTCAGATTAAAGTTCAAGACATTCTTTCTTGCTGTAGTACATTTTGCGGCAACAGACTTAAGGAGGCTCATCAATTCTGCAAAGACAGCATATAACTCCATCTCCATGCATACATTTAAAACAAGTTTGACAATTCAAGATCCCCATTATGCTCAAACATAAAGATACAACTGGTACTCATATACACTGCTTTTGGGACTGTTCAGCAATCTCAAAATTCTGGTCCTCAATTTCTAAAGAGGTCAATATTATTTCTAAATGTAAATAGAATCTTAATTAAACCAGCTGGTCTATTTCTGCTTAGCCTTCTGGACTGGACCATGTCCCTGAACCCACCATGTGATGTTATGCTTCTCAAAAAAATATTAAATATGGACAGAATGAGTGCTTGGTCTAGAGGCAACAAAAGAGGCAACAAAGATATTGTCACCAAAATCTAGAAACCTCTACTTCACCTCTATGTCACTCTCCTATAGAGGCTTAAGTGACATGTCTGTCAGAGGGAATATATGATACAGAGAGAGAGAGAGAGAGAGAGAGAGAGAGAGAGAGAGAGAGAGAGAGAATCTCGGCCTGGTTGCCTTTCGTTTTGTGGTGCCCCCAATAGGCAGCAGTGAAAGCGAGAGAGGCGAGAGAGGTGGGCTCTATTGAGGCCCCTCCAATGTCAGAAATTAAAAATAAATAAATCAAATCAGCCACAACAGGCCAATTGCTACAGAGAGAGAGAGAGCAAGACTTGAATTATAGGCAACAATTATCAATCAAAACAGATTTATTTTCTTTACAACTTTTGGAAATTAAACCGGTCTCATTTACAAAACATGGTATAAACTTATGTAGTGATTTGTTTATTTACACTTAACCTTAAAAAAAAAACATTTGACCCTGAAATTATAATTTGTAAATTCATGGACAAGCAGCTAGAGCATGTTTGTGTTCCAGACCAGTATTCGTTAGATACAACGTTAGATACAATCTAATTTTACAATCAGAAATTCATGTAGTGAATATTCAAAGTGAAACAAAAGTAGAACAAATAGAATAAAACAAAAATCTGAAATGATGTTCTCATATGAAACTCTGATCAGGCACAGTTCATAATAAGTATGGTTAATGCATAATATCCATATTTTTAAAGGCAAGGCTGATGCACACCTCAAAAGTTGGTGACAGGTGCGTAGGACAAAGTGCATATATTCACAAAGGGATCTCTGATGACTAAATCAAAGAAGAGGCTCGCACACTGTCAAGGACTAGTAAAAAAACATTTGGCACTGTATTCACAGCTTCAGTTAGGCTGTACAATGACACTTTATATTTGTGCTTCTATAAAGTGTCATTGTACTGTACAGCCCAACTGAAACCCTACCCTGTACGCTGCAGTTAGGCTGTACAATGACACTTTATAGACGCACAAATATGGTCACCATGAACTGATATTATGATGATTATGATATTATATGTGTTTTACTTCACTGCTGCCATGGAATAATTTTTTAAACTTTATTAATTGCTGTTTTCTAGTATATTTTGCAATGTTGTATTATGTAAAGTTCTGCTGTTTTTCAGTGAATTAAATAAACTCAAATCAAATCAAAGTAGCTTTTATTACAACGTTTCGGTCATTTGGACCTTCATCAGGACGGACAATGATAATATCCATATTGAAATATTTTCCAGCGTATGTACAGTATGTGCCATGATTCATTCACTTGATGCATACCGGAACCAGGTTGTGCACAGTTAGAACACATGAAAGGCAGATTCAAGGTGGCAGCTAATGATTTCAGTTTTAGATTTTTCTAAATCTGTCATTCTCAGTTCAGAAAGTGTGGAAACCCATTAATTGAGTCTCCTTCCATCATCATGTGTGTAGTAAGGGTTGGTCTGACCACGGCTCTGTGCGTATGGATTTAACTGAGCCCGGCTCTGATCATATGGGTTGGTTTGTGCACGATTTGGAGCATACGGGTTGGTTTGGCCACCATTCTGAGCATATGGGTTGGTTTGTGCACGACTTGGAGCATACGGGTTGGTTTGTGCACGATATGGTGCCCTCATTTCGTCTGCGTCCTCATAGGTCCGCTATAATGCAAAAACAGTATTACGTTAATCTCCTGTTAATGACACATGAAATGAACTGTAGCCACTGTTGTGTTATATTTTTAAGGAATATATGATTATATAAAGTTAACATTCCTTTTGAAATGAGCAACTTCAGGTTTTTGCTGATATTGGTCTTTCCCCCACTGCCTATTGCTCCAACTAAACAATTCTAAATTAAAGTTAGCACTGAACTGGTACAATTATACCATATGGAGAATGACCTGACTACTTTACAATTCTCAGAGTTAAATTAACACTCAGAAATTAACAGTGCAATTGTGTATGAGAGAGGTTGGATTTGGTACTTGATTCGCACGGTCAGCTGGGCAATATGTGGTTCACAGTTATTATAAAAGTATGAAGTTAGCCAGTGAACGCACAAGGCATGGCAGCATTGCGCTATTAGTAATTTTAGAACCAGCACTATTTTATCCATGTCCTACCATTATGTAATACTGATGTTAACAAAGGAGAGCGCAAGAAGACGACATAACAAGCGCATATACTTTGTGACGTGAAGTAGACTCAAAAGGAGATGCGTCATGACCCAAGGAATCCAGGGAAAAAATATTTTTAATTTTCCGATCTACGGTTCAAGAGTTACAGGCCAAAACGTAAAGTGGGGTGTTATGGCGCCACCATGCGGCCAAATTACACAATTATTTTTTATTTAATCCTTGAAATCATTATGAACCTCCTCTCCAAGTCTTGAAACTCTAGCCCCTATGGTTTGCGAGAGACAAATAATTGAATGTGAGTTTTTGCGATTCCCATTATATGTCAATGGGGAAAATTAATTCACTAATAAATTAATATCAATTAAACTATTGAACCTTTCTCTTAGCAAGTTACTAGCACACTATTCCCGAGTAAGCCGGTCGATTTGACATATGGCGCGAGTGTGTGGTGGCAAAACTGTGGGACTAGTAGCGTGCCGAAGTCAGGCTACATACAGACACACAGACAGACCCACACGGCCACGTATAGGGAGCCTGTGCTTCACACAGCTCCAAAAATACCTGTGTACGTGTGGACAGGGCCTCAGTCAGACACACACACACGCGCGCGCGCGCGCGCACGCACGCACGCGCGCGCACGCGCGCGCGCGCACGCACACACACACACACACACACACACACACACACACACACACACACACACACACACACACACACACACACACACACACACACACACACACACACACACACACACACACACACACGAGCGCAGGCCCTCACTCACACAGAAACCAAGGTCACACTCACCATGTTGCCACCTGTGGGGACAAGGTTTTGCCTGCTGTTGCTTGGGGTCATCTCCAGGTTGGTTCCTCGATCCCAGCCATTGTTTGCCGAGGCCCGTGGGATCCTGGGCACTGCACCTGCTGGTGCCTTGATGCCATTGACGCCATTGACAAAGGGTTCTTTGGCACCCTTCTTCAACTCTGAGGCGCTCTCGTAGTCATTCTTAACACCAGTGTCCGCACTCTTCTTGGAGGTCTTCTTTGAGGGTCTAAGTGAGTGAGTGTTACAGTATTAGAGATTTATATCACACTCAGTTCTCCAGACGAGCCACACATTGAGCTGATAGAGCAACAGAAAGTTTAATGTATTTGACGTTTTATGTATCCACATTCTCCTCCATTTAGATAAAATGTGTCTGGAAAGTCTTAACTTTAAAATGTAGTTTTACTTATAATTATTATATTTATAATTAATTATAACTATTGGCTTTAATGTCATTTAAAGTGGAACATCGCCCGTAATGAATATGAATGCTATCGTATCGGACGATAAGTCAAAGAAGCTGATTTTCCAACTCAAGTTCTCTGCACAGGACGCATTGGGAAGTGTGTGTACATGTGTGTGTTCTCCATACAATACATGCATATTAAATATTGGTTAAGTTCCTGTTTAATCATGATGTTGTAAATTACAGACTGTAATCGATGCATTTTTCCAATTGCATGTTAATGACAATAAGGAATTATGACAGCTTCAGAGGGAGTTTTGAAAGTTCTTTTGAAAGAAATGCAGCAACTTAAAGCAGAAATAAGCAGTTTTCTGCTGACATAAGCAGGAATCATGCAATTGCTTATTTAAAAAATGTATTTTAATTGTATTTTATTCAGGCGGCTAACAATGCTTCCTAAAGAAATGTGTGTGTGACACTTCCTGGGGCTAGAAGAAAACTGCTTATTTCTGCTTTCTGCTTATTTTTTTATTAATGCTAAATATGAGCAAGATACTCAGAGAAACAAAAACAAAATGCACAGGCAGTGATGACTGATAAATGACTAGTGTTTGAATGAGTGTGAAACTCACTTGCGTGCCACTAAAATGATTAACACTATGAGCAGCAGTCCCCCAAGGCTAGAGCCAACAATCACCAGAAGCAGCTTCCAATCTAAAACATTCAGTTAATGAACACAGACATGACAAAGGCGACTGTTAGTTCACTCTTCATGTACGTTTGTTAAACTTTACAAATGTAAATGCTATAAGATGAATTCTGCCTGCATGACTTGAAAAGCAACAAAGACAACTTGGTCTTGAACATCTTTCATATTTACAGCCCATTGCTACTTGAGGATAGATCATATATTACAATTCACATACAGTAGAAGATGCACCAGAAAACATATAAAGTGGAAGGATTACCCAACAGAACTGTAACCTTGGTGTCATTAAAATGATCACAGTGTTCACTCACATTCTTCGCAGTTCAAACCAGAAAACCCAAAACCACAACTGAAACACAGTGTGAGAGAAAAAAAAATACATTTTATATAAATCATGCAATTATATATTATAACATCTCTATACCGTATTTACAGTATATTAATTCAATCTGGCTCTACATATACAGCACTGTATTTAGACAGCATATATTGAGAGTCAGTGTTGGGGTAACGTAATTACTAAAGTAACACATTACTGTAATATATTACCGAATTGTGGTAACGACTAATATAACGCATTACTAAAAACAAAATCTGTAGTATATTATTATAATGATACTGATGTTAATGCGTTACTTTTCCTATAACATTTGTATTATGCTATAAAGTGTGTTTTGTTTGTTAGCCAATGTGTTTGTTCATTAACCGATGTCTTACAGCAAATATGTAGCCTACTGTATGTCTTAGTATTTTCCACATGACAAAATTAAATGGTCCTTTTGAAGAAAGCACCTTAAACAGCACTTTCATTTGCATCCTATGCTGCTCATGCAGTCCTTGTTCTGTGTCTTGTTGTCAAACTTGTCATGTCATTATAGGCCACATTAAAGAATGGTATAGGTCTACTGTGTTTCATATGAAAAAACACTATAACGAATAAAGTAATTAAATTAAAAATGTATCTGCCTGCCCATCTCTGTCCAAACAATTTATAATAATAATACAAAATCTAGATTTATTTATTTTTAAGTTACCAAAAAGTAATCAGTAAAGTAATATTAATATATTACTCCTACTCAGACAATAATATTATATAACAAAATGTATTACTTTAAAATCAAGGTAATTAGTAACATATTACAAATATAAAGTAACCCACCCAACACAGTTGAGAGTCTAATTCTAATATGGGTGAATGGAAATCTGACATATATGTATTATTTTGTTATTATTATGCACTTACTCAATACATTCGCTGTCTCCTTCAGCCTGTTGACCACTGGGACAAGCTGCCAAAGGAAGAAAAAGAGCATTGTGTCTCATTTGCCAGGAAGCTTCCTATCACCGGGTACATAGTTATGGATGTTCTTTGTTAGGTTTTGTCCAATTTTGCCCAAAAGGAATAGATGAGACAAGATTAGGTTTAAGCAACCACAGAACAGGCAGACAAATATCAACACTCACCTAGACACAACCTGTCACTCAAGTCAGTCTTAACGAAACCCTTCTTACAGGGGCAGGAATAAAGGCCATCTATTTCCTCACAGTCCGTAGTTTTAACATCACAAGTACCGGGACACAGCGGTTTGGCTGTAAATAAAGGAAACAGAAGAGGGCGATGTCAGTACATTTTCTCTTAACATGGATAACAAATGCAGATTTTAGGTTACTGTGTACCCCCTGGAGGTCCTGGCCCACAGGTTGAGAACCACTGGGATAGACAGTAATTAATCAATTTAAATTGACAGAAACACTTAAAATGCACATTTTATCAAATGTATTTATTTAATACTTCTCGTCATTAAATGAGATGCTCATCTCAGTTTTATGTGTTCAAAGTAATCTGTCAAATTATTGTATGTAACTTACCTTCATATGTTGCATCTAAGTCTCCAGCGATTTCTTCACTCAGCTTGGTAACCTCTGTGATTTTGATGTCTGACATGCTATCAAATATGTTCTCCACAGTTGCAGCAACACCAATGCTTATTGTTGACCAAAGGGCACGGCTGTCCGCAGAGGCAGGGCTATGATATAAAATGATTATTATTGACCGTTATTCTCCATGAATTATTAAATCGTCAAAAGACCTTTTGATTCATGTTCACGATCACAGTACTATAGCTACACTGCAAACTGACAGAGAATAAGATCCATTACCTGCATGCACTACTACTGATATTATAAACTTAGATATTCTAATTCAAAATATTAACTGTTGCACAAGAGTGATTCATTCTACATTAAACTGTGCCCATAATAAGTAACGTAAATGACAGCACGTATAGGTAAAGAGTATGGGATAGCACGAAATATGAATCCTTGAAATCAACCTACCTGAGTTCCAGAACGTTGGAGGTAAGGTATCCTTTATTAGTTGCAAACTTTGGAGCAATCTATCATTTGAAATAAAAATAAGTTTAGCTAAGCAATAATCAGTTAATAATCATATGATTATTAATTATTATTTCACAATATTCAAAAAACAATATAAACAAATATTACTGTACATACACCACAGATAACATAAAGGATATAAATGAATTATGACTATGACCTATACACGTTACAATTAGTCTGTAATTATTAGGTCTTCTTGTGTTTATGTGAGCACAATATGCTTGGCAATTCCCTTCAACACATTAAGTTTGTTTTTCGATGTCATCGTTTGCAAAATTAAAATTAAATCTATTTTGCATCCCTTTGTAATCGTTTCTCATCTACGTAGTATTTAATTCCTATATGTTTTAGCATCTAGCTATTATTTATTATCTATATATTATTTATAAGTTATTGTTTTTATACAGTATGTCATCTTGTTTGTCTCATTGTTGGCTGGCTGATGTTTTTATTTTGTTTGCTCAACATCACTGTAAATGAGGGTAACCTCAGTGCCTTTCGAGCACAAGTAAAGGTTTCAATGACTTGTAAACATTTTGTCTATTGAATGGCTCATGAAAAAGAATAGAGCTAGAAACGGGAAACTAGACGAATCTGCCATTTAAAAAAAAAGACAAAATGAAAAAGAAGTCTGGCTACGCGAGGCTAAGAATGTGCACACTCACATGCTTCAAAGGTGTGGGTATGGTTTTATTCTGTTTCATGATCCCACCCTAACCCTGCACCCAATATATACACATGGTACAATATACCAAACTTTATGCATGTGTACATTTGAGGATGATCTTTTATTTTCTCTTCGCTCTTTTGCATTCTCTCTTCTTTTCTAAAAATCTTTCTACGTCATTATCTTTATTATTATTATCTTTTTAGTTTTGTTGTTTGCTGTTATTATATTGTTTGCCGTTATACCACTGCATTGTCTTGTGGATGCCAAACAAAAATAAGTTTTACTCTTATGTACCTGTACAAAATACGTAACAATAAAGTACAACCTTTAACCCTGACACGTGTCTTTTCTTTCAGCTTTTTAGGACTACTGAATGGCTGAAATAACCAATGATGACTTGATTGACTTCAATTAACAATTAAATATAATATTTATATGACATTATTAATTATGTCATAAATCATTACACTCTGACTAATTATGTTGTTTATTGACTAGGATTCATGCTATTTACTGATTTGGCACTTGCAAGTATCTGTGGATAAAATTGTCTATATAGAGATAGAGACACACTATCAGGAGTAGATGATAGACATAAAACATACAGATTGAATGAATGCATTTTTTCGTTGGTTGTTCATACATCATTTAAATCTAGCACCAGCAAAGATTAGCCTAGTAAACGACCAACTTCCGTTCTCCAGGAGAAACAAATGAAATGGTTTCCGGAAGAGGGCGGGTACGAGGCTAAGCAAAGATGGCATATGACAGAGGGCAAATTTGACTACTTACCACTGCAACAATCTTTTTAGCTTTCTCAAAGAATTCCATTGATGTTTTATCTGCATACTTTGGATCATAGGGCTCTTTTGAGAGGGTAAAAACTCCAGGGAAAACCTTGGCTGAAACATGGAAATATAAAGTATTATTAAAGCACACAGCAAACTTAAAAAAATGTCATGTTATATTTTGTTACGGTCTCTCTCACACACACTCTAGTAAGCTTTTAAGACAGTTTTCTCGCATAGGTCAGTCCACCAAAATCTTTATCTTTGATAAACAGAAAATACTTTTTCTGGCACAGTAGGTGACAAAATGTCAGCCAATCAGGAGAGAGTAACCATTTATCGGCTTAATTTTTATAATGTTCCAGTTCCAATGTTGTCTGTTCATTTCTTTGTGTCATCACTTCCAATTTCACTTATTTAATCTGTATCCTGACTGAGTTCTCTATCCTGATTTGGATCAAATGGGGTATCACGATCATTCTGAAGATGCATTTTCTGTTTATAAAGAGCACAATCACAGAGATTTTTTGTTGACTCATGTGGCGTACGTGATGTCAGAGCCTTTTATGAAGTGATGTCACAATGAGTCAGAGCTTTCGCCGATTTCCTCCGGAACAGCCTGATGTCAACAATCAACCCCGCATAAGGAGATTCCGAACGTTTCGCGCCGGTTCGGGAAGACCCGGCACTGCACTCCGTGCCGCGGCGGGGAACGCGCGTGCCGAATCTGAAGCCGGTGGGACGAACGGTTCTCGAGATACGCGGATTACAGACACACACACACAGACAGACAGACAGACACACACGCAGAGACTTCTCGCATTTATAGATAGATAATAAAAACTGAACGGTTCATGGACACACAAGCCCCATCATATAGTTGCCCGACAGCAACTATATGATAGACTAGATAAGACACTCACCAGTTTGACAGCCCCGCTGGGCTTCGTTGTAGTAGCTGCCAGGCAAACACAAGCAGATGTAGGTTTCATTTGCACGAGCTTCACAAGTGCTTCCAAAGCCACATGGGTTTGAAAGACAAGGATCTTTGAATTCAAAGACAAACAGAAGCACAAATGCATGAACAGCATTCACATCAGTGTTTTGAAATGAAATGAAATGTCCACTGCAAGCTTCACACCAACATTCAAAATAATACTAGAATTAATCACAAACTGTCAGACTTGGAATCTATTAGTTTTGTTGCATTCAAAGTGGTGTAGTGTGAAAACACTCTTATCCGATTTTTTTTTTTTAAACAATTACACAATTTTCAAAATGTTCAAATAGCAGTTCTATAAGCTCACAATGTGCCGCGTCACAGCGCTTTGTGAGCTTGTAGATCAACTATTTCAGCTGTCCAGGTGCATCCGGTCTGTCCAACGTGATTGTATTGTCCATGTTAGATAAATAAAACACACATACAAGAGGTTCATAGAGTTGGATATAGTACTATGTTGATACTGGGTCATACAGAGTTGTGGTTCATGATACAGCGGCCATGTTAGCCCAGAATAGCAGAATATCCACAACGACAGGCTGCGTCGCCAGGTCATGGGACCATTAAGGATCATAAAGGTTGCTTAATGTTTACGTTTTGTACGCAACTCAGGGTCATTACCAGTAAACTGAGACCATATAAAAGAATATGCCATTGGGTATTGAACAGATTATGAATGTTTAGACAAATGCATGCTTTATTTTTATCAAGGTTAAAACAAACTTTTAACCACTCAAGTCCTCTGACATACAGTAGTAAACTGGACCCGAGTTGGATTTTAACTGCTTTTTTCAGTCTACACCAAATATATTCGCCAAAAATAGCCTTCAACCTTCAATCTTCAACCTCACAACGCATCTTGTAGATCGGCTATTTTTGATTATACAACAGTTACCCTTAAAATAAAATAAAAAACATCATCTTCATTTCATTGTACCGGTAATTAAGATATTCAATAGAAATGTGTATTTTTTCAATGCCACATTTTGCTATTATGTCCCTGAACTTCACATGAAACTGCTAGCGTAGCCGCTTACAAGGCATCGCCTACGAAAACAATGATAGCGAGCTGGAAGCTTTTTTGCGACCATGAGATGTATTTGTTTGATGAGACCTGTTCCATAATGTCAATATCACCAGGGGTAGTTATGAGAATGTAAAGCTATTTTATGTGAACCGCTAATCTGGCCAACTTCCCACAGGGAACTGCACTCCCTTGAATCTGCGGTCATAAACACACAAGTTTGAAGTTGATTGGTTGAACGGTTCTCAAGATCTGCAGACATATACGCACGCATGCATGCACGCACACTCACTCACTCACTCAGAGATTTTGATATAATTTATGGATAGATAAAGCCATTTCTAAATCCAGGGTAGAACAGGACAGTTACATAATGCAGCATTACCCACCAGGAGGACCTGCTGTGGTTACAGCACCAGGATCTGCCGTGGTTCCAGCACCAGGATCTGCCGTGGTTGCATTGGTTACAGCGTCAGGATCTGCCGTGGTTGCATTGGTTACAGCGTCAGGATCTGCCGTGGTTGCATTGGTTACAGCGTCAGGATCTGCCGGTGTTGTATTGGTTACAGCGTCAGGATCTGCTGGTGTTGTATTGGTTACAGCGTCAGGATCTGCCGGTGTTGTATTGGTTACAGCGTCAGGATCTGCTGGTGTTGTATTGGTTACAGCGTCAGGATCTGTCGGTGTTGTATTGGTTACAGCGTCAGGATCTGCCGGTGTTGTATTGGTTACAGCGTCAGGATCTGCCGGTGTTGTATTGGTTACAGCGTCAGGATCTGCTGGTGTTGTATTGGTTACAGCGTCAGGATCTGCCGGTGTTGTATTGGTTACAGCGTCAGGATCTGCCGGTGTTGTATTGGTTACAGCGTCAGGATCTGCCGGTGTTGTATTGGTTACAGCGTCAGGATCTGCTGGTGTTGTATTGGTTACAGCGTCAGGATCTGCTGGTGTTGTATTGGTTACAGCGTCAGGATCTGCCGGTGTTGTATTGGTTACAGCGTCAGGATCTGCCGGTGTTGTATTGGTTACAGCGTCAGGATCTGTCGGTGTTGTATTGGTTACAGCGTCAGGATCTGCCGGTGTTGTATTGGTTACAGCGTCAGGATCTGCTGGTGTTGTATTGGTTACAGCGTCAGGATCTGCTGGTGTTGTATTGGTTACAGCGTCAGGATCTGCCGGTGTTGTATTGGTTACAACGCGAGGATCTGCCGTGGTTACTGCGCCAGATATTAAAATTAAAAAAAAAAAGTCAGGCATGTCAATATATGGGCACAATAAATGCCCAACAATGCTGATTTGCATTGACATTGGGCAACTGTCCCACAAAGGGCGCATTTGCTGATTTGAATGTACAGTACACATGCATAATCAACCAAACCTATAATGCTCTTGGCAGGCCTCACCAATAACGGATCTACTTAGATCTGCTATTTTTGCCATTTTGAAATTCTGACTGACTGATCAATTTTGGTAAACTGCAGTGTGACATGATGGGTTATAATGAAACTATGAATAAGATTCTTAGCTGTTTGTCAGCAATGCAATGACTTCATTAATTGTATTCCTACAGATATGGTGTATGATTCAGTATGTGTTCCATTTTAAGTGCACATAATCGTCCCACAGCCTCTCATCTCGCCCAGTCCAATAAATACCATGCTACTCTGAATTGACACTGTATCCCAATGTTATTACTTTCACTTGAGCTCACTGCACTCTTCACAACAGTATCCAAAGGGGGCACCTTTTTTTCAAGGGTGCGTAGCGTTATTCTGACGTTCAATAGTCCAATTAGTCTGACGGTACCCTCAGTAAAACTATGCCTAAACCTCAGTAAAACTATGCCTAAACCTAACCCTAACCACCATGTCGGATTATCAAGATTTTGCCAAGATCCTCTGGATGTTGGGCAGTGGTGTGCTCAGCTAATACAACTTGAATTAAATACTACATTAGTGGAAAAAGCGGCACACCAAAATAAATGATGCAAGACTGGCTCAGAAACAATTTTTCATTTATTGAGCTTGTATCGACCGTATTCCTTATTTATTATCTTTAACAACATCCTCTTCTAAGCTTCTAAGGTTTAGAAACGTAGAACCTAAGCTATGAAGATACTAAGGGTTTTTCATGATTCTGAATCCATTGCAAGCATTTGTTTTGCACGAAAAACATTCCTCGGGCTAAAAACGGAACCCCACAAAAGTGTGAAAAGTGATGACTCATCACTACACCATAGTGTTTGGGGTCCGTTTTTGGCCAGAGGAATGTTTTTCGTGCAAAACAAATGCTTGCAATGGATTCAGAATCATGAAAACCCCCTAGTTAGACCACTCACATGCTACTTAAAGAAGATTTTTGGGGGGTCTTTTTTCCTGTATAGTAAGTAAAGGGACCCAAACTTGAACCCTCTGAATTTACCTTGATCCACTAAGAATATGTTGGACAATTTTTAACATGTTTTGGATGACCCTACGGATCATAAAAAACCCTGAATGATTACTATTGCAATTTATTTTGGGTCATGCCCCTTTTTAGCTTAGATTGACTGGCCTAGTGATGCGAGGAAGCTTCTTCACAGAAAATGCTAATTAACATTTTAACCACACATGAGAGGCTGTACAGTGTACATTCTACAGGCATTCATGCCTAAAATGCTACAAAAAGCATGACTTTGTTCATTGAAGCCTTCATCTAAGGCTCACATGTAAAAGGTATCAGTAGTTAAATGGGCTCTTTGAAACTAATATATATATTAGGTTGAATCCATGCCAGTGGATTTCAGTGCAACCTAAAGGATTTCCTCAACTGCAAAAGGCCTCTAATTGCAGGTAGGGAAAGCCCAGGGTCATAAGGTGAGGTCAAACAGTCTTCAACAACACAACAATGGCCAAATATTTGTCTGTTGCCTGAGTGACCAGCTATAAGCCCAGGATTGAACAGTAGATAATAAAATAGTTCCCCGTTTCTTTTAACAATATCAATTGTGACGTGTGTATGTGTGTGTATACATAATTGTATATGTATGGCGGATATTTCTCTCTGATTTAGTCCACATCAACTACAGCTTAAGCACGTTTCTAAATCAGTGCTTATGATATAGTAATAACAGCAAATAAACAAAGCTGTTTGGACGAGTGATTACCAAGAACACACAGCCGGTTTGTGTGTGTGTGTGTGTGTGTATGTGTTTTATTTTATTTTAAAATGGCCATACTTTCATTGTTCAAATAAGTGCACACACATAAAAATGCGTAAAAGCTCTATGCTCTATACTTCAATAGAACTGTATCTCTCAACCTTTTGGGAGAGCATTAACCATATTGTTTTTTTTTTGCACTGTAACTGATTCTCTCCAACTTGCTGAAGTAAAGGTGGACAAAGCTGGTGTCACAGCAAAATCTCTATTTAAAGAGAGTATTGCTCCCAAATAAACACTGCTAGATTTATTGTTGGTTAAGTGTCCATGGCATTAGTAGGATAATCAACTCCCTTCACTGGTTATCTGGTTAATGTTGAAGCCATGCTTATCTTCCACATAGGCAATATACGAATAATAAAACATTAACTATGCCTTCTGAGCAACTATGTTTCTGATGTAGCCTATAAGAGAAGGACATTGAGAGACAGCAACATTTCATCTGTCAAACAGACAGGATATTAATACGATTTAGGAAAGCCTGTTCACAAAGACATTTAGGATGGGTTTCTAGGTTATTTATTATAAGTCTCTAATGAATGCCTAATGAATCACATGGAAAAACTCAACTTACGTTTAGTTGTGTATTATAATTACCAAGAAGCAGCTAATGTAAAATATCAATTACATACAAAAAGGACATCAACTTGTTTGCATAGAAATCACAAGAAACATTTCAGTCCATAATTTGTAAAATTGTGATTAATTTAGGCCTAAACATAAGACTACGATTACTTACTTCCAATGAGGACCACAACAAGCCAGCAGAAAATAAGCAGTTTATGCGCCATAATCTTAGCCATAACGGAAGGTGGAAAACGTTGCACCTTGAAGTCTTGAACGATTAGAAATCAGGTATCACACAGACAGTTTTAATCTTTAGCCCCACCTCAAGAAGGCGGCAACCGTTTACAAATGCACCAGTTTCATCCCTGTGGAGGGGGTCTATTTGAGTAGCCTAACAGTACCTACCCATGGAAGCCCACTGTTTCTCAACCACTGCTCCACGGACCACTAGTAGTCCTTGGCATAATTCTATGTTTTCAAATATTATCAACAATAGAAAAACACTATATTGTACCTTTGTTAAAGGGAAATTCCAAAAAAAAACAAAAGAAAAAAAAAACTTTTGGTCATCTTATCGTCAACTCAAACTTTTGGGAGCACCTGTGAGTTTTTAAGTAACTTGATTCAGCATTTAGATATTTGATATCCATTTTATCAGACACACCCCCTTCCTATACAAACCCATTGTAACCATGATAGATTCATCGAAACCACCCGTCCTTGTTTCTGGTGACTCATACTGCCTTCCAAATACGCATGGAGGACGTTTTTTTTTTAATCGTTATTATTATTATTATTTTATTTTTATTAAATGTTTTCCATTTTCCAAAAATAATTGTTAAAAATTAAATATATGAAAATGGTAATTGAAAAAACATGGCGTGTCTGATAAAATGAATATCAAATATCTAATTACTGTTATGTAACTTAAACTGTCCCAGGTGCTCCCAAAAGCCTGAGTAGAATATATCCCTTTAAATGTATCAAAAACGATATTTGTGTAATATTTCTACAAGCTCACAACATACAGTGTTGTGATATATCTTGTTGTGGGGAGGTGATGCTTGGTTGTCCAGAGCTCAAAAAAGGTTGAGAATCACTGCTTTAGTTTTTCCTCACAATTGGGGGCTTTCAGAATTTTTATTTTCATGGGAATCTAGAACATCTTAATGACATTAGTTGCGTTTTTTAAATGGATAAATCTTAAAGTCTTTGTCGTGGGAACATTGTACCAACTATATAATTGCGCTCAAAGTCTGTGTATGAGTCTGGTCTAGTATATGGAAGTTTGATGGTGAAACAGAGTGACCTCAGCTGCCATATAAAGTTTACCTCCCTAGTAACACATGAAAAGAGAACAAAAATAAAAAGGTACACACCGAGGGTGGGGTGGGGGGAGGTGCACTCGTTCCAAAGTTTAGTCTCACAAACACCATTTTATCTTTCCACCAGACTTTATGGTAGAGCTTTAATCGTAGGATACATCTAGCAATAAACATGGCATCAGATTGGTTGCTCCGATATTCAGTTAAAATATTGTAATTCAAGATTAAAATCAAAATGTAATTTGTTATTGAATTTGTTTTCAATATAAATGTTTATTTGTGGTAAAACTCTTGAAGAATGTTCAAATTAAACCATGGCCCGTGTTATCAGTTAAGGACAGTAAATAAACATGACGATCACCACTGTGAGCATAGGCAAATTCGTAACCATTCAATTCATGAAATGAACGCATTCTCCCTCTACTAGCCATCATTAACCACTTAGAAGTCTTTCATGGCTTAAAAGGTAATGATAAATCTACACCAGAGAAGAAGCTTAAAGTTTTGACAGGCAAACACAACTGAAGGTAAATAGCATTACCGTAATTGTGACTGTGTTTGAAATTGGGATCAGTGACAACATCAGTTATGGAGCCCATTAAGTTGCTCATTTTAGTTAATTCTTCCCCCGATTAGCTTGTTATCCGAAAGAACATCATATAAGGAAAGCTGTCCTTATGCGTATCATTGGAAAGGATTACCTTTACTAGAGCAAAACAAGATAATACAAAATCTCATTTTTTGGGGTCTATTTTGTTGACTACAGGGAGAACAGGGACTAGGAAAGACACTGGGTCAGGGGAGTGAACATGAGGATCATTGACATGCCTGTTCTTTCTAGGCGTAGGAAAGAGGCCTGGCATGCCTCAAGATACAGGGATAAGTGATGGAGCACAGTTGGAGACCATAGACTCTAAAAAATATATGGACAAAGCGAAGCCATTGGTTTCTATGCAGCGCAAATGACACATTTTGGGTCCTTGGCATGGGTGTAGCCATCATAGATTGTAAAGGCACCAGAGGATGCTATTGGCTGCCAACGGTCACGTGCAACCGCAAGGATACTTGGGAGAATGTGGTCGGAGCTTCCCGAAATACAGCACACGAAGAAGAACACAGCCGGCTGATATCAGCTTAGTTGGCCACGCGGCCCCTGCAACTTTATCATCAATTTTAACATAAATGGGAACGTATTTTCACAAAATGCATATGATGGTGATTGAAAGGCAATGTTTAACTAGCGATAGGAACCATAAAGTATTTATAAAAATGTTAATTAAGGTTAGAAAACGAAAGGGGGAAATGAATGGGGTCCAATGGAGAACAATTCTTTTTGCGATCGGCCGGGGGGGAAAACAGCACAACTAGCGGCCAACCATAGGACGTTTTAGTTCCGTATTGGAGTAATTTTAAATCGGCGGAACTATGCCCCTGTTGGAGACACACATGCATTTCTCTCTGATATTTTCAATAAAAAAAAGTGTAAAAAGTAACTGAATCAAGCAATTCAAAAGAAATCCTCGGTCTTCCCAAAAGCCTGATTGGAAATGACCAATTCTTTTTTTTTTTTTTTTTTTGTGAAGTGAAATATCCCTTTAACATACTCTACCATAAAATTTTAACAAAATAACATTTCATTCTCTTAAAAAGTTACATAATATACTGCAAGCGTTTGGCACTGTGTGGCAGGATGGACAGCAGAGCTTAGCAACACCTAAAGGACCCACCCATAATTAACATGAATACTTTCAGCTGTGCCTACCTGTAAAAATGTCTGATGTGAAAAGAGAATTGCACTATCACTCATTGCCTGCCATTAAACATTATCTCTAGGTTACCTTTGGTCTCATTGCAGAAGGAGCATTAGCGTCATCATGAGCGTCATCAACGGGAAAAATAATGGCAAGCACAAGAATAGACAGACCTGAACTTCAAGACAAGTGAAGTAATCCAATCAGTGGATGTGCTAATGTGGTGGTTCTCAAAGTGGGGCCCAGGGACCCCAGGGTTCCTTAAGGGGGTTCCAGACAGACACTTTAGGGCAGGGTTTCTCAAAGTGGGGCCCAGGGACCCCAGGGTTCCTTAAGGGGGTTCCAGACAGACACTTTAGGGCAGGGTTTCTCAAAGTGGGGCCCAGGGACCCCAGGGTTCCTTAAGGGGGTTCCAGACAGACACTTTAGGGCAGGGTTTCTCAAAGTGGGTGCCGTGGCACACTATGAGATAATGACCCAAGTCCAGGGGTGCCACAGAATACGCTGATAATATTTGGAATTAATCAAAATCACCACTTAGACCATTTAAGCTTAGTGAAACAGACCTGAGTTGCACTGTAGCCTACTTGGTTCCTTCTTTTTCCAATGTAGACCAAATCTCTTCACCAAAAATAACAGATTACAGGCTCACATCGTCATGCGTTGTGAGCTGGTAGATCTGTTGTTCTGGGTGAATGTTCCCCCCACAATAAGGATGCTGGGGTTCAAGTGGTATGAAGTTATTTTCAATCTGTCCTATGTAATGGAAACGAATATTCTCTCAAGTTTTCCTCGTGACATAGACTAGAGTATCTGAGGGGGAATGATTTATATATTTACGTACATAAATGTAAGGTGCTAAAATGCAGGGGTGCCATGATCAAAGAAGAAACACTACTCTAGGGAAATCCTTTAATGATGTGTAGAAATCAAACCAGTGCATCCCATATAATTGTTTGATGCTACCTTCAATATTCTACTATGGAACAAGTTAGGAAAATTATTAAAGAAAATGAATGGCATTTGGACAATGGGACATTCAAAGGAAAATAAAAATAATAATGACACAAACCTAGTTCCCAAACAGGGAAAGCTTGTACAATACATACCTTACTGTACATACTTACGACAAAACACTCTAAAGAGAATATTGTATTTAAGACTATTATGGGTCTTGTTTAAATCCCATAATAGTGGTGGGGGGTGGGTGGGGTAATTATGACATTTTAACAACTGTGAAGAATGTCAATAGAGGAGAGGCCGACAGGTGTGAAGCAGCACAGTGAAACAATCCTCACGTCAAGTGTACAAATGGAACCTTTTATGGGTACATCTGTACACTCAAGAGTTACATTAGCACTCAGGATTTTACAGTATGCTTCCACTTAATTGCCTTCATGTCTTGTAACCGTAACAAAGTCCAAAGCAGTGTTGTACATCCTGTACTGGCATGTCCTGGCTGCACCCAACGCTGTCCAACCTTCCATGCAATCAGGCATTTTAATGGTTATTGTGATTAGAGTTGTAACACAGCGTTTACTTTTAGCGCTGGTTTTGTCAAAAGTATAGGGCTGTCACGATCATACATTTTTACTTGACAATTAATTGTCATAATGCGTTTGTGTTTTTGGCTTTGAACATTGGTACATACAAATACATTTAATTTCTTAGGATTTTAAGCTTCATAAACAAAAATTGCACAGGGAATACAGTACATACTGTATATGAAAGTAACTCAAGTATACAAAGCTCACAACACAGTGACGTTGCGAGTGGCGTGTTGTGAGCTGAGCTTATTTGAAAATGTTTTTTTCCCCCTCCCGATTATGCAAAATAATTGTGATTATCTCAAATACTTGATCTGAAATACGTGATCAGAAGAATACTTTAATAATTGTGACGGTCGTATTCAGTGGGTGACCCAATTACCATTTTTCCATGTGCCAAGGTCAGTAGAGGGGAAACACATACTGTAACTGCTTGGAAGAACATAAGTAAAATGACATTTCACAAACGATGGCAATGGTTCATGCCAAGGACCATGGACCTGTATCTGAATGGGGGGGTACCCGGATTACTGAACTATGGAACTAAATGTGACTCCTGGGACTGGGACATAAGTGTCCTATTGGTTGTATTTCTTTCTAATTGCATCTACTGTATGTCCAAACCAGGCCTGGAATTTCATCATTTTAGGGGCAAGGCCACTTGGCCTTTGGTGTTGTCCATTTTTTGAGGGTACAACGGCTAAATGCCAGGGCAGGAAGGCCATCAAATAAAACAAGATTTTAGTCTATTGAAAGAATTTGTTGAATTTAAAGGTTAGGGATGATGATAACCTAATCTGCAGTGAAATAGATAAATGATGGTATTTACAATCTGATCCATGCTCAGCCCTGCACCAATCAAAGTCACTGGATTGGTTTAAAGATGGGGACTTGAGGGAGTTAAGCTTTCAGAATCTCAACAATGGACACTGCAGTGTCTACATGAAAAGAAAGAGACACCGGTGTCTATACTGTCTACATATTGACAAGAAAGAGACACAGCAGAAAGTGGGACAGTCAGCTGGGGCATTAAGGCCACTGTGGCCTTAGACCTTGCCATTGATTTTAGGGGCACGAGGCCAAACTGAGGGGCAATGGCGGCCATGGCCTTCATCGCCTCCATGAAATTCCGGCCCTGGTCCAAACCATCATAAGCTAAGGGGCAAAGATAGTTGAGAAATCAACCCAGACAGGCTGATTAGATCCGGACGCGAAGCAGAGGGGTCTTATCATCCTGAAGTAATAAATAAATAAATTGATCCAAAAGTAACAAAAACAAATAGAAGGATTTCCTTGCTTACAGTAATGAAAGTAGGCTATTCCATTAATGTATTCAAGGTCATGGTGCGTCCAGTGCAAGTGCAACATGCAACGTTTAGCAGGAAACTACATTGTGTGTTTGCTTATATGGCTGCCATGTTTGATGTAGGATACGGCATAAAATCAAACAGCGCAGATAGATATGAGCAGGCCGTGTACCAAGCCGTGTAATAGTTATCGTTTTCGTATGGGTTGAATTTCTTTGTCAACTTAAGTTTAAGTTTCTTATGATGTCTAACTTTTTATCATGTAGTAATCATGTTTAAGCCTCTCATAAACTTGAACTGATCGACTGCAGAAGCCACACAGCACAGATAAGATAGCACGACCAAAGGTTTTAACCCACAAACATCTCTTGGAATGTGATGCTTTGCCAAATTAGAGAGAGCAGAGAGAGAGAGAGAAAGAAAGGGGGGCATTTGGAAAATGATACAAGGCTGCAAAACTATTTATAGAGCCATGATATCCATAAATGAGTAGCTTCGGAAACCGGCGGTTCCAGAGCTATGTGGCCCATAGGTCAGGAGTCCATCTCTTGTTTCCGTGCCATGATGTGTACGAGTAAGTCAATTTTATTCATAGACAGTAACAGGATTGGTTGGGGAAATAAAAACGACACAACTGAATTATAGGTAACTAAAACGCACAGTGAAAATCATGAAGTTGCACAATGGAAAATATTAGGCAAGCACTATTGATTTACTTGATCCACCTGATTAATAGCAATTTGTTTAGATAGATAGCTGAATATTCGATGGTGTCTATACAATTTACAAATTGCGGTGGACGGTTGAAAGATTTCAGGAAAATAACCTAAATTATTTGTCTAATCGTTCTAACGTTCCTCCACTCATTGTTTATTATTTTTTCAATGAACAAAGGGGTTGCTGAAGCAGAAGCTGACATTGGGAGAAGCCATAAAAGCAGAGGTTGAACATAAAGCAATACAGCAGTATATTTCTCAACACAATGAGGAAGGCCTTTCCATAGATTTATAATAAGAAGGGCCTTTCCCAAACCCATACTGCCCCCTGTAGGCCCAATATGGCCTACATTAGACACTAGAAATTAGAATGCCTGCTCTGGACATGTTAGTTTAAAACAGTGGTTCCCCAAATTATTTTGGGGGTCCCCAGATGATTAATGTCAAACATTGTTTTCTCACTATAGAGGGTATATCTGCAAATTTCTTAAGTGACAATTTAAGGACTTTTTAATAGGTGCCTCTAAAATTACAAATTAAACATTGGCCAAATTGTCAAATATTAGAGGCAGACATTGTGAAAATAGCTGATCTACATGCTCACTGAGCATATAGATCCCCAGTTAAAATAGGATTATTTTGGGGGTCGCCGCCTGAAAAGGTTATCTACAAGCTACAGTAGATAGTTCTTTATGTCAGGTAAAATTGTTGGTGTGTAAAGGTATAGTCAGCAATTTCTTGTAAGACGTTTTACTGGTTAAATAAAGGTGTGTAAATTCCATCCTTTAAGAGATCAATTGAGGTTAGTATGTATAGAAAAATATACTTGGAAACAAAATAACATGATAGGCCCATGCCATTGCACCTGGCTAACCATCATTGTATTTCATTACATTTTTCAGCTATAGAGTGGATTATATCTGCTGTGCCCCGATTACTGTTTACAGCATTCAACTGATTGTCCTCAAATGCAGAAGCAGAAGCTTCAAACCTTATTGCACTCAGTGAGTTCATGCTCTCCTTTGAACACCCCCCACTATTACACTGGTCATCTAGTGTCATTATCATATACACATGGTCCAATGTGCAGCCAAACATCATCAAATCAGCATACTCACTTGAATGCCATAAGCCAGGGTAGAACGTTCAGGACACCAGGCAACAGCTGAAATGCTGCAGCATCTGTAAGGCAGTCAGAGATCACTGGCTGAAAATCAATGGGAGAATTTCATTATGAATAATCAACAAGAGAACCTTTGCCAAATTCTTACCTGCTTCTACGATTAGTTTGGGATCCGCAAAATAACTCGTCATTGTGCCATAGCATTAGTTGGCGAGTTAGATTGAAATGCTGCATTTATTCTTGTGAACAATAAAATAAACACTTGAATATTTTTTGTAACAAAAAATGTTTTATTGGCTTCTCTAATCCGTTTATAAACTTAACCGGTACAGCCCTGGAAACCATATCACAAGGGGTCTAGGACACGTAAGACATTGGGACTGGGAGGCTTTTGCTACAAAATTTGGTGTTGAGGTGACGGTCAGAAAAAAGCCATACAAAAAATTCATATCATGCATATCAGAGACAAAAAATAAAGTTAAAATAAAACACACATTTTTAGTGTTTTTGTACATTTTTGTAAACAATATCCTTCTAGAGATCATATCAAAACACATTATGGCATTTAACAAAAAGAAGGGATATAACGTGAAAAATGAATGTACTATGAGGCATCTAGAATGCAACACTGCTTGGCGTGAATGCTTTTACAGACAACAAAATAAAAGAATACATTTGCATTTCATCGAGTCAATTGCTCTATAATTGTAAACACAGGCCGTGTTACAGGATTATACAATATGTCGAACCTATACTACAATTATTTCGACTACATACATGAAACGTGTGTCCCTGCTTTCTTACGCTTCAGTGATATGAGGTATTTTTAGGTCAATCCTATTGTTTTTTTTTTCTTTCACATCTCCATCTCTCAAACACTATTTTTTTTTCCTTTAAAAGCATAGTTTGTGTGTTTCGAGCGAAGTGGCCGGTCAGTCAGTCTTTGTTCCCTGCAATCTGAGCAGCTTCAAAGTCTCTCTTGGCTGTGGAGCTCACAGACATAGGAGGGGAGGGGGGGAGGGGGGGGCTCACAGGAAATGAACTAAATTAAATATCAACCCTGGCTGCCGGGACAGAATGGCTTTAGCCACGGAAGACAAAGAAGGCCATTGTTTATTCTTGTGAGTGCAGGACTGCATTGGGGGGGGGGGGAAGAAATATACCGCAACTTTTCAGAATGTATCACTGAAGTCATTCTTTGCGATTCGTACTTCTGTTGAGTTGAAAGATTTTGTCTTTACTTAAGGGGAGTGGAGGGGTTGTGGGGATAGTTGCAAAAACATCTGTTGCCGGGTTTTGTTGCGGCTAGTCGAGAATAAATAAAGGGTTTTGGGTATGCATCCAGCAGTCATCATTTTCAACAGTGGGGTTAAAAACACACAGTTCCAGCATATTAGCACCTCTCTCAAGACAACATAAATACAAAGAGGTACTCTCAGAACATTGTAGAACAAAATTATGGCAAATCTTTGTACATCACCTGACGAACCGTCCCAAAAAATAAAAAAATAAGCAAACATCCATCCTTTGCAACCACCCTTGAAATACCAACAAAATACATCTAAATGCCCACAGTCATGCCTAGTCAGCCCATAACTAAACCCACCCACCCCTCCCACCCAGCCCGTTCACAGTTTTCTCCTCTTAAAATAACAATAAGCATAATAATCACGTTTGTCACAATGCGATTTGAAAGGGTTTTGTTGTTGTATTCAATGAGTTGTTTAGAAAGTGCTTGTTTGATTCCATTGACAAAAACAAAAAGGAAGAACAGTAATGGCGTTGATATAATTACATATTTATAATAAATATAAATTATATAATTATATTCTAAGAGTAGAAAAGTGGTGGGGGAAAAGTCTGGAACAGTATACAGATATCATTAAGAGATTATTAGTTCAGGATGGACTGTTGCCCGCTGCGTTATTACGGTATGCCCAATTTATTCTTAGTTGTAAAGTGGCGACACCAGAAATCGACAATCTACAAAGCTCACAACACATTGCGACAAACTGAGCTTGTATATTTGGAGTGGGACACCATTGCACCACTGTAAATCAGGCTTAAAGACAGAGGACCATAATGCCTATGTACCATTCCCCTGAATGAGAGGTTTTGAGTTCATGTAGTTTGCCATGGCCAAATCTGACACAGGGCCGCTCGCAAGCACAACCATACGGAGTGCACGTTTAGGCAGGTTTCATTAACGGATGAGCAGAAGTCGTCAGATTAAAATTTCCTCCCTTGGTGTACCAAACATACTATGTGGGACCTCAAGTATACAGAATGTGTGTGGCCTTATATCACAGAACATTTCAGCGGATGTCTTCACATTGACAATAGTACCATAATCTCGACAAAGCTAAATGTAGTAGAAACCGGAAGATCTTGTAACTCATTATTTTGTTCTGAAGACGAAAGAAAAAAAAAAAAAAAAAGCTTTGTAGCCACAAAGTACACCTGTAGAAAGTGTGCTCATTGCATCTCAATACACAGTCGTATTACACAATTTTGCCTATTTCCTGAGATAATACGTTTCTTGTAACAGACAATATATACTTTTTTTGCCATTTGAATTCTGGGCCTTTCCCTGCCACAAATGTCATTATTGAAATTATCAACATCATTCATTATTACTTTACAACGGTATGATGATTGGTAAAACACAAGGGAGAGAGAGGAAAAAAATAAATCAAGCAAGTTTATAGCTAATCTCTAACTTCTTTAAATTACATTTAAATCTACGGTTTACGTTCATACCCACTACTCTAAACAGAAATCAAGAGACTGAATACATAAAAAAAAGATAATATTTTAAAAAATTGCATTTGAGGCCTTGGAAGACCCTCCCTGGTAGAGTTTTCATATCAACATTTAATGGCAGTGTTTAAAAAATGTGACCTCGCTACACAAACAAAATTAAGATGGGTATAGGGACAGCATGGACTGTAATAGATCGGCCCCCCAACTGGGCCCACCTCGTTTGACCCTTATCTGTAACTTTGGCTTGTCGGGGTTTTCGATCCTGTACTTACTGGCTCACTAACGTCAGCTAACAAACTGGTATACCCTGAGAATTCTGACACTGGAGTCCGTATTCGGTGGTCGACCTCCGCCCCAGGATCACTGTAGCTCAGAGGGGTGCGGCGGCCCGACTTGAAGCCAAAGGCCTGGGCGAAGTTCTCGATCTGGTACGACGCCTCCTTGGGGGGTTCCAGCGGGGACAGGTCTGGATAGTTGGAGCCATTGGCGGGTGCATTGCTTCCACTGGCCTTGGCCTGCTGTGCCTTAGAACCATCTCCCTGGGCAGTCAGGTCCTGGGGAGGTAGGCTGAAGGCACCAGGGGAGTGCTGCTTCTCCAGCTGCTCGGTCAGCTCCTGAGATGGGGTGAGCTGCTGGTGGCTGGTGGTTTCCATGCCCAGGTGGTAGCCTGGGTGGGAAGGAGAGCCCACTAGCATGCCATAGTGGGACTTGGAGGAGGAGGATGTGGACGTGGATGTGGAGACGATGGGCAGAGGAGAGGAGACGGCAGGTGGGTAGCCACACTCCAGCGGGGACGTGGTGTAGATATGCTTGTCAGAGAAGAGGGGGCCAGTGGGGCTGGAACTGCTGGACAAGAGCTGGACAGGGAAGGGACCACTGTGGCCCAAGCTGGGGAATGGTCCACTATGGCTGGTGCGTTCCAGGGCCTGGAGCAGGAACTTTGAGTACTCGCTCATCACTGCTGTCTTATCGCCACCATTGGGCGAGTCATCTTCCAGCTCAGGTGTAACTGGCGCGGCTGGCTGAAGGTCGACGTGGTGCGGGTGGTCTGACAGGTCAAAGCTCACGTCATGGTGGTGCGATGCCTCAGCCTTGTGTGCGTAATGGTCCAGCAGACTCTGCAGCACCTCGTCAGGGATGCCTGACTTGTCGTGCTTGAGGTCTAGCGGCGAGGAGTCCAGCATTGCTAGTGTGGGCTCGGGCCCCAGAGAGCCCTGGATGACATTGTTGACCTGGGGTGCCATATGCAACGAGACGCTCCCATAGTCATTGTTGGCTGCCTGGAGGTAGCGCCGCTTCTTCACAAACTGCATTGCGTCATCATAGTTGCTGCTGGTGGTGGTGGTGGTGGGGGGCCCCTGCTTGGAAACCCCCGAACCCTGGAGGAGTCCCATGTTGTCCAGGGCTGAACCTCCCACATGGTCCATGGAGACAGGCTTCTGGGAGAGCAGCTTCTGCCCATGGAGCGAGGTGGATGACTCGGCACCATCTTCCAGGGAGAGGAGGCCCTTGTCCAGACCCTTGCGACCGGCCTTCTTGAAGACGAGCTTGGGAGTGCGTCCGTGCATGGTGGAGGCGGAGCCTGTGGGGTGCTCCATGTTGAAGTCCTGCAGGGCCATCGTCCCAGATGATGAGCCCCCTCCTGCCACCGCTGCCGCATTCTTCTTCCTCTTGCGTTCGCCGCCGTCCCCGGTTTTAGACTTTGTCTTCTTGCGTCCAGAGGCAGTGGCGTTTCCCTGAGTGAGTGAATAGCTGCCATGGCCGAGCTCGGCCTCGCTAAGCTCCAGCATGCTGGGGTCCAGGCCCTTCCTTATGGCTTCTCCACAAGTCCGCTTGTGCTTCAGTAACCGGTCTGTTCTAGAGAAAAACTGAAAAGAATATAAGGCAGAGAGAGAGGGGAGATGAGACAGAGAATTGAGGTTAATTTCCTTGTACTAGATGGAAAGAGAACTCATTATGAGCCTTGATGAGGTGGTGTAATGTTGGTGTGCCAAGACACATGCTGCTCATCTGCTCAGCAGAACACAACAGATGAAAACATCTATAATGTAAGAAATGTTACTAAGTCTTATTTAACCACATTTTGTTTGTAAATTACACATTATATTACAAAAGTCATTATGTCCAAAAACAGGTTCCTCGCAGCAAATGTCCCAGAGGCTCTACATTAATTCAACAACAGATTTAGGGGGAGCAAGGGCCAATCCAACCAATACTCATAATTGTCTGAATGTCAAGGGCCAGCAGGCAGGCATGGAGCGACAGCATGTATTAGCACGTGATATAATAAATGATTACAAACACTGAAAATTATAGATATTAACCCATTTAGGCCTTATTGAATGCTTTAACCAGTGAAAAATAGCAGATCTACAAGCTCGCAGCGCGGCACTCGGTGCCGCGCTGTGAGCTTGTATATCTGCTATTTTTCAATAGTTAAAGCATAAAATAATGATACACAATAATGTGTACCCGTTATGAATGGGTTAAAGTGATTTCACTTTGATATTGCTTACCTGTTGGCATGTGTCACAGCGATATGGCTTCTCTCCACTATGAGTCCTTTTGTGCCGTTCCATGTGATACTTCTGAATAAAGCGCATATTACACTCATCACAGCAGAAAGGCTTCTCCCCTGCAGAAAAAAAAGGGACAGCAAACCATGTTATGGCTGGAGATCACTTCCATAAATTGATTCTGTCTGTGGCAAATGGGAGGGCAGGGTGGCTAACCAAAGGTTGACACGGTTTGATAGAGCCCCCCTAAGCAAGCAATAGCCCCTTTTCAAACACAGGAACTTTTTGCTGGTACAAGGGACCTTTCGCTTTTTCAAACGCTGGAACCTACAGTAGGTCCATTTTGGTTCCTGGGGCAAAAACAATCCCCTGCTCTCAAGGTGGTTGAACGGTGGTTCTGGAGTTATTGGAGGTAGGTCTCACTTGGCAAATATGGCATATTTAAATGGCTAAACAGAAGATTAATAGGGACTTTTTTTTAAAGATAACTTATATACCAAAAGAACAACGCTACACTATCAGCTATTGACAATTAATAATGAGTGAGAGAAAGTGTGTTGTCCAAGGTGTTAGTAAATTATGCAAATTTTTTTTTTTTTTTTTTAAGCAGTAGATAGTGTTTATGACAAGGTACTTTAGCCATATTCGCAGCTCTGAGAGGGCAGTTGAAACAAAGGCAATGCAGGAATCAAGGAGCTCAAAAATGGTGTAGTTCGTTCACCATTTTGGTTGGGCAAATCTGCACCAACAGCCAAGTGGGTTGTTGAAGTGTGAAGTGTGTGTATTTAAGGCATCCTTGCCCACTCGTATTTGAAGAGTTTCTGATTGACCCATTTAGACCGGGTACACATTATATTATGCTTTAACTATTGAAAAATAGCAGATATACAAGCTCACAGATCTGCCATTTTTGAAAAATCGTTCAAATCTGTGCACGTCTTTGAATATTTTGACCCGATTCTATAAGTGTCTTCTAAATCCTTCTAAGGTTTTTTGAAAAACACGTTTCTACGTCAGTAGTTCTTAAACTCTTTCATGTCAAGGACCCCCAAAATTACATGTATTTGGCCACGGACCCCCCCTGTCTCAAAATATTTCGTTCCAGGGACACCCCAGATGCAAAATCTGAGTTACAAACATTCGCTCTAAAAATACACATATTCAAAGATTTGCACACAATTTTCACGACTTTTCAAAAATAGCAGATCTACAAGTTTGCAGCACGGCACTCTGTGCCACGCTGTGAGCTTGTATATCTGCTATTTTTCAATAGTTAAAGGAGATAGTCAACTTTTTTGTGAAAAACGCTAAAATAAAAATAATGTTTCAAAAATATTTTATAACAGAGATTAAGATTCATATATGTGTTTCTATAAAAAAATTACCACAAAAAGCCAAAAGACCATAAAATACTCATTTTGGCCATTGTCAGGCTGACTTTGTTTACATCCATCTTCTATTCTTGATACGGGATGTAAACAGTCATATGATTATTTTATCATTATTTTACGCTTTTTGTGGTCATTTTTGAATCTTTTTTATAAAATATTTACGAAAGATTTTTATTTTAGCGTCCGTTTTTCAAGAAAAAGTTCAGGGACTTACCGCTGTGGATCTTCTCGTGCCGCTGCAGCAGGTACTTCTGAATGAAGCTCATGTTACACTGACTGCATCTGAAAGGCCGCTCACCTGTGCGATCAAGAGTACAAATCACACACTCACCACATTAATTAAACGTCAGCCTGGCTAGAGCCCAGCATCACAGATGATGACTGACCGTGTACATCTGATAAATTAATGTATCAAAAGTCAAATGCATCAATGTGTCACCCAGCTGAGCTGACACACTTGTATTTATTTAATTATCATGAAGTTCAGATTTGGTCCTGACCAAGGGTATTCTAATCTTGGACTAGAGTTGGGAGTATTAAGAAAAATGTTCCCCTCTTTTTTTAAAAGGTCACGGTCCCCAGGCCGAGAGTTGAGAATGAATGGTACATTATAATGTCAAATGAAATGACTCTTTGGCAAATAAGAAAGCACCACTTTTTTTAAACGTAATCTTTTCATGTATAATAAATGTACAAGTACACAAGAAAAAACTGGGGTCCGGGCTAGCAGACTATAACAAGTTGTAATTTAGGAATTAAAATGGGATCACATAGACGTGTGTCAGATGCAAGTTACATTTATTAAGAGCAATTATGACAAACCAAGGGAATGGCTTGCGGCATCCAAGCCAACATCAAGTTCAAAGAGCCATGTGTATTATAATTCCCAGCAAAGGGAATGACTAATACGTCCTGAAATCCATGACTCATAACTGACTCATCTCCAAGGTTCAGTCTTTGTCTGATTTTACATAAGGTCTTTTTATACAAGGTCTGTCTTTAGCGCTGGAAACTATTCTGGCAGAAATAAATCCTGGTGATGGTGCATTTGGCTTAATATAACTCCACTGTCCCATTCAGTAACACAGCCATTTCCAATCACTAACTATGGCTGCATATTGCAAAGTTACTAGTCTACATTCTAACATGGCAATATTCTAATTAAAATATTTGATTTGTCAGCTCTTTAGGACTGATGCAATGTTCAATGCCATGTAAAACAATATACTCTGTCTTATTAATAAAAAGGTAAATGAAGCACATTTTTCATCTGTGATGGCTAAGCTCAAACTCAATGCTGGGAAAATAGAGACTGTGGCTGAGAATGGCCCAAAGGCACCAAGAGCTTCTCACCTGTGTGTATTAGCACATGTCTTCGTAGGTGGTATGAGCTGCGGAAGGCAGCATTGCAGTGCTCGCAGATGTGTGGTTTTGAGTTGGGAGACAGGCAGGCCCCATCTGGATCCAACATCATGGCCTATGGGAGAATAACATATAAAAGATTTACCATTTTGCTAACCATTCCACTTTTACCAATGTTCAGAGGTGTATATTGTCATATACACATACGACTGCTTGTAGCAACATTGCAGTTAATTTAAATTATTGTACTCCAAGCTTCCACAACATTATAGATAAAACAATACAATCTATATATAATACAATTTCTAAATAAAGTCAAGAGTAAAAATGGGAATAAAAATATCAAAAGAACACCATTTAATGACACAAAACATAATTCGGTATGATCTTTTCTGGGAAGTTGGAAAAGACTAAGCTGAAATACAACCAATACCATCATCCAAAAAAGATAATTCTGCAAGAAATCTGTTAAGAGATCAGTTAAAATGATAAAAGGTTTCAACCTTTGCATCTCCACGTTTCCGCCGGGTTTTGCCCCCCTCTCCGTTGTTCTTCCGCCCTCTTCTACCCGATGCCTCTTTGGGATCTTTACCTGGTCTTCCAGACATCTGAGAACAAAGCAAAGACAAAGTTTAGCACAGCTTACGGGCTAATTACTACTTTGTCGACTGCGTCCATCACTGAAAATCTGTTATTTTCAACTGCCCGACTGAAAAACATTTGATTTTTTAAATAAATATGCAACCCCTCCCCCCAGTAAAAAAAAAAATATATAGCAGTTATTAAAAAGCCATGGTGTAGGACCATGACATAATGGCAGAGCCTCAAAATAGTACATGGGTCGAGGCACTTCTTAAAACAATAACGGTAATTACCACAACAACAATCTCATCCCTCATGTCCCTCACCGGATCTCCAAGAGGCTGGACATTGCTGAGGCTGAGGTCGTGCAGAAGCATGTTCTGATGGTTGTGATGGTTGCCAAAGGACATTTCCAGCATATCAGTGCCACTTTTCCCAGCTCCCGCTCCAGCACAGTGCACCCCTACTCCACCACCTCCGCCATAAAGGGGCATGCGGTAGTCCAGCTCACTCAGCCGCTCCTGCTTAATGCCCATGCCGTGAAGGAAGCCTCCCATGTTGCCCTGGTGTTCAGGAGGCGAATCTCGCTCTTTCTTCAGGATCATCTCCTGTGGCAGCTCACTCATGACAGACTGGGTGGCCAGTCTCGTGAAGCTGGTGACGGGCGGCAGGTGGCTGAACATGAGCATGCCTGGCGCAAAGTTGGGGTCCATGCCACCGTTGCGCAGAAACTCATTGCCTAGTTTGTCTTGGATAATACTCATGGTGGGGCTCTTACTTGGTGCAGGAGGGTGAGGGGGGTGGAACAAAAGACTAAAAAGAAATGCAGGGGAGGAATATCCTGAGGAAGAAGGGAGAATGTCTAGGTTTAGTACACAGAAATGCAGATGGGTAAAACAAAAACATTAATTCAAATAACAGCCATTTTTGCACTGGGACCCAAATGCTAAAAATAGCTTGAAGGAACAAGAAAATGTCATTACCACAATGACAATGAAATGAACAATGAAACAAAGTGTCTGCAGAAATTGAATGTTTTTTTAAGGGAAAGATATCTGCTACCAACAAGATACCTAAACAGACAACTATTACTGTCCCATTAGTCACCCACTAATGATTTGATTGGATTTACCCAACTGCAACACCAGGTAGTGTTCAGGTGTGTGGTTACTGGAAACTAGGGCTTAACAATTAACAGAATAAAACAATCTGAAATTGACTTTCAAATCACATAGGCTTAAGTTAATTTCATGTGAAGGGTGGGTTCAAAATGTATGTTAGAACTTTGGTCAATATGTCGCCCATAAATCAAGTACAAATTAAATTTCACCCACACGTGTGTATTAAAAGACAACAGATGTTCTTGTATGTTTACCATTTGCAGTGACTAGAAGATATCATTTATATTCCTGCCAACAACCATTTGCCATGGAAAGAACTGGAAAAGAAGGCCCAGGATAGAGGACTCTGGTGGACTGTGATCAACAGCCTATGCTCCATGAAAAGGTTGATGGGCATAAGTAAGTAAGCAACAACTAATTTATATATACTAGGGATGTTAATCGACTCAGTATTTGCAAGTAGACTTATTGAATAAGCCATTCAAACTTTTTTTTTGGTAAAGAATTTTGAGTCGAGATGAGCACGAGTCGAAAATCTATAAACTTTGCGTCACCTTTATTTTATTAGTCAAAATGTTATTATTGCTTTACTGGAAAAAATTGAACTGAAAATAGTCACTGGAGAAAAGATTGTTTTATGACCGAAATTCAAACCCCATGATGACTTCACCAAGAGAATGTGAATATTAACCCAAGGCAGATTATGTTATGGTACATTTAGCACCATAAAATATTAAACAAATAGGGAGCCAAAACGGTCTGCTTCAATCTTTATCCAAAATAGATCAAAGATTAATGAAATAAGCAAGCCAAAGGTTAACCTCCCAACTAGGTTACCTGCATGCAATAAATATTGGATTGGAACAAGCAAGTTACAGCTGCCCTCCTTATTGTGTTAGAACAGAAGGAGTCATCAAAGAAATGTTGTGTGTCCATAGGTAATTATTACATCACCAACTACCATAGGTCATTCACAAATCATAGAAGTTAGTAGCCTTAAGACTGGTATGAAATAGTTATCCAAATTCAGTTGGTTGCCCCACCAATCAATTTGAGTGACCTACCAAACACCATTACTCCTTTGTTTATTTAAACTCCTGTACAGAGGTGATGCAAGATTAAGATTAAAATTGAAAGGCATAATTTGTCACATGCTCATACATGTACAGCAGTATGTGCAGATTCTGTGTGGTGTTCTCAGACAAACAGCAGTTTGAAAAACAAAATAGGTCTACACATGGTCTGGTGTCTGGCTTTAAAAAAAATATTATTACAAAATAAGTATCCTTTTTGCCATGGCGGGTATGGCTGAATTTAAGGGATTGACAAAGACACACAGATATGCACCAGGCCCCCACTTCAAGTACCCACTTCACCAGTGCCCACTTCGTAAACGTGCCCAGTTCACCAGTGCCCACTTCTTAAAAGTGACAGGTTCACCTGCGTCACATGTATCTGTATCCATCATCAATGAGGAGGATTCCATGACTTCAAGACAATCTTTTGGAAGAAAGAAATGTCAAACTTCTGCCGTTTCTAAATATAATTATGGTAAAGTCTCAGTGATGCCTTTGAAATATTACATCCTCGTCACGTGTCTGCCTACGACATTTTGTAATCACATGGGACTTGGATTGTAGCCAAACAAAGATCGGTTCTTTCATGTTACCCTTAATGAAAATGTTACTGCAATATACATACTGGACCGTTTTTCTTCTTCGCCACGTTCCTTCCAAACAAACACTTCCAACCTCGCTCGTGAGACCAAGATGAGAAAAAAGCTTGAGCCTCGGTTTAAGGCAAATTAAACGGTTCAATAGACTCGCCTAAAACAAACCATATCTAGGTCAAATCTAATGCGTGTGATTTCAGTAAAAATGACGCCGAAATACTTTGATATCTAAGCAGGACGTGGGTCGCGGATAAGTGTGGGACTGTATTGTTTCAGGTGTCGACTTCTGTCGACCATTTGGCTGGTAGTAGGCGACATAGAAATTTTCAAAAGCGGATGAGCTTTTGTGATGCATAGTAGTAACGTTACTCAGCCAGCTAGTTAGCATAGCAAGCTAGCCAGTTAGCCCTGAATGAGACGAAATCAATGCATCCCCATTCTGCGTCCTTGGTCCAAAACAATCGGCTGAAGCTAACGGTCCCGGCGCAAAACCATTTGGTAGTTCATAATCATAATACATAATACAGTGTCTATATTAATCACACCATTACACCGAGGTTCATTTGATCCCAGTGGCATATACCATGTAAACACTCATTCACAATATATTCACACAATTGCGGGTTGCAGAGCAGCGTTATTATTGTAATGCAGTGGTTCTCAACTAGTGGTCCGGGGACCACCGGTGGTCCTTGAGGGGATTCCAGATGGTCCCCAGCTAAACGATGGAGAGCTGGTAACCAAATGGACCCTTATAGATCTTTAACTCTTTAGTGTTTAAAGATTTTACTTTAAGAGTTAAATTATTGTTAAACATCAGCATTACTTAAATTGTTAACTTGATCAACGTTGGTCTGTTATCTCTCCTATGCTATGGCACCACACATCAATACAGCATGGATGGAAATGTGGCTAAAATATTATCCAACGATAACAAAATATTCTACGATTTGGGTCTGAGAGGCTAAATCTCATCAACTGTTGGTCCGTCGCTCAAACGCCGAATAAATAACGGGACCTTGATGTAAAAGGGTTGAAAACCACTGCTGTAAACAATAACAATGTACCGAAAAACTAAATCGCCACACCGACCGAATTCATAACAAAACAAAAACGGTAGAACTGAACCGATTCGCATAGCTTTCAAGCCAATTCAACGACACACACTCTCACACAGTGGGAGCTTTGATGAGACTCGTGAAATCAAATCTGCACTGCTGCTCTATTTATCGACGTTATAATTATAGCGCGGTTGTTTTTTTTTTTTTTTTTTTACATCAGGCTCCATTCATCGAGTTTATCGTTTTAAACTTACCGATACATCACCGTTCCGTTCGGACTCCAGTATTTACATCCCGACGTTGTTGCTGCTGCTTCCCCCCCAAAAATGCAGCTTTTAAATACAAAACACCGATCTCCTTTCTCTGGACCGCTTGTGTTTATAAAGGCTAATTACAAAAATACACACGGTCGGACCTTTCGCTCGCTTCCACATAAATACATTTTGTGTTTTCGCGAGTATAGCGTCGCCGCCACTTGTTTTCTCCCCAGTTGAAACCGTGCTCTCATGTATTTTGTGTTGGGGTCGAGAGAAAGGTTTGTATTAAAGCTCTTCCCCCCGTTAACAACAATCAAGCAAGCTGGCACCACGAGCTAGCTGCTCGTTAGCAGCGGTGGAAAGTAACTGAGTACATTTACTCAAGTACTCTACATAGCTACAATTTTTAGGTACTTTTGCTTTACTAAAGCCTTTCCGATTTTCAATACCTTTACTTCTATTCTGCTACATCTCAGAGGCAAACATTGCACTTTTACTCCACTACATTTATTTGGAAACTTCAGTTACTTTGTAGGTTTTGATTATTATTACAAAACATACCATTACCCACAGCCCATTTTGGCCATTTAAAAATAGCCTATCTACAAGCTAGTAGATCTGCTATTTTATACATTTGAAAACTTGAAATGGGACATAAATATTCAGCATAATGAGTACTTTCTACTTCTGGTACCTCAAGTACATTTTGATACCAATACCTTTGTACATTTACTCAAGTAAATCTTGAATTCTGTATTTTTACTTAAAACAGTATTTCTACATTGCAGATTTGATACTTTTACTTATAGTAATGTATAGAAAATATCTGAGTATTTTTTCCACCACTGCTCGTTTAGCCTGCTGTTAGCTAGCCCCTACAACTAAAAAAAACCCGCATTACAGCCACGTTTATACCCCGCGGTACGGTGGTGTCGCTCGGCCGAAAAAAAGAGCAGATCTCCAAGCTATCGACGCGTTGCGCCGCGCCGCGTCGGTAACTTGGACATCTGCTCTTTTTTTCCGGTCCAGCCGAGCGACGGCTCGTGCAATAGAAACAATGATGCTTGGCTTTGGAGCTTCGAGTTTGCTTAAAAACTCGACACGTTCCGGCCATAGGTCGGGAATAAACGTGACTTTCATTCGCCACTCACCTGCACATGGCCGCAGTTGATCGCAATTGTGCGTGTTTTTTCTTCCCTCGCTCCTCGCCGCTTTGAAGGGTTTTTTTTATTGCCAAAACATTGTTCTCCGGCGGTCGCTGCTTCCTTCCATCTTGTCCTGGCGCGGGGAATTGTGGGTAATGGTAGCGGACGGGTCGTGAGAGGAGACAGGCGCAGGCTTGCTGCAGTATGATGTGTGTGTAGGCTACTGTAGTAGTAAGTAGGGTATTGGTAATTGTGTGTGTGTGTGTGTGTGTGTGTGTGTGTGTGTGTGTGTGTGTGTGTGTGTGTGTGTGTGTGTGTGTGTGTGTGTGTGTGTGTGTGTGTGTGTGTGTGTGTGTGTGTGTGTGTAGTAGAGTGTTTATATTGGTGACATTTGGGGATAACGCCACAGTCAGAAGGGGTGCAGGGGTGGGCAACTTTGATGATGGAGAGGGCCACTATATTTTCACACTCACTCCAGAGGGCCACAATGCATAGGCCTAGGCCTATACAGTCAAAAATAGCCGATCTACAAGCTCAAAACGTCGCAGTGCGACTGCTATTTTTGCTATTTTGGAATTTGAATCCTAAATTATTGTTTGCTATTTTTGAATTGGAATCCTGAAAAGTAACATTTTTATTTAATTTCAAATGCATTTATATGTTCTTATGTTAACTTCATGAACTTAAATACAAATACATTGGACATAAAAACTACTAAATACTAATATAGACCGAAGTAATGAACGCTCTGACATCACTGTGATGTCAGGGGAACCAAATCCCTTTTATGCCCATATATGGAGATCCCTGTGATGCCAGAGGAACCTTAACCCTTTTATGCCCATATATGGAGATATTGAGCTTCCGATGCCAGGGGAACAAATCCTTTTTATGCCACTATATGGAGATCCCTGATGTCATCAATATTAAGCCCATATCTGTGAATATCTATGGGTACCAGGGGTCTCCATATGGGTAACTGGTCCAATATACATCTCTGGCCAGATGGCCAAGACATCGCTTTTCGCCCTTAGGTGTCGTATTGTGATATTTCGATGCTATGTTGATGAATTGATTACATAGATGGAGTCATCCTTTTAGCTCAAATGTCTGACTGTATACCTCATGTTGTTTTCTGTCTATAAAGTAGATAGATAGATAGATACTGTAGATAGATACTATAGATAGATAGATAGATAGATAGATAGATAGATAGATAGATAGACGGTAGCATATTCCTGATCTGCTGTTCGATCAGTACTCTAAGCCATTTGTTCCCAGTCTTTTTTTTTTTTTATAATAAATAAATAATAATTAAAAACAAAATGTAGGAATTAGGAAACCGAAAATTAAGGGACCCGTAAGGCCGCGGCCCACACATGGGCCCCAATCCAGTGTTTGGGAACCAGTGCTCGAAACTAGACATGGGCAAACTTGTAGACTGACCAGTCACTCATGTCATGATAGGCTATTGAGTCATTCCTGGAGAAGAAAAACAGCCATTCACACCTTCTGCCATCCATTCACTCTCTCAGGCTTGCTGATTTGAATGTGTGAAATCCAGTGAATCATGGAGTGAGTGCTGCACTACTTATTAGCATTGAAATGCCCCAGTCTGCATATCAGTAAACCAGGTGTGCATTTTAGTACTACTTTTCAACAGCAAACAAGACAACAGAAGGCGGGTGTCATTCCTTCCTATACTGTGAGTTCTGTGAGGATAAATGTTTCCATTGTGGTCCTGTGTGTTCAATTCATCAAGACATATAAAGACATACAATAAAGAGATTTATAAATACTAGGAGGAGCAGTAAAAGTGTATATAGAAAAACAGTGGGGGTAATTTATTTTGGCAAGCTTGAAGACTTCCAAGACTTTTAGGTCCAGTCGCAATTTGCAGATAAGTGCTCTTTTATGGCGGTTTTGAAGGAGAGCTGTGCAGGGAGTCATATTTGATGGCTGTTGGTAGGTAGGCCATTCCACATTTTGGTGGTATAATAGTAGAATTAATTTATCCCCATGTTTGTGCTTGTGCCGAATCTGGAGGGGAATGAGATCAGTGGTGGTCACTGGTGGAGCTCTCTCTGGTGTTGTGCCCATGGGTGTTACAGTTGGGCATTGGTTCCAACCTGTCACATTGCAAGTTGCTGTACTATGTCCTGACCTCTACCTACCCTGAGCCATCCCACCCCAGCATAATGAGCAGGGGTGTGAGGTTTAGTAGTAACCTGATTTGAGAGGTCTGAAGTTTTGCTTTTAATGCCTTTGAGGTGCTAGAGTACCATGAGGTGCATGCATATAGTCAAAATTACATTGGATGAGTGCTCCAGCTAGTGTCCTCTGTGCATTTCTACTGACTAACAAGGAAATCCTGTTCCAATAGCTTGTTTGATCGTAGTTTTTTTAAACACATCACCAGATGTCACCATGGCTTAAAATCATCTTCAAACAAAAGGAAACCAAACTGATCACTAGCTAACTCCCTGACTATACTGCAGTATTTGTAGAATTCATTTCTTGCCGTTTTGATATCTTCTTACTTGGAGTACCTTTGTTACATTTTTTTCACTGTAAAGGTGGTTCTCTGATACAACCCAGTAGGTAATTTCTTCCTTTCCTTTTGATAAAATTGCCACTGTGACTGTAAAATCTGTGGCCTTATTGAGTTTAACCAAAAAAGAATGGATTCAGTTTTTTCCAGGTGTAATGAGAGTTTGTTATCAGCGAGCCATGTGCAGATTTTACAGAGCTCAGAGCAAAGGGCTTTTTCAACCGACAATTTGTCATTGGAGTGCTGAGTCATCCGCGAACAAGAACAAATTGCAGTCACATGCTGATGTCATGTTGTTAACGTAAATTAAAGGCCCAGTCCCAGGTATGCTTCCCTGAGGAACGCTGCAGCTACTGGGAGGGGGAGGACATGGCTCTGTTCACATCCACCACCTGTTCTCTCCCCTACAGTTCCCTGCTGTGTTATCAAAAGTTCAAAACCGATTGCCTTCAACTTATCAATCAGTACAGAGTGATTTAGAGCAGTGGTTCTCAACCTGTGGGGGACCTTGGGGGACCCCCAGGGGGGTCCCCAAATTATTTTTTGGGGGGTCACTCAGATGATTAACTTAATGTGCAACATTGTTTTCTCACTCACAGTAAACAAACCAACTTAAAGTTGAAGTGTAAAGAGGGTATATATGTAAATTTCTAAAGTGACAATTGAAGGACTTTTTTAACTTTGGCCAAATTGTCAAATATTAGAGGCAGAAATTGTGAAAATAGCAGGTCTACATGCTCACAGCGCCTCCGTGAGCATGCAGATCTGCTATTTTATTTTATGGTATACAAAATGTAATGCCTCAAATCTTAGTGCACGTCAATGCCATTTGGAGGTGCAGGATTTTTCCCGAGTCCACCTCACATCATGTAGTCGGTCAAATAGAGTAGCCAGATTGGAATTTGTACATTAGTATTCTTTCTGCGATATACTAATCGACCTGTTCATATACAACCTCTAACCTTCGAGATGGAACATAGAATAGAAACAAAGTCAAAACAAGTTGCCAGGGTCTAATTTTGTTCCCTTTTTTATACAGAGGGGTAACTCTCGCTAGTTTGAAATGAAATCTTGTGGGACTGGCTGATGAAGAGGTTTGTTATGTGGGCAATGAGCCAGCTGCATATCTGAGAAATCTAGAGGAGATATTGTCGTGGGACTCGTGGCCGGTGGCCTTGTTTGACCGTAGTTCTTTTGTAACCAAAAGGAAACTAAACTGATCATATATATCTAACTCCCTGACTAGTTACTATACTGCAGTTCAGTATTTGTAGAATTAATTTCTTGCAGTGATGTTTGTATTAATCAAATAACTTATCTTGTAGAATACATAGTTGAAATGATACTTGTAATCTAATATACCGTGAGACATTTAAAAAACATGCATGTAGGCAGTAACAGTTACCCTACCCTAGCCTAGATATATAGACATAAAATAGAATGTGCAGAAGCAGAGATATGCACTTTTTGTGTGACGCTGAGACAGGAAGCACCACATTTCGACGACTGAATTTACATGTACAAGTATATAATGGTATTTTTTAATAGGTTATTTGTATGTTGAGACTAATTAATGACTTGAACCATGGTGTTCCAAAGTTGGCATGATATGAGCAAAAAAAGAAAATCTAAGATCTATAAGCTCACATGTTGCAATGTGGCTCTTGAGCTTGGCTATTTACACTTTTTGGGAAAAATGGTCTTAAAGAAATAGTTCACACCAAAAATTACTTTTTTTCTTTGGATTGCTCACCCGTGGAGACTTGAATTCATGGATATTTTGTTGTTTTTGTCACATTCCTAAGCCAATAATTTGATGACCAGCAGTGGTTTCCTATGGAGACACAAAGAGCCTGCTTTATGGAGAGTCTGAGACACAAAGAGTCTCCTCACATTTTTGGCTTAGGAATGCGACAAAAACTAAAAAAAAAACTAAAAAAATATCCATGAATTCAACTCTCCATGGGGTGAGCAGCTTGATAGGGGAAAAAAAACATTTTGGGGTGAACTATCCCTTTAAGTTTCAAGTTTCAAGCGTCCTAATCATGCTCTCCCTGTTGTTTAGATGTGTAATATTTATAACCACAAGGTGTCAGTAAAGTCCAAGGATTGAAATGGAGACTGGTTGCAAGTTAGTACCAAAGCCATGCTTGGAGCAATTTCAGCAAGACTACCTGGCTGCAGACACTAGGGTCCTGTTGATGTCCACGGGAGACAGGAACATCAACAAGTGGCAGGAAGTGACCTCACACCTCTTTCTTGCTCTACCCCATGGAGGTTCTGTTTAGGGTTAGGGGGTAGAGTTGGGTTGTCTAAAAGATAAAAGATAACATGTACACATAGCGACAATGCGGCTCAAAGGGACTGTAGTGCCTTGGACTGCAAGGCAGAGACGTCACGTGACCTCCACAAGCGGCATGAAGTCACTTGACACTGTGAGGTCACTTCCTGCCACTTGTTGATGTTCCTGTCTCCCGTGGACATCAACAGGACCCTAGTGTCTGCAGCCAGGTGCTGCTCCAAGACTACCTGGCTGCAGACACTAGGGAATTTCAGGGCAAAGGTGGGTCCAGAGACTCCAGAGTAAGGGATGGGATAAGGGTGAGTGATGAAGGGACAGGTGATGCAAGGAGAGGGATCAGGGGTGTTTATTGTGCAGGCTGCACAACATTGACCATATAAATCATTATATCACTGATAATTGCGATTCCTGCAATACCTACATGTGATATATTATATATTGAGTTTTCTTCAACTCAATATAATGTAAAAAATAATAAGAATATATATATATATATATATATATATATATGTGTGTGTGTGCGTGTGCGTGTGTGTGTGTGTGTGTGAAATTTCTAACAGAATTTGCTTATCATTTGCTCATGTCTCAAACGCATAATTCTGTCTCCTCTGGAGTTGCTCAATTCACTCTCAATCGATCCATCATCTTTGCCCTGAGGCGCTGGAGAAGTGAGGAAATACAGTTTAACCTCAAATGACATTGAAAAACATTGGTGCATTAAAAACGCTACCGTCAGGTATACTCCTCACTATTGAGGCCATGCATCTCAATTCATAAAAATGCATCTCTAAAGTTTTATGAAATTTGGTCTGTTTATTAAAAGATGCGAAAGACCCTGGATAGGGATAGGTCTTAACCAAGTGAAAACAAGTTAATTGTTTTCTAGAGTGACTGTAGGCTACTCACTGCAATGTAATCCTGTCTAAATGTTGTGTAGCCTTTGATTTTGTTGAAACATTTAAAAGTAAATAAATATGAGATTCGTAATTCTATAACCATCCTGCTCGTACAACTTCTTTAGGCTTGATTTAAAATAGGACGTTGCATATTTTTGAATCATGAATGTACAATACATTTTGTCTGCTTTCATTAATCATGAATGAATAGCATGGTATTTATTGCTGACACAAATGACTGATGGAAGGTCGTTCATGAAACCAGTCCTCACCATAGGATACAAATTATAGTCCAGTGCAAAAGGTAACATCAAGATAAGGGGAAGATTGAAGAGCATGCATGTCAGTCACACAGTGACACACAATCATCTTGGTTACCATTTTGGTCTAATGTGGGCGAAACTTACATATTCATTTCTGGTAGTTTTATAGAAAATTGTATGCATTTGCAGCCTTTCTTGAGAATGTTTTATTGTTGTTTAATTGAATCCTTTCCAACCATCTCTTGCATTTGCTGCATGGTTGCCTCAAAGAACAGCAATAGTTTGGAAGTAATTGTCAGAATGCAGTGGTGGTACTCACATTTTATACTTAAGTAAAGGTATCAATACTGCAATGTAGAAATACTCTGTAAGTAAAAGTCCGGAATTCAAAATGTACTTGAGTAAAAGTACAAAAGTATTGTACTTAAAGTACCAAAAGTAATAGTACAAAAATGTTTGATAATACAGATCTACAAGCTCACAACGCTGAGAGCTTGTAGATCGTCTATTTTCAAATAGCCACAGTATAAAATAGGGCTAAAGTGGTTTATGTAAGTAACTATAACTAAAGTGTTCAAATAAATGTAGAGGAGTAAAAGTACAATATTTGAATCTGAGATGTAGCGGAGTAGAAGTAAAAGTATTGGAAATACTCAAGTAAAGTACAAATACCTCAACATTGTAGCTTACTTAAGTACTTAAATCTATCTACTTGGTTACTTTACACCAGTGGTTCTCAACCTTTTCAGGCCGCGACCCCAAAATAATCATATTTGAACTGGGGACCCCTCACCCTGACAAGAAAGAGTTGAGGCATTACATTTTGTATATCACTGTTCTATTGTGAAAATAGCAGATCTACATGCTCACAACGCCTCACAACGCGAGGCGTTGTGAGCATGTAGATCGGCTATTTTCACAATTTCTGCTTCTAATACTTGACAGTTTGGCCAATGTTTAATTTGTCATTTCAGAGGTATAAAAAATCCTTAAATTGTCACTTTAGAAACGTGCATATATCCTCTATACACTTAAACTTCATGTTGGTTTGTTTACTGTTGAGTGAGAAAACAATGTTGAACATTAAGTTAATCATCTGGGGACCCCCCCAAAATGATTTGGGGACCCCCCTAGGGGTCCCGACCCACAGGTTGAGAACCACTGCTTTACACCACTGACCTCTCTGACAAAGTCAGAGCCACAAAGGGAGACCATTCAGTCCTTGCAGACGCTTGTCAGCCCGGTTCACTGAGTTCAGGTTGCTCCCATCTGGGTGCAGATATAATCTGCTGAATAGATTTAAGAACTCATTTGCTCCTGCTGCATAATTCTATGTTTCTTGTTTGGTGTTTGTTTGTGGTGATTGTTGTTGATGACTGCATTTACTGCTGGCTGTGCAACACATTTCCCTTCTGGGATAAATAAAGTTAACCTTGATCTTGAGACAGAAAAAGTAGTGAAATACTATGTCAGTACAATGCATTCTTATTTATTTTGACTTTTCCCATAAATAATTATTATATGTCTCTGCCTGGCCATCTATAGATGCACATTCTGCAAAATAGCAATATGACATGCAGAGAAAATGCATCTAGATATAAATAATTAATTTCCATATAATATAATATAATTTTTTGGGGTTAAGAATTCGGGTTAATTTACAGAACAAATACAGAAACTAACTGGGAGCCAATGCAGGGCAGCCAGCCAGCACTAACTGATTATAAAATTATGGTAATTTTGCCTGTATTAATCAGAATGTAAATACGATGAATAATGAACATACTGTAGATGATTGCATGCATTCCCTTGCAGCCTATCTGAGTAATCAGGGCAAAAACATTGGAAGGTTACATTAACCCAGGTTCTCTTGAGCGTTAGAGACTGGATCCAAAACAGCTCCAAAAATGTGTTAGGGTGGCCACCACAGGTGATGTGTCTTGTCAACATCAGCTGCCCTTGTGGGGTTCAGTCAACGTACATGGATGTAGGGTGGAGAGATAATCTTGACATGATAGAGAACATAAAATTCTCAGATTATTCTATCATTATGTCCATGCTCACTAATGATTAAACTGGCCATGGTCGAGTCATGGAGGAATTTAGTGGCTGGTGTAAAATGATTTTGACTTTAGAAAGAAACCTCCCTCCATTCTATCCAGCTGAAAGTCATGGCTACATAGGCTGTTGAATTTATTCAACAGTACATATAATAAAACAAGTGAACAAGTTAAGCTTTGAACCAAATACTGACATTGTCTGACAATACTGACATTGATACAAGTAGGTCTATATGTATCAGAAGCTCAGACGTTTTAATGTTGACACCACATTTATGACAATGTTTTATTCTTGTTTTATTGGATCTGCTCTAACATTCTCTTTTATTTGCTGGCTTTACATGAACAAGTTGGAAGCAATTTTCTGCATGTGCACAGAAATTGCGGTCATAAAACTGAATGACCTCTCGCAAATGTACAAAGTCAGAGCTACAAAGAAAGCCCATACAGTCGTCCCTGATGCTATAGTCACCCTGGTTCACTGAGTTCAGGTTGCCTCCATCTGGGTGCAGATATAATCTGCCAAGATGCAGGAGTAAATTTAAGAACTAATTTGTTCCTGCTGCTAAATTACCTGTAATTCTATGTTTCTTGTGTGAATTGTTTGTGTGTTGATTGTTGATGATGACTGTATTTACTGCCGGCTGTGCAACAAATTGCCTCTCTGGGATAATAAAGCTCACCTTGACCTTGATTCTGAGAACAATGAAGCCAAATACTGTCTCAGTACACTGTTTTCTTATTGCGACCGAAGGACGCAGTTTAGTATGTGAAGTATGTCTGTCTGTCACGTGTACACTTTTTTACGGCCTATGGGATTTCCGCTTGACATCACGCTCTGACATCACTGTGATGTCAGGGGAACCACACTAACAGAATCATTTTATGCCCATATATGGATTCCGTGATGTCATCAATATTAAGCCCATATCTAACAGGACTCCATATGCACATACTATATGGAGGCCACATCTTCCACATACCACACTAACAGTATCCATATATGGCCAAAACAGATGGCCAAGACAGCCCATATCTCTGAGGCTGGTTCTACAGCAGGGATCTCCATGTATGGACATAAAATGGATTGTATGTATGATGTCAGATGTCATAGACAAAACTTTCACATAACGAATAACTGAGAAAGCATGTTTGGGCCCTCACAGCATATCTCTGTATATACAGTAGAGTACATGGATCTCCATATATGGGTACCAGGGGTCTCCATATATGGGTAACTGGTCCGATATACATCACTGGCCACATGGCCAAGACATGGCCCTTTAGGGCGAGGTTGCTTATCGCCCTGAGGCGTCTTTCTAGTTTATGTCAAATATATGTAAACAGTATCACTCAAATCTGAGAGTGGAGCAGGACACCTCTGTCTGCAGCAAGGATAAGATTTATGAATGTAATTACAGCCCAATTACAGCCTACAATTTAAAATACAGAAAGAAAAAAAAAAGAAAAAGATACCTACTGTACATGTGTGCATAGCATAGGTGAGATATACCAAACGTCAACATCATCTTAGAAAACTTGAGACAGAACTTATGTAAAACAAAGTGTTATTTCATAATTGACTGTGACCTTTGACCTTTCAAATTGCTCAATGTGTCAGCTGACATTCCCTCAAACCTAAAACTACCCCCATTGGTTTAGCCTACATTTGTGTCATTGCCTGCGCCTAGGGTAGTACAGCTTCATAGAAAACACATTATTTCATTGATGCCTGTGACCAAATCTCAGATAAGTTATCTCAAATTGTGATCATGGCACATTGCATCTGCATCTGGATGACAATCCAGACCTTCATAATGCATTTGCGATGGTCTGTCTTTCATTCACTATATATCAGTGGAGCATGTCACATGAAGGTTTTATGGTTTATAATAGCCCTTTGAAGGACAAAATCATCCATGGTCATCATGAGCTGTTCTGTTCTCAGACAAAAATGTAACCGAAGTGCCATTCATTCATTCATTTTATTTTGTTTCGCACATGGCAGTGTACAATACCATCCATTACAATGATACTTAAATTAGATAAATATATATAGCACACACATGAACGATAAGGAGCAGGAAGAAGAATACATTCTTATTAATACCTGCCCCCTATTCAAAACAGATACTTCATACAACCAGTGGACTACTGCCTTGAGAAGTAAATGTAAACAAAACCAAACCATAACAAAACACAAAAAAAATAAAAAAAATAAAAAATAAAACAAGCATCAGTGAACTATTAAACATAGCCCTTACCCGTTCAAAGATATGAGCTCCGAAATGATGTGCAGTGTGTGGATTATGGGATGTGCACTGTGCACACAGTATATGAGGGATGGAAAGTAACTTTAACTGGTGCTTGCATGCTAATATGTAGGAGCATCAATGTAAGAAATACCCGTTCCATTTAACGGCTACAGAGATACTGTGTACCGATCTGCATGATTTTGGACAACATCTGTAACAGGGCCAGAACCCCCCCCCCCCCCGCCCGCCCACCCGCCTGCCCGCCTGCACACACTCCCCCTTGCCTATCCAGCTGTGATAATTTCAGAGCAATGCGTGTGGTCTTTAACTGACACTGGTTGTTTTATTGGTGGTTGCTTTGCTTACTCAACCAGCTCAGTGGTCTTGTGATTAGAGTGCCCACCCTGAGTCTGGGGGGATGGGGTTTGATCCCCTGTCGAGTCATAAATGGTATGGTAACCAATACCTCCCTGCATGGAAAGCATCAAGGGTTGGACTGGAGATACAGTATGTCCCTGCGACATACAGTACTAGTGTAATGTCCTGGGGGTGTACTTATACATCATGACTGGGGGGTGAACTTGTACATCAATTCGCCTCATGCAACAGAAACAGGAGCTAGGGACCCATTACTTTAGTTTGCTTACTTAGCTGTTAATTGATCCATGTGTTTTTCTTTGTTCAGGAAGGAGTGCAGTCAGTGATCTGAGTCTGACATTAGGAATGAATACGAATTCAAAGACGGGTGAAAAGTATCTAAATTATGTTTTAGTGGGCAACTGGGAATACTGGAGGCTAGGGCCTATCCATACCATTCATAGGGAGAATGTGAATGTCCTATAAAGATGTATCATGTACAGTAAAGGTCATATAAATATTAGAATGAGACAATTCTACTCATCTTGTGAGGGCTTGGTGTACTTCCACTCTGTCGACACTAGAGGGAGCCGCTGCACCACAAGACCGGTCCTCCTTTCTAATATACATTTATTTTAGGCTACGCTACTGGTCTTTTCCTCGGGTTAGGATATAGAGCAAATAAAACTGGGACGTTGAACACATGTGCTAAATGAAATGACTGACACTGGCAGGTTGTACGGTTGTGGTTTTCCCCATTACACAGTTTATTCGCTCTGCTGCTCATACCTGATTGGGTGGGACAAAACATATATTTCCCTGCTCCCCTCCCCACCAGCCCCACATCCATCTGCCAGCAGTGTCCTGAGTGCCGCAGCTCTGCTCAATTCTTTCATCGAGTCAGTCTCTTATTTGAACCCGTGCCCAGGCAGGCACTAGGCACTATAGGCAGACACAACCGCGCGCACAACCGACTCTGATCTGATCTCTCATGACGTGCGCTTTTGACCCCCTCCACCCTAGTGGATCTATCCGGGACCGGGACACAGGAGTTTAATGTGGGTATTTCAAAGGATTTTTGAATAATTCGTTGGATGTAAAAACGCTTAAAGAGAAAGAAGACACAGCTAAAAGTTGGCAGAGGACAACTGCACCGCTCCAGTGCGCACTGGCCCTGTTCAGAGATGTAGCGATTGCTGCAGAATATCTCATCACTTGCGAGTGATCTACGGGGGAGAGAGGTAGCCTGTCTCCATCTCGTAGAATGCGCGGCGTGTAGTGTGCGAAATGTTACTGCTGCACTGTTTGGACAGGAGTACCAAACTTGCGTAAAGAAGGCTTGCACATTTGGACGGGGCACAACATAACTGATCATGTCTGCAATACGGAGGAAATTCGGCGAGGACTACCAGGTGGTGAACACGCACCAGGGCATGACTTTCTCCGCGCCCGTGAGGAAGAAGAGGCAGCGGTTCGTGGAGAAGAACGGCCGCTGCAACGTCCAGCACGGTAACCTTGGCGGAGAGACGAGCCGCTATCTCTCCGACCTCTTCACCACGCTGGTGGACCTCAAGTGGCGCTGGAACCTGCTCATCTTCATCCTCACCTACACGGTGGCGTGGCTGGTCATGGCCTCGATGTGGTGGATCATAGCCCTGATCCGCGGCGACCTGAGCCCCGGCGGCCACGACCCGTCGTACACCCCGTGCGTCGCCAACGTTTACAACTTTCCCTCGGCGTTCCTGTTCTTCATCGAGACGGAGGCTACGATCGGGTACGGCTACCGCTACATCACGGAGAAGTGCCCGGAGGGCATCATCCTGTTCCTCTTCCAGTCGCTGCTGGGCTCCATCGTGGACGCCTTTCTCATCGGCTGCATGTTCATCAAGATGTCGCAGCCGAAGAAGCGCGCCGAGACGCTGATGTTCAGTCAGGACGCAGTCATCTCCCAGCGGGACGGCAAGTTGTGCCTCATGTTCCGAGTGGGGAACCTGCGGAATAGCCATATGGTGTCAGCTCAGATCAGGTGCAAACTCATTAAGGTAAGCGGCATGACCCCAGAACATGCGAGAAGCAATGTTGGGATATACCCAAAGGTGCGAATTAAATAGAGTTGTCTCCCGGCCCCCATCTCCTTTTAGTAGACCTTGTACCAGTGAACTGTACCGTCATGAAACTGTACCTTTTCCTATGTAAACTTCTAAAAAAGTCTTCAATCAATCAATCAAAACCTTTCTGCCGAAATTGCCGGAGAGACGAAAAGCACAATGTAATTTTTGGTGTGCAGTGGTGTAAGTAAAGTAACTAAGTACATGTAGGCCTATACCCTCAAGTACTGTGAGTACAATTTTTAGGTATTTGTAGGCCTACTTTAGTTTACTTGAGTATTTCCAATACTTTTACTTCTACTCCACTATATCTCAGAGGCAGAGGCGCCATGTTTTGTCCACGCCGCGGGGGGCTGAAGCCATATCGAGCGCTACCCCTCGCCCGTTTGCATACACGCAAATAGGCTATAGGAGCGCTCCGCAGGGTGCCACAACCCCACAGCCCCCACAGACTTGCCGCCTATGCTCAGAGGCAAATAGCCTAATGTAGGCCTAGTTTTACTCCACTAGGCCTACATTTATTAGAACATTTTTACTAGTTTATTAGTATGGTTACTTGTGGATTTATATTATTAGCCTTCAAAACATACATTAACTTCTTCAGCTCAACCCACCCATTGTGAGCTTGTAGATCTTCTATTTCAAAAAAAATTGTAGGCCTATACATTTGAAAACTTGAAATGGGACAATGTGCATAATAATGAGTACTTTTACTTTTGTACTTTACTTACATTTTGAAGTCAATACGCTTGTACTTTTACTCAAGCTATTTCTACTTCTACATTGCAGTATTGATACTTTCACTTAAGTCATAATAAATCAGAGTACTTTTTCCATTGTTTTTAGTAGCCTAGGCTACACCAAGGCTACGGTCAGAGGAACACGGTTCATTTGAGCAATATGAGGGAGGATTAACTCACATTCACTTAACTTGTTCTAAAAGTACTCATTATGTTTTATGAGTGCTTTCCAAGTCATGCATTGAATTTCCATTCATCACCATTCATCAACACAATTGACTGAATTCCCTGGGGGACACTAAGATGTCTTAGTGTTTCCACAATTTCATCTTGGTGACCAAGGTGAATTTGTGGAAGGGGGGGTGGTGTACTGTATAATTTAGTTTGCAAATGTATTTTAATGAGTGACACTCATTAAGATAGGTCTCCTGCACCAAATAGCTCAATGCCAGAGTCTAAACACGTGATGGACAATCAAACTGACCATTTATCTGTTTTCCTTAGCTTGTTTCTCTCTTGCTTTCCCTCCTTCTTTCCCTAATCCAATTTCTGATCTGCTGAGTGTGTTTTCAAGAAAAGTGGATGTCATCACAAATACTGTGTCCACCGGTCAGCAGAATGTCATTCAGTGGGCCATATAACTCCATCTCCTGTTTGTCTGTTGATCGGATATATTGTCCCCTGAGGTACAGTATATAGGGGGTAACAGGAAAACTCTACCTAAAACAAATTCGACCTCATTCGCACGACCGCACGTTTCCCAACGGGTCTGTGGCCTTAAAGGGGAAGACCACCCATTTTCAAGCAACACAGAAGGGGGGGAACTTTTTTTCTATTTCCACACAACTCCTCTAAGGTATATTAATGACAGTTCAATATTGAAAATGGGTGGTCTTCCCCATTTAAGCTAGATACAGAATATATATATATCCCAGAAAACTGACATTTGTAGAATGTGCCTATCAGTGGTTAAGGACCCCAAAATGTGTTTTTGGCCGCGGACCCCCATCTCAAAATATTTTGTTCCACGGATAGACCCCTAATGCAAAATATTTTGTTCCAGGGACCCCCAGAAGCAAAGATTAGATTTTGGTCTATTCTGCATCTAGCTTAAGGCCACAGACTTGTTGGGAAACACACAGTCGCGCGAATGAGGTCGAGTTTGTTTTAGGTCGAGTTTTCCTGTATTCATATAGGGAAATCTGTCTTGTTGACTGAAAGTTACATACCAGTTATCCTCTATTGAGCAAGACACAATGAAAAAAGATACTGTACTTCATATGGCTACACTTCTGGTTTGCTGACAGTGGAAAGTGAAATAAAGTTTTACAAAGTATACCCATTATTTTCAATATGGATGTTTCCAAAGTTGTAAAACTCCTCTTAAGGATGAAGGATGAGACCGATGTGCTGTGCTGCCTCAGCATAAAAGCAAAGAGGAACATAAAGCCACACAAAATCAAGACTTTAGAGTCTAAGCATTTAGAGGATGTTCTACTCCTCTTTACACCCAAGTGGACGAAAGATTTGAACCAACCAGTGCGACCACCATTGTCTCTTACTAGTGGAGCTACAATTACAAACATGAATTGGAAAATATTACATAATCATTATACAGGAATCTCTGTGTTACACAAAATCTGTCTCATATTGACCTCACGGTGTGGGCCTGAGAAAGAAGCAGAAATTCTGTGTTCTGAGAGTGTGTTCGGAAAGTGTCAGCTTCCCTGACCAACCCAAACCGTTGCCTTCACAGTTTAACAGAGTATCACGTCATGTTTGTGCCACTAAGTCAGCCCAGGATAAGTCCATGGTTGGCTAACCCGACCTGTCTGTCAATAAGAGCTTTCCTCTGATTGACAGACAGGAGCTGGAGGTGGCGGAGGAGGAATTGAGGATGCTATGATTCTCATTTGCAGTGACAAGGCACTGTGAGAGGGATTGGACATGTGAAAAGGAGGGATGAGAGGTACATTGGGAGATAATAGGAGAAGGATGCTGAAGATGGAACTGCCATGGTAAGAGGAGAAGTGGAAGGAAACCAGATGGACACACTGTGGCAACCCTGATGGGAATTAGCAGAAAGAAGAAGAATCAGTAGTTATTATTGGGACGACTTGCACCCTTTGTGACATGCACGGTCCCAAATAGGCCTAGTAATCATTAAGAAACAGAAAACAGGTTGGAATTCTGGCCTGAGGGAGGCACTGGAGTTATAGTCATGGGGTCACTCAAACGGTTCATCTTAAAATAATGATGAGCCTAACTAAAGAGTCTAAAAGCTGTGTTTACAACCAACCAGGTCATGGTTTGGACTGTCATCCTTAGATCCCCACAAAGTGTATTTCTATTGCACATTTCAACCCCCTTATAGACCCCTTAATATATTCATGTTCCCTGTTCAGAACCCAAGGCTTACAAATCGACTTAAACTGCGATTCTATTTAAAAGCATGCAGGAAACGATGATCCTGCAATCGCAGTATTATGTATTTACATAGGCCTATACAGTATATATTGACAGCATCAAGGAAGCCATTATACCTGATTCTGCATTTGCAGACAAAGATGCCTGCAGCAAGCATCCTTTTCACACAAAATCAGTTTTTCTTTGTTCCAACAGTCCCTGTCCAATTGTGCCTTGTTGTGACAAGCAGCTTTGAAGTGATTTCATCTCCTCTGAGGAGTGGCGCGATCATCTTAAGTGACAGTTTCTAAAACCTTAAGGCTGCAAAATGTGCTGTACATTACACATGCGGGTGAAACTTGTATGACATTACCCATGAAACTCGGGCCACAGTATGGTAGTGCTGGGCCATATGAACTAAATCAAATATCATACATTTTTTGACCAAATAGATGATATTGACATTTTGAGGGTTTAGTATTTGACGAATGTGACAATACGAACATTTTAGATTTTTAAGTATAAAATAAGCAAAGGACAACACTTATGCGTGTGGCTCAAGTCCAATTCAGACAGCACACCTCCGTTGTTTTAACAGGTTTCTTAGCAGTCATCACCCTCTCTACCAGGGGTCATCGCCATGATGGCTCGTGGTGGACATTTTTGTCAAAATAAAATTTTTGCCACGGACATACAAAATGAGAGGACGATAATGTTAACAGAAACACAAAGAGCTAGCCCTGAAAGACCATAACAGGTCTGTAACTCTGAGAGTTAAAGGGGCCCTTGCGGGGGCCCTTGCAAATAAAACATTTGAGAACCACTAGCATAGTCAGACTCCTATTTTGCGTGTTGTAATAAATCAGTGTCATACATATTCTGAAGAAAACCTAGTGGAGACTTCACATGCAGTAATTGGGTCTTATGATCAAAATAAGAACATTGTAATGGTGTGGAAAGAAATACACACACATTTGTCCGTGTATTGACATATTGATGACCCCTGCTCTCTTCGTCTTGGGTTTGACTAGGGCACTTCCACCTTCCAGTGTGGGCGGGGTTACTGGGACGTAAAATGTTTGGTCAGATACTGTCCCATTCTGCTAGCCTGATTGTCAGACTAACGCTTCACATAACTTGAGAAGCAGTTCACTCAGCGATGGTCTGGAGCACTGTTCCCAAACCTTTCAGATCGAGAACCTAAAGAGAGATTGCCCGGGAACCAAACTAGTGAAAATATTTTCACTACTTCTTAAACATTTTTTTCGTAAAATTTCTTAGATTTTTATTGTATTTCCTCGTGTAATTACTGAAAAGATCTTCGTATTTGTTTTAAATTCATGAAAGATTTGACTTTTTTGGGAATGTTTTTTGAAAATGTTTCTGAATTAAAAACTAAATGTGGGGATGAAGGGACCCATAAAAATGTGTCCGCAACCCACAAATGGGCCCCAACCCAGTGCTTGAGAACCAGTGGTCTGGAGCCAGGCCACAATGCTGCCACAATATTATGGCTTGAGAGTGAGAGTGTGTTGCAAAAACAGAGGAATGGGCGTCTACACAAAATAAGTCCCACTTAAGGTGTAAATTATTTGCTGCATTGATATCATATTCATACAACGGGTTCTTCTCTGTTGGCTAGGAACTTTTGAAAAAGTTAAAACGATAAATCTTTTGATACCTACAGGCGTGAAACTATCTGACAACTAGCAGAAATTCAATTCATGAAAGTACTGCAGTGGCTAGTGCAGTGTTAATGCAGGGGAAAGGACTTCGATCATGGCATTTCTGCTTCGGAAGGTGTACTGTGTAATCCAATTGTCCCATTGATGTGGCGTTATTCCCCAGCCACTGCAGTGATAGACTGCAAAGTCAATGTAACGGCACTGTACAGTAGTGCATATATCATCCACTACTACTGTACTTCCACTGGGGGAGCCAGGCCAGTTCTTCTATTCAGAACACTCAAGGTCAATGCCAGGCTACACAGTTGGCAGGAGAAAGGATGCATGTTGCAGTAAATCCTAATGACAGAGCTGTGTAAAGCACTGCAACAGGGCATCCGCAAATCAAAAGTCTGGGTTATAAGAATGATGGTCTGTGAATTGGTCAGGGTGCTGTAGCTCTTTCAATGTTAAAAATCATAGTGTATTGCATTCTTAATCAATACTTATATTATTTAGGATGCATAATAATTATTATGAAAAAATACTGCCTTCACTTGTTTGAAGGACAAACAAGCTTCTCTTTGCTCATTTTGTTTTCACATTGAAAGAACAGGGAAAAGTGACAGCAAAGCACATCAATGCAGTTGATGTGTATTTGCTGTAGGTCTACACATACTGTATGATATGCATATCATGGTTTAGTTCATAGACAGAAATGACAACTTCTGAAAATAAATGATGTTTTTGGACAACACAAATGTGCAAAGACGACCACAAACTATTATGATGTGGGATCATGGGTGCATCGCAGGGGGAGATCAATGGTGGACAGCACAGGTGGAGGGACAGACAAGACAAGACAAGACAAGACAGGCATGGTCTGCATGCCTGTCTCCGTGCGACACACCACCACATCTGCCAGGGTCTGACTTTTAGAGGAGGAGCAGAGGAATAGAAATGAGAGACTGGCCATTCTCTCTCTCTCTCTCTCTCTCTCTCTCTCTCTCTCTCTCTCTCTCTCTCTCTCTCTCTCTCTCTCTCTCTCACACACAGCACAGTCTGTGTATATACAAATACATAAAAATTATTAAAATGTAAATACAAGTGTGACTATTATATTTGATCTCGGGTGGTGGGTTGGTAAAGATGTTTATCTCCCTGGCCTGCTCTTAAATTATTTTCTGCTATTGTGCTGAGCAGGGAGTAATGTATAATAGAGCCTGAACGGCAAGATCAAATATAACATTCACATTTGCTTTTACATTTTTTACAATAAAATGTTCTCAATCTATTTGTGAGTTATCTGACTAAACTATAGCAGATCTACAAATGTACCATTTCTCAATCTCAATAGGGGCGGGACTACAGCCAGAGGCTGTGGCTATTTGGGGGTCCTTGGTTAGGGCGTTGTTGAGAGAATGTTATCGTATGCACACATGAACATCCCATGTCCACGTCTCGTGTCCTAGCTCACTGTCTTTCTCCCCCTCCCTTTCTCTCTCTGTGTCATTCTGTTCTCCTCTGTCTAACAACACACACATGCGCACACACACGCACGCGTACACACACGCAGAAGGAAGTGAATCACCCTTCAAAGGGCCTGCTTTCACTCAAGCTAAATCTCAGGTGGCTTGGTAAATGAAGCATTCCCTCCGTATCAGGCCCCGTTCCAAAGACCATTAATTTCCCCCCTTGTGGCAGCAACTCTTTAGCATCAATACCCGGGAACAACATAAGGCTGTCGCCGTCTCAGCACCACACAGTATGACACAGAACGGCAAAGGCTGCAGCGCAGACGTGGCGACCTCCACATGCATGTCGAGATGTCACACAGGTTATACTGAACATGTACAGCGAATATAGAATTACCTATAAAGATTTGAAGCAGGGAAATTAATGATAATTTCATAATAATGAACCTTGGAACCTAGATAATGTCAGGAGTCTGAAACACGGTAGCGTGACCAAAATGCTCCAGCTGAAAATTAGTAGTGCCGTTACGCTCTCAAATGGGACGATTCGAGGAGAACATAATCCCTATAATCCACCTTAGGCACTCAGAGGAAGGTGTGTTACACTCCCTGTATCAAAAAGTTTCTCTTTGAAGATAGAGAGGTTCGTGGAGGGACAAAACTGCTATTTTGCAGTCGTTAACTTCACCAACTTCAAGGGCATTCGCTATATCGGCCAGATGGCCACTATCCTAAACTCTCTTGCTCCCACCTGCATTTTCTTTCTTAATTTATCACGGCTATGACCAGAAGTAGTCATGCGGTTTTGTTGCTGTAGTTGTTGTTTTTTTATTCCCATGGCATTTTCTCTTCCTTAGATAGATTTGGAAGTTTCATTATTCATTATTTTCCTCAGTGTTACTTGATTGAAGATTATATAAGCAAGAAGGGGTTCTTCCTATGCCCTTTTTGTGCACTCGAGTTAGAGCACAGACAAAAACACACACAAAAATGGTGCCATATTATAATTCATGAGCATTAGTGAGGAGTGAGGACAAATTATACGAAGATAGGTTGAAAATGGGCAAAGTCGTCCTTGTAGTATGCAAAAGTAGTATTTGAAATAGGGCTTAAGTACTTTTACCCTTCATAGACATGTAGTGGAGTCAAAAGTACAATATCTATCTTTGAAATGTAGTGCAGTGAAAGTCATACAGTAAGTATCCAAATACAACAGTACTCAAGTTAATGTCTTTGTTGCGGTCCACCACTCTTTATTCATATTTGTACTGTCCTCGCCATATCATTCTCTTATGGATTTTTATACCGTTCATCTTTCAGATTATAAAATATCCCTATCTCCAAGATTTATTCAAGATCTCATCCTGTGGGAAGAATAGAAAGCCATGTAGACTCAATAAACATGGTGCTGATGTCACCCTGTCTGAACCTTCCGGGGGAAATCATTACTATTTCGGTATGATGATGCCTACCATTAGTTTTGGCGTGGGGTTATGAGGAAACAGCTTTTGCTCACAGAGACAAGCCAGGGAGCACTTGCGTCTTCCTGTGAAATGTCACACCCTTCTGTCCTCAGCATCACTGTGAAAATGAATCACAGACCAGTCGCCATCTGTGGACCAAGAGGGTGCTCTGTGAAAAGGCCGGAGCACAGCCTTGCATACAAGAGAATAGCGGGCAACAGGCAGAGAATAAGCACCTCTTGCATCCCAGTTCATTTGGGAACGGGTGGAGTTATCTGAGGAGATGTAGTATTTTTTTCTTATTACTGTGTAAATATATAAATATATTTTATTCACTTACTCACACGGCGGGACGGAGATCAAAGTAGAAGTAGGCATGGGTTGTGGCAGGGTTTCTTATCTCCAGCCTTAGGATACCACAAGCCCTTTACTATCTTCTGAGCAGAGGACAGCCATTCGCTTCATTTCTTCTGGAACAGCACTTTATATAACTTCCTGTCTTTTGCATATCGGAAGGATAAAGAGGCATACAAATGGGTTTGTGAAAGGGGTTTATAAATTTAAAATGTTCCCTTCCTCGCCAAGTTTTCGCCATTACTGTGTAGCTTAACTTAATTTAAGAGCAAAGAGAGCACGATATTTTACCGGACTGTGGCATCTTTCAGAAAATATAGCTTTTGAACAGATCCAATAGGAACTAATGAGAGTCTTGGCAGTCAAGCTAGATAGCAGTGATAATGCTCTGAGAATGAGGATGCATCCGTACAGTAAATGATTATCATAAAGTATTGCAAACAAAACATAGTGCCCACGTTAACTGTAAGCGACTTGAGATATGTTGAAATTGACGTTAATGGTAATGTAATAATAACAAAGTGCAATGTAATAGCAGATCTTTAACAGTCCCTTGACATCAGCCTATTAATCATTTCATATCCAAGGTCCCCCGTGCTACAAATGTACACTCTCCTATAATAGCTCTTAACCCATTTTAAATAAATGTCCCCTCATATAGCAGCATTCTATCAATATTAGCATCTAAACGCTGCATTTGATGGAAGCTCACAGGTTTGATCTCCGCCTCATGTCAAGCCATGGTTATGGGGATATTTCTGCCATATCCAGATCCAGGGATTTGCACATCCAATATGTGCAGACTTGATGCAACTGTTGTTTTGTTTCTTTATCTGTTGCACCATCTCTCTCTCTCTCTCTCTCTCTCTCTCTCTCTCTCTCTCTCTCTCTCTCTCTCTCTCTCTCTCTCTCTCTCTCTCTCTCAGCATGATGCTGTAAACAGGAGAGCACAATTAGAAACACCTTGCTGATCAATTAGCCCTGGCACTGTTCATGTGAGTCACCCCCACCATCTCCAGTCAGGGAGTGTTCACAAAAATAATCCCCCATTGTACATTCCCTTTTGCAGCTATTGTTTTTAATCTTTATTTGTTTATTTTGTTTTAGTATCATTATTTTTCTAATTAGTATCTTGTGTATATTTTATTGCCATTATTGCACAGTCTTGCAGAGTCAGCTTCCTTACTCCTCGAACATGACAATGTGGGTCAAAGCATGGATTTTGGAAAATGTTGCTGAATAATTATGACCATTTTTCTCATGCCATAATCCGTGTTCAGTATTATAGTTCTATATTGTTAGTGTGGTTGCCTAGAGGGCAACACACTATACTGTAGTTCTAGTGTAGCTTTCTTCATCTTTATTTCCTGGATAAACTATCCAGACTATAAATAGTAAGTCCATTGAGTTCTATGGGGGAGTGGTGCTAGCTTGAGGATTGGTCAAGCTTCACATGACAATTTGGCTACAATATATTCGCAAACACGCTGTCAATTTCCCAGAATTGCATCTTTCCAGTATTATTAACAAACTATCTTCTACATGTTGAAATAGGGCCTTTTCAAGACTGAACTCTTGCTGTTTCAGACTAATCCTATTGCTTTATAAAACGAGATTCCAAGTTCTGTTGAAGCTAGAACAGGGCAAACAACACTATGGAATGTGGTCTGGTCTCTTGCCAGAATGAAGCAGTTCCTCTGAAAGGCATTGAGGTGGAGGTTGAAGTGAGCGACCATGTGGCTACAGTGACCTCCATTCTACAATATGAGAACAAGGAGGAGAGCCCCGTAGAGGCCATCTTTGTCTTCCCTCTCCCTGGCGATGCTGCCGTCTGTCATTTCAGCGCAAAGATTGGACAGTCAGAGGTTGTGGCCGAGGTGAAAGAGAAACAGGAGGCCGGAGAGGAGTATGACGATGCACTGAGCTCAGGCCAGCAGGCCTTCCTATTGGAGGAGAGCGAGCAGAGCCCCGACGTGTTCTCGATGAGGGTGGGCTGTCTGCCTCCGGGGAAGAGCGCCTCCATCAGGCTGGAGTACGTTACCGAGCTGGGTGTGGAGGCTGACGATGGACTGAGGTTCTGTCTGCCTGCTGTGCTCAACCCCCGCTACCAACCTCAAGGCGGTGGGAGTGGTCAGTCTCAGGTGACCTCTGTTCCAGCCTCTCTAGTGCCCTACAGTCTGTCCTTTTCTGCCAGAGTGACCTCTACTCGACCTGTCTCTAAGGTAGAGTCCAACTGCTCCCTGGACCCTCTTCAGTACCTCAACACAGAGCTGACCCAGGCCACGGTCCGTCTGAGTGACGGGCACAAGTTTGACAGAGACGTGGAACTGTTGGTTTATTATAAAGATGCCCACCAGCCCGCTGCTATTGTAGAGGCGGGAAAGGATTCTGCCAAGCCTGGCTCTCTGATGGGCGACCCAGTGGTCATGTTGAGCCTGTACCCCGAGTTCCCTAAAGCTGTGACGTCATCACTGGCTTCATGTGGGGAGTTCCTGTTTTTAATTGATCGTTCTGGCAGCATGGATTATCCCATGAACAACATGCATGAGGGGCCAGCTCGCATTGGCAGTGCCAGGGACACACTGCTACTGCTACTGAAAAGCTTGCCAATGGGCTGCTACTTCAACATATTTGGCTTTGGAAGTAAATATGACCACATCTTTCCTGCGAGTGTGGAGTACAGCCAGACCACCATGGATGAAGCTTTGGAGAAGGTCAAGACTATGTCTACTGATCTGGGCGGAACAGAAATCCTAAAGCCTCTCAAACACATCTACAAGCAGCCCTGCGTTCCCAATCAGCCCAGACAGCTCTTTGTCCTTACTGATGGTGAGGTGGAGAATACCAAGGAAGTGCTAGATCTGGTGAGAAGAAATGCGAGTTCTCACAGGTGCTTTACTTTCGGGATTGGGGAGGGGGTCAGCTCTGCTCTCATCACTGGGATGGCCAAGCAGGGAGGAGGTCATGCCCAGTTCATCACAGGAACCGAGAGGATGCAACCCAAAGTGATGCAGTCTCTGCGCTTTGCCCTGCAGCCGGCTGTGGTGGATATTTCTGTTTCATGGGACCTGCCAAAAGGAGTGTCTGTAATACCTCTGTCTCCGCCTATCACAACCCTTTTCCAGGGCCAAAGGTCACTAATTTATGCCCAGCTGACTGGAGAAACTTTAGGGGCTAGTGAAAGCAGTGTGACAGTGGAGTATAGCCTGGCACATCAACCTTATCAGAACAAGCTTGGCTTCAGTCTCAGACCTACCAAGGGCACCAGAATGACAGTCCACAGGTTGGGGGCTCGGACCCTGATTCGCTCCCTGGAGCTGGAACAGAGAGACAAGCGAGGGCAGCAGGATAAAGCAGTGTTTGTTTCAAATATTTTGATTAATTTTGCATCAAGTATAAGGCATAGTGTCATGACAAAGATAATTTTTTTAAGAAAACAAATACAAACAAGAAAAACACAACAAAAATACACACAACATAACCCCCAAAGAACCCTCCCCACCCCCCTCAGCCAGGAGGAAGCAGTGAAGAAGAAGGTTGTGGAACTCAGCATCCAATCAGGAGTGAGCAGTGCCTTCACTGCCTTCATCGCTGTCAACAAAGGAATCGGGGAGGCTGTACAAGGACCTCTGTTGTGCAGAAATGTTCCAGTACCAATGCTAGCATGTTCCAGTACCAAGAGACTACCTAAGCCTAAGTACCTAAGCTACCAACAGATGAGTCATGCTCTAAAAGATGAGCTTGCTCTAGGTGAAGATGATACTCAACCTCTTATGAGGTGTATCTCCATCCTTCAGATCCATCCTGAAGATACACTAACAGACAAAGAAGCCATGGATCATCTGGAGAGTGAGAACAAGATTCTGAAAGAACAGATTGCTAACAATGCCCAAAGAATCGCAGACATGAAGGGGATAATGAGAGAGGAGAGGGTCTATGGGTGGCCCAGGCTGCCACCCATAGACCCCTTGCTCCAGGTGATCACCCTCCAGAAGGCTACTGGTTTCTGGACCCTAGTTCCAGAGCTGACTACTGTGCTTGGGAAGACTCAGGAGGAGTTGGTAAAGTCAAAGCCTCTACCAGTAACCAAGGAAGTTTGGGCCACCATTTTGGCTCTAATCTGGCTCCATGGTTTCAGGATGGAAGCCCAGGATGAGTGGCAGCTTTTGGCTCTGAAGGCAGTGTCCTGGGTTCATGCTCAGAAAGTGGGCTGCATGACTGAGTGTGTGGAGGCTGGAAATACCTTGTTGGGTTGCAAGGTGCAGAAAGATGACCTGGGCCTCCAAGACAGGGGTGTCCAAAGTGCAACTCGGGGGCCAAATTTGGACTGAGGACAATTTTTATATGTATTCCTAAATTGCTCTATAAACGGTCTGCCAGCACCGTCAAACAAGAATATTTTATAGTATAATTTGTCAAGATTCTTTGTTCCCCCTCTTTCTGAAGGGGTCAAATAAAGTCTATTTTATTGTAATTTATAACTAACCCATCTGGTTACATTTGGTAATGTGAGTTATGTGTGTTTTGTTAAGAGCACAAGCCTGACAAAAGACCTTGATATTAAATATTGATGATGATAATAAAATCTTTTAATTGCGATGCAAACTGTATGTATGTGACTTTGTTATGGTTTGACCGAAAGTACATTATGTCATGGGATACAGTATTATAGTTGGCCCTTGGGTGTTTTAATATTTTCTAATGTGGCCCCCTTTGAAAAATGTTTGGACACCCCTGCTCTAAGAGGTTCATCCTACCTGGCTCCTCCTTGCCTATCCCCCTGCCGCTACCAGTGGGGTTGCAACAAGGCATGCAATTGTCTGGTCTATACCCTGAATAACCCATCATTCAATAGTCCACTCTGTGCTCTTAGTTTTATGTAACCGGATGACATTAACAGGATTTTTGCTTAATTGTGGGCTCGCCTAAAAGACGAGAACACTATGTTATCTTCATTATTTATTTATTTACCAATTTCGGCCGCAGACAGTACAAAAGCAGGGCCCTTAGCCAATGAGGTATTTGGCGGAAAAACATCTGGGAGTGGTGTTAGCTGGAGTATTGGTTGAGCTTCACATGACAGTTAGCACGCTGCGGAAAAACAACAATTTATTTGATTACGTTTTTATTTTAGTTATTTTAAAAAAATGTTTATTTACAAGCGAGCCCACACTGTTTCGTAGGAACAGTACTTCTAGTTTCTAATGATTTATGGTCTGATTCTCTACCAAATTTTAAGATTATTTATTATTATTACTTTTTCATGGTGCAAACCACTCATTTCACTTTGTGTGTATTAGTACAGATCTCCATATATGGAGATCCGTGCTCATACACATGAATTAACTGATGTCATGGACAGAACGGCCCATACAATGTCAACACACTATAGTACTCCCCTAAAGTGTATTCTTTATAGAGTAACCTTTAGCCAGTGAGGGAGCTTGCCCAACCTTATTGAGCGGTGGTAAACCGCTCCATAGAGTGGCTGTGCGTGTGTCTGTAGCCACTTTTCCTCAGCGTTTTGCCATAGAACTGTGTTTTCCTCAGCGTTTTGCCATAGCAGTGTGTGTGTGTGTGTAGCCACATTACATCACATTACATCACCAATTACATCCTAGACCTATCTGTAGCCACTTTTCCTTAGCGTTTTGCCATAGCAATGTGTTTTCCTCAGCGTTTTGCCATAACAATGTGTGTGTGTGTGTGTGTGTGTGTGTGTGTGTGTGTGTGTGTGTGTGTGTGTGTGTGTGTGTGTAGCCACATTACATCACATTACATCACCAATTACATCCTAGACCTATCTGTAGCCACTTTTTCCTCAGCGTTTTGCCATAGCAGTGTGTGTGTGTGTGTGTGTGTGTGTGTGTGTGTGTGTGTGTGTGTGTGTGTGTGTGTGTGTAGCCTGTATTACATCACCAATTACATCCTAGTCTGTAGCCACTTTTTCCTCAGTGTTTTGCCATAGCAATGTGTGTGTGTGTAGCTTGTATTACATCACCAATTACATCCTAGACCTATATCCTAGTCTGAAGACGTTATGCAAGCACGACCACCGCTCACTTCACATTGGGTGTGATTTTTCTTTATAGAGTACCTTTTAGCCAATGAGGGAGCTCGCCCAACTTTGGTTTAGGTTAGTTTAGTTTAGTTTGATCCTCATCAACATAATAACTTATGATAATTTATTCTTTATAGAGTTTAACTTTAAGCCAATGAGGGAGCAGCGTTCTCGTGATGTCACTGAGAACGGCAACCACACTTGCAATTTCCCAGAATTGCATCTTTATAATTAGTGAGGTTGCCCAACAGGTCAAAACACACTGTAGTCCTGGGGAAACTTTATTCTAGGGAAACATTTTTTACAGAGTAAGTCAATTGAGTTTAAACAATTTCCCATGACAATCTGGCTATCCAGAGAATAAATAGACAACCACACTTGCAATTTCCAATTGCATCTTTTCTAGTTTTATTTATTGTTGAATTGCCTGTTTTTATGTCGTAATGTTTTGTTTGTCTCAGACTAAGGACTAAAATGGAAATAAGTCACAGACTTTATTGTGTTTATATCCTTGACATTTCCCTGAGAAACCATGATGTCTAATACATCAAATCAAATCTGAGTCAGATAGATTGGCTAAGCCACTGAGGAGAAAAACAGATCTTCATTTTATAGTAGGATGGTAGTGTTTTTTGAGCAGTGCTCCTAAAACAGGAGCTGTAGCTCCTACATCTGTCTTTGTCTGGTCAGAGCCCAATGGGAAAACACAGCCAAAAATGTTGATGCTTAAGTAAATTGAAGCGCAGCCTTCAATTTCTGGCCTACATTCTGGCACAAACAGCTCAGTTTGTTGTCCGGACGAAAATCCAAGGGAAAAATGTGTTAAAAAAATTCAGACACAAATGTTGTTTCACGCCAGGGTCCCATTGGCCAAGCTTTGCAGGACACGTTGTGATTGGCTGGTGGGACACTTGATGAAATTACCGGTAACTCATAATATAAATAGCACCCCTCACTTCACACTAGGTGTAAAAAAAATACCTGGGATCTGTCTGGGCTCTGAAGCAATTAAGGCCTACATCTGGCCTAGATCTGCTCTCCTCCACATTCCTACTGAGTGACTGCTCATGACTACTACTGACTCTGTTTTTTGCCACTCAATAAGCCTTCCGGGTGTGATGATGTCATGCATACCCATTACCCTCTATTAAATTATATCATAAAATAGCACTGCTCACTTCACACTAGGTGTGATATTTTTTAATCGTAGGATAGTAGGAATTTATGGTAGGAGGGCAGTAGTGTAGGATTTTATAGTAGGCTTGTAGGATTTTATAGTAAGATTGAGGGGATTTATAGTCTGATTGTAGGATTATTCAGCACAGTAGGAAGTGACTCATTTCCATGAGCAAGACACTGCTGCTGCCTTGAAGTGTCTTCTGCTGCTTGTGCGACTCCTGCCTGTCAATTTTCTGATTGATTTGTGTTGTTGTCCTGCAGTCCCGCCAGACCCCAGAGGGGGAGTTCCTGCCCTTGGACCAGTGCGAGCTGGACGTGGGCTTTGGGACGGGGGCGGACCAGCTCTTCCTCGTGTCGCCCCTCACCATCTGCCACGAGATCAACACCAAGAGTCCGTTCTTTGACCTGTCGCAGCGCTCGCTCATGAACGAGCAGTTTGAGATCGTCGTCATCCTAGAGGGAATCGTCGAGACAACTGGTTAGAATTATTTTCTTTTTTTTTCATGTAATATTTAAATAAGCTAGACTTTTATTTTAAGCCAATGGTGTAGCACGATCCTCAGTTATATGTAATGCAACACAATATTTAATACAATTGTTAATTTCGACACGACACGATTTACTTTATTTCATTCATACGCTTCTCTTCGTAATGATTACTTCCTGTGTTTTCTCATGTTTGTTTACACTCCTGTCCATAACCACGGGCGTCACAAGGGGGGGGGGGGGGGGGGGGGGGAGTGGGACTGAGTTACTAGGGCCCAAGGTGGAGGGGCCTTAATTATTTTATACTTTAGCTTTTGAAAAATAGCAGATATACAATCTCACAGCACGGCACCGAGTGCCGCGCTGCAAGCTTGTAGATCTGCTATTTTTGAAAAGTCGTGAAAAAATGTGTGCAAATCTTTGAATATATATGTATTTTTTAAGCGAATATTTGTAACTCAAATTTTTCTTCTGGGGGGAGGGGGTCCCTGGAACTAAATATTTTGAGATGGGGGTCCGTGGCCAAATACATATCATTTTGGGGGTCCTTCACATGAAAAAGTTTTATCACCATTGACATAGAAACATAAGTTTTTCAAAAAACCTTAGAAGGATTTGAAATATTCAAAGTCTGGCACAAATTTCTCAGGATTTTTCAAAAATAGCAGATTACAAGCTCACAGCGCGCCGTGCTGTGAGCTTGTAGATGTGCTATTTTTTTAATCGTTAAAGCACAAAATAATACGTTCCCAGTCTAAATGGGTTAAACCCCCTCCCCTATGAAGAACATTCATGGGGGGCCCGGAGTGAATCCTTGTACCCAGAGCCCAGGATTTGGTGCCTATCATAACACCCTGTTAAATTCTGATTTGACCTCCATCTACTGTAGGTATGACGTGCCAAGCCCGCACGTCTTACACTGAAGACGAAGTCCTTTGGGGCCACCGCTTCCTGCCCGTCATGTCTCTGGAAGAGGGATTCTTCAGGGTCGACTACTCACAGTTCCACAACACCTTTGAGGTCAACACGCCTCCGCACAGCGTCAAAGAGCAGGAGGAAAACTCTGCCCTGACGTCGCCCAACCCTCCGCCGGCCGCCATACCGACCTCCGCGTCTCCTCCCCTGGGCAACGAGGGCCGCGGGGCCCGCAGGGAGAGGCTGCCGTCGGCGGACTGCATTGACCACGCCGAGGACCGCGTGTCCAGGCTTCCGAGCAAACTGCAGCGCATGAACTCCGTCAAGGAGGAGCACTTTCGGAGGGGGCTGAAGTCGGGGTCTGGCCTGCCGGGGCCGAAGGCCTCCAGCACGGGGGACCTGCCACTGAGGATTCAGAGGCTCAGGTCCAGCTCCATCCCGGTCAGTGGGCACGGGGAGCCAGAGGAGCAGGTCCAGCTGTTGGCCCTGGATGTAGATCCTGGGGAGGCAGAGGTGGAGAGACACACACTACCTTCGGTTATGAACCCGACCCCAGTCCAGATCCCCTCGGCCGGGGGTCGGCCAGAGGACAACCTTCCGGCAAAGTTGCGCAGAATGAACGCCGACCGCTGACTCTTGGTGACTATTATTGACTAAGAACAATTCAGAGGTTTGAAATCAAGCTTGATGGGCATTGTACGTTTTCAATGTTAATGGAGACTACTGTGAACTATTTTTATCTTTTTTCAAACAGCTTTTCTTGCCTAATGTGTTTCATTGTGTGAACGGCTTTATACAAAGTTGTCCATTTACAATGGCAACGTCAACAAGCCATCCGTCCACTCATGCTGTGAGTAATTCTTAAACAGATCACCATCTGTGCCCCACTAACACTTTGCTCTTGTATTCACACACTTTTATTCTCCAGAAAAGCACCCGACATTACCCTATCATTAACAAGATATTTCATTTTCCATTCTTTAAACACGAAAATAGCAATCACAAATTGAGATTCACGGGGATGTTTACTTTTTACTTGTCTTTGAATGTTGTGTGGGAAATCTGTTCAAATTCACATGAAAATCCAGGTGTGTAAGTGAATTATTATACCTATTTATTTATCTATTATCTATGTATTATATTGTTTATTTGAACATTGACTGAATTTCCTACTACCACTGTATAACTAGCTTACTTACTTGCATTGGTGCATAATGAACGGGTGAAAAAGGTACATTTTTGACTGCTTTATATATTTTAAAAGAATAAAGAATATATATGTTTAAGATTGCAGGAACACTGACTTCAGGGGGATGTATATATCATATTTATTAATGCTTTTTCAGGCATAACAAATGCTTCATATATATATAATCACTACAATATGATAATAAATCTCTTGTGAAAGCACAAGTATGCCCCTTTAACTGTGATTTTATATGCAACGTGCTGCATCAACTTTTCTATGGATTCGTTTTCATTTAAGTTGCGTCAGTCAGTTATTTATCCCAGAGGTGTTTCATGCCTGCAGAGCAAAGTACAATTAGCTCATGCCTGGCCTTGCTTGTTCACACGAATATCCATCAAATATTGACTAACACTTTTGATTTAAGAGCGTTCTCTCTCTCTCTCTCTCTCTCTCTCTCTCTCTCTCTCTCTCTCTCTCTCTCTCTCTCTCCCCCCCCCCCCCCCTCCCTCAATCAATTGGAAGGCCTTCAAGGTAAAACGGGACTATTGGACTATTGAATAGGTAGGTTCTGTTGAGATTCTGTCTCAGACCATTAAAGGTGCATTGTACATTACTTGCAGAGCCAAGGGTCTGAGACGCAACCCACACAATCCCTGTGCATCTTTACTAAGCAGCTCTCAAACGAGATGCCTTCATTTTCTCCTAAGGCTATGGGCAAGGGGCTAATGAATTTAGCGGTCGCAAGGCCGACATAAATCATTACGATGCTTGAACCTGCTGCTCCATGGCACTTAGTTCATTCCTCTTGACTGTGGCTACAGAGTTCTCTCTGGAGTATTACCGTAAGTGAGGATGTCTATATGGTCCAGCTTACACGTCTGACAATGTCCAGGTCAAATGAGTCATTCTTTTACACCGTAGTATAAAACATGTTATTGGATTGCTTATGTAACTCGGTACAAAAGAGTACAAACATGACATCAGTTTAAAATGACAAAAACGTAGATTAATGACTGGGTGGATAACAAACAGGACCATTCATCATGTATACTACTGTGATATGAATACTGAATAATACAAATACAGTCAAGTGCTTATTTCATTTGTCAAAAATCATTGTTATATATTTTGTTATCATTGCTTGGAGAAATAACTAATCTCATTTTACAGTCAGTGGCACTTTCCTAGTGGAATGCAGATTCCCCCACAACAGGAAGCAAGTAAAAGGATTTCAAGAATAGAACAGTTCTTCATTATGGCAATGATCAATGTCCGTGTGAAAGTTCACATTGATTGGTTAAACCGCTTGATGAATTGATTAAGACTGACTAGCAGACTGAGGTTTTGTCATTTTATAGTTTTATAGTACGATGTACCGTACGGTCTATCAACAGTGAATATAATGAGTAAATAAATATACACCCGATCAAACATTTATATTCTATCAGCCGTTGTCCAAGGTCCAAGGTTTTTCTTTTTTTGTTACATGTTTTTGTGTACATAGAGCAAAACTTAATTTAAAAGGCAGTTCTGTCATTATTCTGTACTGAGTACAGCTCAGTCCATATGCAAATGTGCCACATTCAAGCAGGAGTAATTAATCCAAGAACAAAGCAGAACATAAGGTTATGGAGTTTGATACCATACAAAGGGCTGATGTAACTCTTGTACTGGGTGATGATGATTGCTATTGCTCCCGATGAGCAGTAGGGGCTAAGGTTGGTGCCTGTATGCTGAAGGGTGAGTGTAATCACTAAAGCGCTTTGGAGAAAGGAGGCCGTATAAATGCACCATTTACCTTTTTATGTTCAGAACCAAAGTTACATGAAAAGGTCTGCTCAAGAAAAGCCATGTGCCTCTTGGGGTGTCTGGAAAGTATGAGTAACAGAAAAGCAAGATTTTCTTCTTTGCCTCAAGAGGTGTTAAAGAATAAAACACACAAATAGTATACTAAAGCAATGCAATTCCTACATTCTCAGGCTATTAAATCAATATTTGCAAAGGAAAAAACTATATCAAAGCTAAAAGCCAAAGAACATAGGCTTTAAACTTTAATCACTAGTATGAAACCGAAAAGCTATTCCCTTTTTTTTGTCCAATTTCGTTGACTCATTGAAGTCTATAGCCGATACTGGGATCTACAGTCAATTGGCCTATTTTATTGCAGGGCTAAACATAATGAGGAAGAACAACTGCATACACCCTGTGAAAACACCTGGGCATACTGCCAGTACACACACTATGCACAACCCATAGGCCTATATCAGATTCAGGAGTGATATCTTGGCCATCTTCAATAGATTATGGGCTCATTCATTTATAGCTTTTGAAAGATGCGAAGTGCAGAGACAAGGCAACGTCACTGCATTTACGTCGATCTCGATCCCATAGCCCTAGGGGCCTGGGCAGTCGACTGAGACTGATTGGCTTAGACATAATTGTGAATGAGCTTAGTAATGTGTTATGATTGCATTATGAGCATATAATTATGTTTAACTGACTTTAATTGTGTAATAAATGCATTTATGCTTGACCTTATAAATCCTTATATATAATTATAATATATATATATATATTATAATGTCTGTAGCACTGAGATTCACTGAATGAAAAGTGCAATACAAATCAAATGTAGTATTATTATTATTATTATTATTACCCTAAAACGTTTTATAATGTGTTAGGACTATTATTACTATTAATATTAATATATGTTCATTGTCAGAGTATTAGCTCATGACGTAAGTACCATGATATCACATTGATGACATCAGGGATCTCCATATATGGGCATTTAAGGGGCACAGACAGACAGACAGACAGACAGACAGACAGATGAAGAGATTTGTGGATTTATAGATACTAGTCCTGGGCCTTGGTTCGATAATATGCAAGGGATACACAGACAGACACAGATTCTGTGCATTTATAGATGGATAATAACCCATAAATACCCAGGATGTGTCATCTATCTGTAAAGTTATCTCTTTGTGTCTCTGTGTCACATAAAACTTGTCCCAGGCACAACTCGGACAGTGTGGTGGAGCAGAATGGCAGTTTGGACAGACCAACGGTTTCCGAGACCTGAAAAATCACTATCATTGCGACCGTAGGTCGCATTTACTACCAAAACCTCCACAGGCTGTCTGTCAGTCAGTCAGTCCGTCAGTCACACTTTTGCCCTGCTCATATCTCCGCAACCGTTGCCCCCATCCATGCCAAATTTTGCACACACACTCCTTGACTGCCAAACTACAACCTCCAAGGACCCCCGGAGCCCCAGGGACCCCCAGGTCCCTGGGGGACCCCCAGATGTAAAAAATGACCAAATGTGCTCACACGTCACACGTCACACTTTTTCCCTGCTTATATCTCTGCACCCGTTGACCCGATCCATGCCAGATTTTACACACACACACACACACACACACACACACTCCTTGCCTGCCAAACTACAACCTCCAAGGACCCCTGGAGCCCGTCCCTGGGGGACCCCCAGATGTAAAAAATGACCAAATGTGCAAAAATGACCAAATGACCACCCCAACGGGGCTGCTCACGGGGAATTCCCGGGGACCACCGACTCCTGCTGCTCCAGAACGGATGCAAAAGTGGTGGCGCCCCCAGTGGAGGACCCCCTGCCACTGCAGCGCACATAAAATGCCGTAACTCGGGCTAGGAGCGTCCGGGAGAGCCGGGGCCGGTACCTATTCATCCGCCAAGGCAACGCGGAGACCCCACCCCTCATTTCTCACATGGCCCTATTCTAGCGCCACCTTCAGGCCGATTTTTAAAACACATTTTTGGACACTGCTCCTACAGTTTTTGCCCTAAAATCACGAATATCACTACACAGCATGTCTACACTCATGTCATCAACATGGATCAGGAAGATTTGGGAAAAACACATTTTTGCCCTATTTGTGGAGATAAGCCACCTACGGTCGCTTATCTCCCGATTAGGGAGTCTTACTGGTATATCTGTATTCTGTATAATTGGCAAACCCAAATCGTCGGCTTCATGGATTGGCGTGACTGGCGTCATGTCACACCACGTCACATTTGTGCCCTAAGCCAGTATAAGACCCTGATTGGCTCACACATCCACAAAAGCAGTATCGTTGTTCCAGACATGCATGGCCCCAAATAGGCGGGTGCCGGAGTAGCAACTATGATTGCGACCATCAGGTCGCAAGTTACTATGAAAACCTCCACCGGCTGTCTGTCCGTCCCTCCGTCTGTCTGTCTGTCTGTCACGTCACGTCACACATATCAACTCGTAGGATAGTAGGATTTAAAACATACCAGTAAGACTCCCTAATCGGGAGATAAGCGACCGTTGGTCGCTTATCTCCACAATCTGTCGGTAGATAATGCCGGTCTTATATAAGGGTCATTTGTGTACGGTGTGATGTCATACTGATGTCAGCAGTGTGATGTCATACTGATGTCAGCAGCTATGTCTCTATATATGGAGTTATATGTTGTTCGTGTCCAAATATGGGGCTTGTGAGGTCAGACTTAGTGAGATTCGTCGGTTATCTCCATATATGGAGGGATGTGTTGGTTATCTCCATATCTGGAGATTCAACCTTCAACGTGTAACTATGGCTACCTAACGACTAGCCACATGACGTGAAGGTGAGTGAGGGGCTTTGTAACAGCCACCCCCAGATTTCCCGTGGAAATCTGTACAATATCGAGAAGGCCCGAACGGAAACTCTTAGTCAACTGGCCACCCCATCAAAGAGTAAAGGGACATCAAGGCCTCTCTCTTGTCAATGGGCTGGTGTCGGCCACCCCGTACGGGTTCTAGTCTGAGGTGATAGCCTGCCACCCCGTTAGTAGGCAGGGGTCCCGACAAGCCAAGGGGTCGATTGCACCAGCTTCCTCCTGCCGCGAAGGGTGCCAGCATGACTCACACCATCCTTCCTAGACGATTTTGACATCTTGTTACTAATCTATCGGTAGATAATGCCGGTCTTATATAAGGGTCATTTGTGTACGGTGTGATGTCATACTGATGTCAGCAGTGTGATGTCATACTGATGCGGAGATATGAGCAGGGCAAAGGTGTGACGTGTGACGTGTGACCGACCGACGGACGGACGGCCGGTGGAGGTTTTGATACCAGTAAGACTCCCTAATCGGGAGATAAGCGACCGTTGGTCGCTTATCTCCACAATCTGTCGGTAGATAATGCCGGTCTTATATAAGGGTCATTTGTGTACGGTGTGATGTCATACTGATGTCAGCAGTGTGATGTCATACTGATGTCAGCAGCTATGTCTCTATATATGGAGTTATATGTTGTTCGTGTCCAAATATGGGGCTTGTGAGGTCAGACTTAGTGAGATTCGTCGGTTATCTCCATATATGGAGGGATGTGTTGGTTATCTCCATATCTGGAGATTCAACCTTCAACGTGTAACTATGGCTACCTAACGACTAGCCACATGACGTGAAGGTGAGTGAGGGGCTTTGTAACAGCCACCCCCAGATTTCCCGTGGAAATCTGTACAATATCGAGAAGGCCCGAACGGAAACTCTTAGTCAACTGGCCACCCCATCAAAGAGTAAAGGGACATCAAGGCCTCTCTCTTGTCAATGGGCTGGTGTCGGCCACCCCGTACGGGTTCTAGTCTGAGGTGATAGCCTGCCACCCCGTTAGTAGGCAGGGGTCCCGACAAGCCAAGGGGTCGATTGCACCAGCTTCCTCCTGCCGCGAAGGGTGCCAGCATGACTCACACCATCCTTCCTAGACGATTTTGACATCTTGTTACTAATCTATCGGTAGATAATGCCGGTCTTATATAAGGGTCATTTGTGTACGGTGTGATGTCATACTGATGTCAGCAGTGTGATGTCATACTGATGCGGAGATATGAGCAGGGCAAAGGTGTGACGTGTGACGTGTGACCGACCGACGGACGGACGGCCGGTGGAGGTTTTGATACCAGTAAGACTCCCTAATCGGGAGATAAGCGACCGTTGGTCGCTTATCTCCACAATCTGTCGGTAGATAATGCCGGTCTTATATAAGGGTCATTTGTGTACGGTGTGATGTCATACTGATGTCAGCAGTGTGATGTCATACTGATGTCAGCAGCTATGTCTCTATATATGGAGTTATATGTTGTTCGTGTCCAAATATGGGGCTTGTGAGGTCAGACTTAGTGAGATTCGTCGGTTATCTCCATTATGGAGGGATGTGTTGGTTATCTCCATATCTGGAGATTCAACCTTCAACGTGTAACTATGGCTACCTAACGACTAGCCACATGACGTGAAGGTGAGTGAGGGTCTTTGTAACAGCCACCCCCAGATTTCCCGTGGAAATCTGTACAATATCGAGAAGGCCCGAACGGAAACTCTTAGTCGACTGGCCACCCCATCAAAGAGTAAAGGGACATCAAGGCCTCTCTCTTGTCAATGGGCTGGTGTCGGCCACCCCGTACGGGTTCTAGTCTGAGGTGATAGCCTGCCACCCCGTTAGTAGGCAGGGGTCCCGACAAGCCAAGGGGTCGATTGCACCAGCTTCCTCCTGCCGCGAAGGGTGCCAGCATGACTCACACCATCCTTCCTAGAAGATTTTGACATCTTGTTACTAATCTATCGGTAGATAATGCCGATCTTATATAAGGGTCATTTGTGTACGGTGTGATGTCATACTGATGTCAGCAGTGTGATGTCATACTGATGCGGAGATATGAGCAGGGCAAAGGTGTGACGTGTGACGTGTGACCGACCGACGGACGGGCGGCCGGTGGAGGTTTTGATACCAGTAAGACTCCCTAATCGGGAGATAAGCGACCGTTGGTCGCTTATCTCCACAATCTGTCGGTAGATAATGCCGGTCTTATATAAGGGTCATTTGTGTACGGTGTGATATCATACTGATGTCAGCAGTGTGATGTCATACTGATGTCAGCAGCTATGTCTCTATATATGGAGTTATATGTTGTTCGTGTCCAAATATGGGGCTTGTGAGGTCAGACTTAGTGAGATTCGTCGGTTATCTCCATATATGGAGGGATGTGTTGGTTATCTCCATATCTGGAGATTCAACCTTCAACGTGTAACTATGGCTACCTAACGACTAGCCACATGACGTGAAGGTGAGTGAGGGTCTTTGTAACAGCCACACCCAGATTTCCCGTGGAAATCTGTACAATATCGAGAAGGCCCGAACGGAAACTCTTAGTCAACTGGCCACCCCATCAAAGAGTAAAGGGACATCAAGGCCTCTCTCTTGTCAATGGGCTGGTGTCGGCCACCCCGTACGGGTTCTAGTCTGAGGTGATAGCCTGCCACCCCGTTAGTAGGCAGGGGTCCCGACAAGCCAAGGGGTCGATTGCACCAGCTTCCACCTGCCGCGAAGGGTGCCAGCATGACTCACACCATCCTTCCTAGACGATTTTGACATCTTGTTACTATGGTGTGATGTCATACTGATGTCAGCAGTGTGATGTCATACTGATGCGGAGATATGAGCAGGGCAAAGGTGTGACGTGTGACGTGTGACCGACGGACGGACGGACGGCCGGTGGAGGTTTTGATACTAAACTGCGACCTGACGGTCGCAATCAGTGATGTCAGTCATCTCCAAATGTGTGCACTGTTTTATATTGTCTTATGATTATTGTTATAAAATATTATGAGTACTTAGGATCATAACTGCAATTGATAGTTATAAGCAGATTATCATGCATTTATACTCCACAGAATGTTACCAAAATATCCGACTGAACAAAACCCAAAGTTGTCATCAAAAGGTGAAAGTTGCATCTGCATACCAATGCAGTGGAATCTGTAGGCGTAATCGGGGTGCTCTGTGGGTTTTGTTTGTCTCAGCATGTTTGTCTCTGTGCTTTGGGAAACACACTCTCAGGATCTCTTGTCTGTGATCAGATCACACACCCACACATTGACCAGATGCTCATCCATAGTCAATGAGCACAAAAACCCACTCCTCTAGCAGCCCATAGACCCCATTAGCTTGGTGAGTCAGATGATCGTACGGTATGAGTTAGGAGATCATCTGCAGTGAGGGCAGGGCACAGCCTGGTTGCATATGGCCTCTAAATGTACAGTGCGTGGCATCATCAGCAGGCGAGCGCCACAGCCATAAACAAATAGGTATACACTGTGACTAATTACGAGCTAATGTTGCTTCTAAACGGGTGGACATGGAAGTTCTCCCCAAAGACCAATGAGGATGCTCAGATACATTAACCGCATGTGTTGGTATTCTGTGTTGCATGCACAAGAGACCCACACTCTAATTGAAAAAATGTTCTATAGGTACACCTAATGTATCCCCAGATGTATTGTTTTTCCACCACTTCAAAACACTGCATAAAATGCATATTTCTAATTAGGAAAAGTAATAGAATGAAATAAAAACAATAGCAATTCTAGAAAGACGCGCTGCCACCACCACCACAGCTGTTCCTAAACCGACAAGGCATTGTCCTGATCAAAGATGTCCAAATCAATCAGTCACTATAAGTGATATGGGGAACCTACTGGCCCTTACCATAAACACCCTTTTCACTAACATGAGAGATGGTTGGTGGGTTTACTCATGTTTTGCAGTTTTGCTGTGCTGTGCCCTGAAGCTCGCCCGGGGCAGGGAGAGTAAATAGTGCTTACCTATACGGTGCAGAATCTCAATTGCTTTCCTTTCAGCTCCCCCCCACCCCCCAGCCTTTCTGTTAAGTCACCAAGTATCATTTCGAGAGCCCTTTTCAGCCGCAGAAAATCATTTTGTGTTCATTGGCCTGGCACTGTTGTCCTGTAAATTCAGCTATATTCACAGTCCCAAGTGTCACAAGCATTAGTCTGCACGTCTCCAACAGCAACTGTGACAGTAACCCCCCTCCTTGGTCTCAGAAATCAATTGTTTTCAGACTTTCCCAGAGGCAGCCTTTAATCTACAGCAAAGCCAGGGAGGTCTTAGGATGTCGTAATTAAAAATTTCACACCATATACCGGCTGTTTTGAAAACAATTTCAACTGCGTGTCAGGGTATGGAGTTGTACTGAATTAAATGTTAATACTAATCTCACTCCCTTTTAGAAGCAAATTAATGATTTGATGTACAATGACATTTTATTTACTGTGTTTGGATGTGGGGGGAGCAGGGCTGCAGCATGTGTGAAAGAATACTTCCAAAGACATGAATGAGATTGGAACCGTGTTCAGTGTGTGAGAGGCAGACATGCCAGGCTCATTACGGTCACTCAATTACAGAGCGACACAAGCTTATTCACGTATCGCATAGATGCCTTTGCGCGTTATAATTGGGCTCTCTGAGTGAGAGTTTTTCAGACCTGAATTTCAATTCTGCCACCGTGAATACAAAATCACGTCACTCCATGTTAGCGGGTAAAGCGCCATGGGAATGGATGCTGAATCAGTAATTGTCTTGAGGGGCTTGTTCTGGTTCTAAATAGATGGGATCCTGAATTGTTTAAGTGTGTTGCCACTTGCCCGGAGCTGTCGCGAGGGCGTCGCTTGCCAAAGAGAACAGTTCTTTTTGGCAAGCGGCACAGACGTGCTACGGAGTAGCCTACATGAACCAGACATAAGGATGTGGATCCATCATTTATGATTCTCCGCCATGAAGTAAAAGGCAGTAGACTGGAAATCTATATTGCACGATCCTCTGTTGTGTGACAAGACGTGCAATAAATCTTTGATTGAAGTGAAAAGCATTGTCTGCTTGAGAGAGATGTTTCTAAATATGTGGCACAATCCTTTGTGGTACAGCATGGGTCTTCAGCATGGGTCCTCAACAGGGGGTCCTCGACCCCTAGTTATAGTGTGTCCAGCCAGGCAGGGATTTCATGAAGGCCATGGATTAAATGTTAATACATTGCCCCTCAGTTTGGCCTTGTGCCCCTCAAAAGCCTCAAAAGCCTCAGTGGCCTTAATGCCCCAGCTGACTGTACCACTTTCTCCTCTGTCTCTTTCTTGTCAATAAGTAGACAGTAGACACCGGTGTCTCTTTTTTGTCATGTTGTCATGTAGACAGTAGACACCAGTGTCTTTTGTTGAGATTCTGAAATCTTAACTCCCCCGAGTCCCCATCTTTAAACCAATCCAGTGACTTTGATTGGTGTAGGGCTTAGCATGGATTCATCAGATAAATACCATCATTTACCTATTTCACTGCAGATTAGGTTATTATCCCTAACCCGTAGATTCAACAAATTCTTTCAATGGACAAAAAACGTTATTTTATTTTATGGCCTTCCTGCCCTGGCATGTGGCCTTTGTGCCCTCAAAAAATGGACGACACCAAAGGTCAAGTGGCCTTGCCCCTAAAATGATGAAATTCCAGGCCTGGTGTCTGGCAAATGTTTGTCATACATTTTTCACCCATTCAGATACACATAACGTGAATCGAATATATTATTAGCAAAGATAACGTGTAGACAAACAAACAAACAACGTCAAATGTACACAACTGGTGATATAGAGCTGTCAAATTATGATGCCATCAGAGCTGCAGCATCATTGATTGATTGATTGATTGATTGAAGAATTTATTAGAAGTTTGCAATAGAAAAAAGTACAGTTTCATGACAGTACAAATCACTGGTACAAGGTCAACTAAAAGGAGATCCTAGAAAGCCGAGGCTTATTTCCACAGGAACCACACTTTAAGTATCTCATATAACATTGAAAGACAGACGGATAGAACATAGTACTTTATCTAGGATAATATCAGTTTCAAAAGCATAACAACAAATACAAAGGCAGAAAAAAAAGAAAATGGGGGGGGGGGGGGGGGGGGGAGCATGGGGGCTTAGTCTATTTACAAGTCACGGGTAGCAGCTGTCTGAAGGTGACTTTTCATACCAATTTTGAAGGAGGCTAGGGATTTGCTCTCCTTTAAGGCTTGTGGAAGGGCGTTCCACATGTTGATGGTATAGCAGGAGAACGAGTTAGCACCTTGTTTAGTGTTAAATCTACGTTGATGATGATTAGTGGAGCTGCCTCTGGTGTGATCGTGAACATCCTTGACCTTTAAGAAGTAGTTTGCCAGGTACATGGGTATCTTGGAGGTGTAGTGAATCTTGTACACCAGGCCCATTGGAGAACCATAGACACTAAAATAGCTAGTCTCAAACTCAACAGTCAACCCACATTGATTCAGCAAAATATGATAAGCTAGCCTTGAAAGCCTCTATACCAAGTTGCATAAATAGAAGCTTTCTCAAATAAATTGTTTACAATATACTATCAAGTGGGGATACCTGCTTCATCTCTCTCCCAGATAGAGGGTTCTTGGCCTGAAAAAACATTGAAGACTGCTGTGGTACAGGATAACCAATTTCGACGTTCCTATTTTGGGCCTTTCACTGTTCACAATTTCAGAATTGTAAACATTTTCATAAAACTGTCTTCAAACTCACAACGTATGCTACTTGTCTTACGACAAATACATTTAGGCTTAAGTAGTTAAAGGGGAACTTTGCATAGAATGATAGGATTTATGTTAAATATTAAAAACTCCTCTTCTCCAATTTAGGAGCCTGCATCAGAGTAAAGCTCCAAGTATGATGACAACTCACCAGCAAAATGTGTCACAATAAGCTTCCTGTTCTGCAACAAAATAACAGTCCATTCATGTCATTTATTATGGTCATTCAAACAAAAATCCACATTGCATTGGACTGTTGATTCTAGTGCGTCCAATAGTTTCCTCAGTAACAAAGCCGGCATTTGGGCCTATGATGCTCGTGACGACTGACCCATTAAATGTGATGTGTTTGCGGGCCCCAAATCGGACCACTTAACATGGCAGCCAATAATGGTCAGATCGGGTGAGCCCAGGGCTGGATTAGCCATTGGGCTGGTGGGGCCAGGGCCAGGGGCCATTGGCTCTCAGGGGCCTTGGGGAACTGGGCCGGGTGGTCATCAACAATTTACTCAAATGAAATGTATGCGTTCATAGAATATCAAATGTGTGGGCCCCTCCTCTGTTGTCTACAGGTGCTTTCTTGACCCACAGATGATCATCACAGCTTAAAATCTGAGCTGGGTATAGTGCGTGTCGGGAGGGAGGGAGGGAGGGGGAGTTATGGTGGGGGGTTGGGGGGGCCCTAAAAATTATCAGTGCAGGGCCCTTGCGGGGTTTAATCAGTCCGTGGGTGAGCCACGTGCAGAGCATATTTATCTGAATGATCAATCGATTCTGTTCTGGCTTGGATAAATGGAGCCAACATAGTGTTTTCTCCTTTCTTCTCAAGACTTTGTAATCTGAACCTAAGCTCTGTAGGCCTACTTTTTTCTTCTGTCAACACCAAATCTCTTTGCTAAAAATAGCCGATCTAGCTAAATGCTGGGGTTCGAGTGGTTAACACTTAAAAAAACTAAACGTATTTGATGCCAGTTCATAACATAGCCCTCTGGCTATATTATACCATTATATCATTGTTAAAACTAAAAGATGAGATAATTTAGTCATTTGCGACGAGAGAGCGCTGTCATGGCTGTGGCGTTAAAACATTGCATAATTATTCAAATGCTGTCATCTGTGTGATTACAGCTGCTCGATTGTAGACAAATGTATTCCAGGTTTACTGAATCGAAATGAGTCAATCCTTTGGGGGAACAAGAACATGCACGCAGGCACGCAGGCACGGACGGACGGACGGACGGACGGACGGACGGACGCAGGCAGGCAGGCAGGCAGGCAGGCAGGCAGGCAGGCAGGCAGGCAGGCAAGCAGGCAGGCAGGCAGGCAGGCAGGCAGGCAGGCAGGCAGGCAGGCAGGCAGGCAGGCAGGCAGGCAGGCAGGCAGGCAGGCAGGCAGGCAGGCAGGCAGGCAGGCAGGCAGGCAGGCAGGCAGGCAGGCAGGCAGGCAGGCAGGCGCGCACACACACACACACACACACACACACACACACACACACACACACACACACACACACACACACACACACACACACACACACACACACACACACACACGCTCACACACTCACACACAATATGTTTGTATTATACTTGTGAAGACATCCACATTTTAGGAAAGTGATTTTATGAATACCATTTTTAGTTTTTGTTTGCCATTTTACATTGTGAGGACATTTGGCCCTCACAAGTACACCCACACCCACACCCACACACACGCAAGCACGCACACACACACATCAGTGGCAACTCTCACAGTACTGGAATGAAGCTGATCAAACTGACTCCATGTGCTCTCATATGCAAGCCAGCTGTCTCTTAAATTGATATTATGCCAAGCCGCTTTAGGGTCTGTCTCTCTCCCTCTCATGAATATAGAGGTTTTCAAGAGCTACAATAATTAGTCTAAACAGATCGTCAAAATACAAGGCTCACCTGTCAATTCTCTTAGCTAGGCTACTGCGCTATAGTGACAGAGCAAGAGACTTGAATTCAGTCAGAGGCATGAAAGTGGCAACATTCTTCATAAGAAAGTCTTTTAAATAAACATGAAACACAAAAAAAGTTTTTTTCAGACATCTGCGTCCAACTGAAAATGCCAACCTCCTTATCTGGTTACTCCATGCTGAATCCAGAACCGAACTTCATCTGTCCATGCTATGCTGAATGAAATAAAATAAAAACTTTCATCTGTCTTCAGGGGTCCCCAAACTTTTTCCAGTGAGGGCCACATAACTTTTCCCTTCTCTGATGGGGGGCCAGGGTCAGTTTGTAACAGAAAAAGTGTGACGATCGCAGGGGTGCCTAAATGTAAACATTTATTGTTTTCCAGAAAACCACACATAACCAAATATTAATAACCCTTTCCGAGATCATTCACAGGAAAAAAAAAATCAGGAAATATATAATAACACTATTTATGAAATCAATAAAAATCAAATAACCCTCTCTGGGTTCTTCACAGGAAAAAAAGTCAGGAAATATATAACAGTATTTACAATAATAACCAAATAACCCTCTCTGGGTTCTTCACAGAAATAAAGTTTCTGTTGTGCCTTGCACAATCTTAGGTAAAAGTTCAGCTTCACTTGTCAGAGCAGAATCTCTTAAATGACTCATATGAGCAGTCTCTCAAAGTTCTTGTATTCTTTCCTTATAATCCAGTTTTGTAGGTTCCAGTAGGCTAGCCCAGTAGACACCACTGTTAAATACCCTGCATTCTGAACCAATTTTTCTCTTAGTCTTACCCAACCTTTTTGCCATTATTCCGTTCTGGGAGGCTCACGTTCACGTTCTATGACTGGGGCAAAGTGAGGTCGTAGTAGCAACATTTCTTTTTTGCGTCATTGTTCAGGGGGCCGGGTCAAATGTGGAGGCGGGCCGTGTCCGGCCCCCGGGCCGTAGTTTGGGGACCCCTGAGTCTACGCCATTCTGGATCCAGAACCAAGCTTAATCCATCCACACCATACGAATCTGGTCAAAACAGCCCGGTTCCAACATGAGCACTTCTGATTTACTGTGCCAACATTAAATCTTTCATCTTGTGTGGTGACAGCTGCATTGAGTGGCATTTGTGTCACACTGAACAAATTGGGTTTCAAAATTTGTGGAACATTTTCAAACATCTTGTAAAATGTTTCCCCAATAATGACATCGCCAAAATAAGGATGCCTGGGTGAAAGTAAGAAGCCTTGGGAACCAACGGTAAGGTCAGGAGCCTATGTCCTATCTCCATAGTGTGAGGTAGCGATGTACAAGTAGGCTACATGCCTTGTACGCCTGTATGGCGCAGGACCAACACTTGATGCCGAGTGCCAAGCAGGGGGGTATTGGTTTATACTACTCTTTGGAATGAGTCAGCCAGGGATTGAACCCCCGACCTCCCAATCTCAGGGCAGGCACGCCAAACACAAGGCCACTGACACTGGTTCCACAGTGGTTAAAACGGTTATGCCCTGATGCACATGAAGGCATCAGGCCTCACATGAACTGATGCGGAAAAAGGAGAGAAAAAACAAGAAAAAACAAAACAAGATCAGTGCATGATCTGACTCATCTGAGCATTCTGGCACTCTATAGGCAAGATCTCCAGGGGGGTCGGGCAGTGTGTGCGGTTTTATTTCCGAGGCGGAATCTCTGACGGGGGTTGGGGGGCGTGTGTGTTATTAGCTTTGCAGCAGAATAAAGCGCCTTGTCCGCAGTGTTTGGCAGGTTAAATAACAACAGCAGATGAACAAACAAGCGCTCTCATCTGGCAACAGCACAGACGATGGCTCTACATGATGTGCCAGTCCGTCTGCTTGGATAATAACACAACGTTCGTAATTTATGCTCCGTCGCACGACGGTGACAGACGATCTACAAGCTCACGGCGCGCCGCATCTGTGGCGCGCTGTGAGTTTGTAGATCAGTTCTTCTTGACACCGTCGAACGATGAAGTATGAACCGGGCTTTATCCATCTCCTGCTCGGGTGACTTATAGGGCCTGTGGTTGAGGTTAATCACTGCACAATATGGGGGACGAAATTGATAAAGCAGCTCAGTGAGTACACGTGGGATACTGAAGCCTATTTCCCCCCCTGTTTTCACTGCAACTGCAGCTTTGCTCTCGGTGGAGGTGGAAATGGATGGAGTGTAATTTAGAGGTGCAAGACAGGCTACTGTTGAAATGAGGAGCTTTATACATGTGTGTAGGGCATGTGCTTTGTACAGGCTGTGTGATGTGTACACATAGTACCTGCAAGCCAGTAATTGTTGATTGCTCTCTCTCCTCTCCATCTCCCTCGCTCTCTCACACGCACGCACACACACGCACACACACACACACACACACACGCATTAACTTCTCTACCCTATTACACTGGCTCCAGTGTTCCAATTGATCGGTTGCATTTCCAATCAATTAGCTCTGCATTATTTACCCAGCAAATCTCTGAGGGACTAGTTCAGACAACCGCAATTATGTCCAAGCCTACCCCCCCCGGTCCTCTGGAAGAAACCTGACTACTATGCTGCTCCCAGCTTTACACATGCTAATTTACGATCCCCTCCAGAACTCTAACTCTGTGCTTTTGTGGGGGTTTCATTCAGGAGTGCTACTGTATAGTATAGTATAGATCCATTTCATTCTGGAGTGAGACTGGGGGTCGTTACTGAGAAATCAAAGCCCAGCTGTTACCATTGTTAATGTTTCCAAGACATGTTAGCAAATGTTTCCATTGGGCACCCTGTTAAATGGACAAAATGGCAATATCCTGAGTTCAGATTGAGTTCAGGACCTGTGCTGCATGTTATCCACAAGGAGGAATGATAACTCTCACCCACTTCCGTCCTAAATACAGTCCTGGCCAAACCCAGCAAAACTGAATTTTGTTGGGTTGTTAACCACTTAATATACATTCCACATATCAATATGTACACAGGTCTAGAGTGAGCCTAAGACAGCATCAGTATTTCTTCCCTGGAAAGTCAGGCACAACATCTTGGGTGGTTTGCATCAATACATAAAATGTTGTTAAAAACATATACATAATACAGTATATACTGTACATGCAGCGGGCCAAGGCATATATAGTGCAGTGCAAAAGCATTAAATATGATGTGCTGAACTGCAGCTGAACTGTAATATCCAAACACCTACAATATGTACAGGAGATGTGCAGAAGAACTGTACAAAAAAAGAAACGGAATACGGTATGCTCTGTTGTGAGCGCTGTTGACAGATTAAAGACAGTTGACCTGGCAATTTGGTCATCGTTTAGGGCTTTGATTACCTCTTTGCTTGTGGAAAGACTCATTGATGAAGGTCATGCTTGAAGGTCCTTTTCGGTCAATGGAGATTAAAATCCATTGATCCAAATATTTGCAGTGTCTCACATTTAACATGTCCCAACAGGAGTCCTATATGACATTTTCTCTTCCACAAATAGCAACAACGGCCAATGTCTTATCGTCTCTATTGAGGTTATCACAAACGCCTCTTAATAGTTTGCAAAATTATTGTTTTGTAGTTAGGCTGTTTTTGTGCCTGCGTGGTTTACATACGGTATGCTCTGTTGTGAGCGCTGTTGACAGATTAAAGACAGTTGACCTGGCAATTTGGTCATTGTTTAGGGCTTTGATTACCTCTTTGCTTGTGGAAAGACTCATTGATGAAGGTCATGCTTGAAGGTCCTTTTCGGTCAATGGAGATTAAAATCCATTGATCCAAATATTTGCAGTGTCTCACATTTAACATGTCCCAACAGGAGTCCTATATGACATTTTCTCTTCCACAAATAGCAACAACGGCCAATGTCTTATCGTCTCTATTGAGGTTATCACAAATGCCTCTTAATAGTTTGCAAAATTATTGTTTTGTAGTTAGGCTGTTTTTGTGCCTGCGTGGTGTGACAATAGACTGCTATTGACACAATAGACTGCTTGTTAGATATGAATTATTATACCATAATTCTATGTTTGTGTATGAAGCTCATATGACCATATAAGGTTATATATTATGAACTGAACTTACAGTATTAGAAGACCACATTTTGGTCGCATACTGTAGGTTCAGGCAAACTGATTACAGGTCATAATAACTTTGGTTGCCCCGACTGTAATCATGTTTTGTTGCCCCGACTGTAATCATGATATACTGTATAAGTCACTAGTGGAAAATTACAAGCACTACGTGGCACTACTTCCTTGTTATGATATGGGAACGAATCAATAAGTCCCACGATTCTTACTGTCATAAACTGTACTCTTTATATACTGTTCTCCTCCATCTTGGAGGAGAGAGAGATTTAGAAAGCTGCCGCTATGGTAGCTCACTGTTTGTCTCCTCTGTCTGACCCTCTCTAAATACAGCAATCTAAAAGATATAGTCCTTTGGTCTCTGTTTTATTTTAACTATGGATTTATAGATCCATATTTATCTTTAATAATTTATTTAATAATACTGCTATTGACATAATCCTGAACTCTATGTGTGTGTGTGTAATAATGATACATCTGGTTTGACTTGGACCACGGGCGTAGAGATCTGGGCACCTATGCTATAACGTAGCCTGACAGCTTATCGCGGGTTCGAGTCCCGTTCCAGACGATCTATGCTGCATGTCTCTCCCCATCTCTCTCTCCCCGTTTCCTGTCGATCTCTTCACTATGAATATAGGCAGAAAAGCCCCAAAAAGATCTTTAAAAAAAATATATACATCTGGTTATCCTGTATATAGACATACTGTACTGCACATGTCTATATGGAACCTGCCAACATAGTGACAGCTCTCATATGGAATACTTACCACTCCCCAGGGTATCAAGCGAGATGACCATCTGTGATAGCAACACTGCCTGGAATGTATGCTCAACGTTGTGAATATGACTTGCGGGCATAGTTCCCTGGTGACTATTCGGCATTTAGGTTAAAATTGGCTTTTCAATCATCTTAAGCACACATTATCTGTACAAAAACAAAGGAGGGGGGAGGGGCTGAAGTGGGTGTTTGGATATTGAATCTCATCCTTCACGCCGTCTCTTTACCGGCTTTAATATAGTTTACTAATGGAGCTGTTGGTACAGTAAATGCACTCCCTTTTCACACTAACAACAGTGGACATCGACATTAATCACCTCACCTCAAGGTATAACAGCCAAAGCCTGTGCCAAATTTAACTCTGAACTTCTGAAGCTGTAAAAAATGACCCGTAACACACAGGATTTTAATGTGTATAAGCTATAAAGTTCTGCTATAAAATCAGGTTGCAGGTGGGCGGGGCAGGTATACTCCATCCGTCTGTTTCTTTGGACTTGTGCCATGGCTGGAGGTCACGCCGAGTCCATTACTGTGGACTTACTTAATAAACCTTTACAGGAGTCTTAAGTGTGTCCCCTGCGGGAAATCTGGTGTCCCCTATCTTTGACCACATCTGAGACTTTGCATGGGAGAATGGGGGTCAAGTGATCCGTCCGCCATCAGGATTTGATGAAAGCCTTTTTCATTTCCTGGTGCGGCGTTAATATTACAGCCTCATGCATCCCATTTTATGGTAATAAATCACTGAGCACCCTCAAGAGATGCCGTGTGCAGATGTCATACGCCCTTGAGACAAGAGAGGTACGTATATGTATGTGTCTCTACAGCAATGACGCATGTGCATGTGTATGCATTAAAAAAGGTATTCATAAAATCCAGGGAGGGATTTGTTAACATCTGGTTCTATTGAACTGTAAGCACATTGCTGAAGGGACGGATGTTTATGTAATTAGCAACCTTGAGGCATAAAGTGCCCTGCATAACAATACCATATATACTCTCTGTACACACTGATGGTGAAAATATTAAAACAGACTCCTTTGTGAACCTAGTCCTCTTACCACTTCAAACCTGGCATCTCTATTTTGGGTGTGGAATGTCATTATAGTGGTAATTTGTGGAAAATAGCAGATCAAATAAGATCACAATGCGTTATATATATAATATTATACAGTATTAAAATTATATTATGATTATATATAATTATAATTAGGCTTCGATTATTATCGATTATGTCACGTTGCTCCATCGATGCAGAATCGAGCACAGCCGAATTGCAATGCATTGCTGAATCGATTCTTTTTGACACCACCACTCTTTTTCCAAGAGATAGATGCTGAGGTTCAAGTGGATCTCTCCTAATGGAAACTGACATTCCCTCAAGTTGTCCATATAACATACTGTTACTTATTCTTAGGGGAAATAATTACATTTTTACGCCCCGTAACGTAAGGTGCCATAAAGTACCAATGGCATTCAGGAGTGCTGTGGAAAGTCAAAAAGGTTTCACAACCACTGCTGCAGTCAGGGATTAATATACAAAGACTACTTTCTATGTGTATGGGATGTCCCCAGATTGGTATAGGATAATGTGCTGTATAGTTATTCAAAATGTTACACAAGGGAGCTTTATGTGCTTAAGTTGAGCGGCGTTCTCCTTTATCTGGCTGACTGGCTCCTGCACAGTTTGGATGACCCCTTCTCCCTCATCAGTATTCACAGTGAGTCATCGTGTTCTGAGAAGCACTTGATAAGACTTGTCACTTGTCTAATTTACCCTAAGATACTCGGTGTTGGCTGACACTGTACATATATCAGTCTCCTATTCCCTGTTGAGAGTCCATCCATATATTCATTGGGGATAGATGTACATTCAAGCATAGGCTAATTCTATTCTCTGATGATAGATTGTGCATTTGTACCAGTGGTAGACAGAGTGCTGCACCCTGCAGTACATGAGTCAAAGTACACTCCTATGACCAAAAAAAAAGGTTGGCTATTGCTTTTTCCCCCCAAAACTATCAGATATACTGGCAATTTCGTCAACAAATAAAAACTAGACACAAGTTAGGAAGGAACTAGTGGAGAAGAGATTCCGTAGTAGAACTAAAAGACAATTCATTTTATGTTTGGTTGTGTGCAGGTGTCATGCTCCGAAAATATAGAAGAGCCTATGATCACAAGCCCCCTCCTACAGCATCTTTCAAATGTAGTAGAGTTAAAGTCTCCAGAAATACAAATACTCATACCTGTCTCCTATCCTGTGTTTAACAGGATAGATATCTGCTATGACAACTTCATTTCATGAGGCTTATCTTATGTTATCTTATCTGGAACAGACAGATTAAATAACTCAATCTAATTCCCATGACAAATCAATGCCCTGCTAAAGAAAGTTGGCAGCTGGCCCGGACCGCTGGCGTAGCAGTCCGGGCACCTATAGGCTCTAAAGTAGCCTGACATCGTGTCGTGGATTCGAGTCCTGATCCTGACGACTTTGCCGCGCGTCTCTCCCTGTCTTTCTGTCCCTCTTTCCTGTCCATCTTCAATTCATTTATCAAGAAAAGGCAGAAAAGTCCAAAACGAATCTTTTAAAAAAGTTGTCTGCTTTACCATTTTACACCTATTCAGAGCCGGATTAATGCACGTGCTTTACGTGTTGAAGCACAGGGCACCATGCTTGTGGGGGCACCAAACGGTGGGGAGAAAGTGAAAGAAAACAGAACTATCGCATAAAAAGCACCAAAATCTATAGCAAAGGCTGCTGAAGGAGCGCTAAAACTGTGAAACATCCGCGAATAGTCTGCGTCTCCGAAACGGGTCGTAGCACCGGGCACCATGAAGGGTTAATCCGCCTCTGCCCCTATTGTCATCCTTTGAACCAGTGGTATCCCAACCTGGGGTTCGAGTCCCCCTATGGGGCCACCAATTTAGATTACAGGGAGGGCGTGATGACTTGTCTGTTTGGAGGTAGTCCACATTTTTGAGCGATGCTAACCATTCCTACATCTGACTTTGTGTGTATGTCCGTCCGTTTGTCCGTCAATGTATGTCCCATTCAAGTCGGCATTGGCCAAGCTTCGCGGGAAGGTTTTGAGCATATCGTCGCTGTCGGGCAGAAACCTTGTATCTCCAAGTTTCAAATCTGTACGTTTTTTTTTTCATAAAGTAAAGCCCTGCTTCACCTTACAAGACATTTGCAAAAAACGTAGCAGATCTACAAGCACACAACGCCTCGTGGCAACGCCTTGAACAACTGGCCACAAAGAGCTATCTGTGGTCATCACAACCAAGGTATGTATTAAGTTCACAGCAATTCGTGAGGGAAAGTATGAAGGGAACAACATAATGGTAATTGGGGTGTGACCTATAAAAGGCCTGCTTACACTTGCCATCAGGGACATGCTGGCCATTGGGAAAAGCGGGACAACTCCCGAACGGCCGGTTCATTCCCGGCCATTAGGAAAAAAAATTAAATAAAATGTCGGCCTGTATCTCCAAGTTTCAAATTTGTAAATCCTTTCGCAAAGCAAAGCCCTGCTTCATACAACGCCGTTGCACAAAAGTAGTGAAAACAGCAGATCTACAAGCACACAACGCCTCGCAGTGCAAGGCGTTGTGTGCTTGTAGATCGGCTGTTTTCACTAGTTTAAATCATTTTTAAAATGATAAATACAAAACAAACGGTTTTGGACATACAAGGTTTCCACCCGGCAACGACGAAATATAACTCATGTACAGTAATTGGCCCACTGGCTTGTCACGCGCTATAGAGATCTCTCTCTATAGCACGCAATGAGGGCCTCTCCAACTCTTTTTCCCCGGGCTGAATCAGGGGCCCAGCACGTCCCTGCTTGCCATGTCCGCATAGCTGCGAGGTCCCGTGGACAGCAGATGCACATTGTTCTCTTTATGTCTGCAGACACGCACGTGTTCAAGAACAAGAGCACTCAATACAAGGCATAATCGAATAACCTTCTTCTAGGCGAGTGAAGTCTACTGTCCTGGTAATCTGTCTTTGTCAATTATTTCTGTGCATTCCTGATATCCTCTGAAGACCTCAGTTGCCAATAAATTCCTCCAGCTAAGCTTTGAGGTGTTTTTCTTTGTTTCCATTCTGTTCTGCTTGTGTAGCCTATACCATTTAACAAACCTGCCAACGAAGATCACTTCAAGTCCTTTATTGCGACCGTAGGTCGCATTTACTATCAAACCCTGCACAAAGTGTAAGTCCGTCCGTCCGTCAGTCCGTCAGTCAGTCTGTCTGTCTGTCACACCTCGCACGTCACACTCTTGCCCTGCTCATATCTCCGCAACCGTTGCCCCGATCCATGCCAAATTTTGCACACACGTTCCTTACCTGCCAAACTACAACCTCCAAGGACCCCCGGAGCTCCAGGGACCCCCAGGTCCCTGGGGGACCCCCAGATGTAAAAAATGACCAAATGTGCTAAACTGACCAAATGACCACCCCAACGGGGCTGCTCACGGGGAATTCCCGGGGACCACCCACTCCTGGTGCTCCAGAACGGATGCAAAAGTGGTGGCGCCCCCAGTGGAGGACCCCCTACACTGCAGCTCACATAAAATGCCGTAACTCCGGCTAGGAGCGACCGGGACAGCCGGGGCCGGTACCTATTCGTCCGTCTTGCCGGCGCGGAGACCCCACCCCTCATTTCTCACATGGCCCTCTTCTAGCGCCACCATGAGGCCGATTCTTGCAAAACACATTTTTGGACACTGCTCCTACAATTTTTGCCCTAAAATCACGCAAATCGGTACACAGTATGTCTACACTCATCCCATCAACATGAATCTCTCCCATATAGCGCCACCTCCAGGCCCATTTTTAAAAACACATTTTTGGACACTGCTCCTACAGATTTTGCCCTAAAATCACGAAAATCACTACACAGTATGTCTACACTCATGTCATCAACATGGATCAGGAAGATTTTGGCAAAACACATTTTTGCCCTATTTGTGGAGATAAGTGACCTACGGTCGCTTATCTCCCGATTAGGGAGTATTACTGGTTATCGCACTATAAGTATCTCTTCACTCATCCTTTCCTCAAACAGAGGATATGTGTACTAGTACTAGCACACGTGTGATCACTGTACTTAATCAGTGAAATTAAATCAGTCTACGCATAATGTGCAGTTATAAAATCTGGGATGAATGCGGATATCATAGCAAACATGAGCTGGTGACTGAATTGATGCCATAAGATGCTGGCAGACCCTCACGGCTATGGTAAGTATACATTGGTCTCTCCACCTACCGATAGTCTACGCCCGGGGACATCTAAACTCAATGTAGCTGCAAGAACAGTGGCGAGAATGGCCCTTAACAAACCTACACCTACATGACCGTCCCCAAACGGACTGCCCTAAAACCTTAGCAGTGGTTCAGCGATGAAGTTATTTTTTCTTCCGAATTGCTTCCACTTTTATTTTCATCAAAGCCTCGGAGATTGTCAATAGTCTCAAAGCTTTTAGAGACTGGTTTGCAGGTCTAGGGTGACCTTAGGGATAAACCCTCATTACCTTCAAGTCGTTATTCTTGATTAGTTTTGTGCTTTTGTTTTGCATTTTGATATTAGCCACTCGGGACCTATTACAAGCCTGTCTGCCTGGGCAGGAGGTCCCCTAATTTATGATCCTTCCTGGGGCTTCTTCCTTTTCTCTTTCCGTCAAGGGGTTTTTATGGGCGTTTTCCCTTACTCTATTAATCGAAGGTCTAAGGAGAGGGTTTATTGTCGTTTTCTTTGTTAAAAGTGGGCCTGTAACACTAACATTGATTAGTTGAGCTGATTTATTCTGGAATCTTGGAAAGCAAAGTCTAGCGTAAAACCCTTTAATAAATACAAATTGGAGGGTACTGTATGTGATGTCCCATGGCAATTATTTGTACTCAGTACAAGTGCAATAATTCATTTTTCATATAGCCTACAGTACATGCAATGCAAAATGGATGCTGCTATACCCATGTGTACACAATTCAACAAGTGGTCTAAATATTTATTCACCATGTTGCTTATTTCAGCCAGTTATGTGCATAATACAGTTTCTATCTTCTGTATTTAAGCTTATCTTAGATCTTTATATTTTCAGACCTGTGCAAAATGTTTCTGTTAATCAGTGTAATGCACCAACCTCCTAGAGACACATTTATGATATACTGCATGCGCAAATATACCTTGCAATATAAAGAGTTATGGTTCTAATTTAATAGCCCATGACGTGGTAAACAGTCACTCAGCACTTATAGTGCGAGTAGGATTTATTTTATTTTATTTTGAAATTTCACTTGAGGATAAGCCCCTTGAGAATGCAGCATTTAGTTTTCGAGGGGGTCATAGTGGTTATCAAGGAAACACGGGTAGGAATTACTATAGAAATGTATCGAAATAATATGAGAATGAGGGTTGCTGACAATGCAAGCTAAATATTCAAGTGTACCAAGTTATGTGTTGTAAGAGAAGGTGTCAGTAACTACGTCAAACTCCTAGCATTGTTTCTCTGTAGCCATGGCTGGGCCCATTGAGGTTTGTTTTAAGTGCTGGCTGCTGGCGTACTAATCTAGTGTTAAGATGAACAAACAGAACACATAATTACTTCGGAGACAAGCCTCCAGCACAGCATCATGAGCTTGCTGCTGGGAGACTTCAACTACAATGATTGATGCATTCCTGATTGCCGGTTCAGTAAGCTACTTTACTGTAAATTTAGTACTGTAGCCTGTCATTTATTTTGAGACCCAAGGTCCCATTCCAAGAAACCAGGATCGTGATTGATTATGAGGATACTGGCGGTAAGGTCAGCAAGAACACAACGGTCAAAAATCTGTTAATTTCGGCAAGCAGCACTTTTGAGATACGAAATGGCCTTTATGTTGTTGTGACATCAGCCTTGGTATTGACAGACCTGACACTCTAGTGGTGTCATTACTGCTACAGTACCTGTGATTTGTAGGTGCGTGATCTCCATTATGCCTTGTTGTTGAAATAACAGCAAACCCTGTCAACAGGCAGTGATACACACACAAACGTGCACACACAGGGAGAGAGAGACAGAGTGAGAGACACAGAGAGAGAGAGAGAGAGAGAGAGAGAGAGAGAGAAACAACTCTTTATCGACCCCCACCTCTTTGGATCATCCCGTTACAGCTCTCGTCAAGGTGGTGACTCAGATGGCAGTGACAGATATGTTGTCAGGTCTGTCAGGGCCATCGATGTGTTTTATTTGGAGTGGCCAGCGGGTTACAGAGCCCATTCTGTGACTAAAAGATTCCCCACAGCAGTACAGTGGCGTGTGTCCAACCAAATCTGTGTAACCCTAAGTGACAAATGAACCCACATGAACCCCACACACACACACACACACACACACACACACACACACACACACACACACACTCACTCCGTCCATCATTTGAAATGTCTCTGTATAACAAACATATGTGTAAAAGTGATGATAGTAAGAATGATATTAAACGTTATTTGTATAGTACCTTTCATATGTTTGTTTTTTTCCCCGTCATGCTACAATGTCACACAAAAGTAAGTATTGGTACAAATAGGCGATCTACAAGCTCAAAAGGAGCTTGGAGATTTGCTATTTTTGCCCGTTTTGAATATGAATACTGAAAGGTAACAGTTTTGGACAGTTTCCACCCTACAGCAACCATATAATATGCAGCTTAAATTGTGGGACATTAAAAAGATGGATAAAAGATGTTGGAAATGCAAGGGAGAGGATGGAACCTTCTTACATGCCTTTTGGGACTGTCCGGTGGTATTACCCTTCTGGAGAGAAGTGCTCGGTAAACTGGGTGACTGGGTGGGTGTGAGTCTACCAGAGTCCCCAGGGCTTTGTCTCTTAGGAGATACCACAGGTTTACCACAGGGAGTCACCAGGGGACAACAGGCAATCATCACAGCAGGCCTCATCACAGCATCAAGGATTATTTTGAGAAATTGGAAGAGCTCTGTAACGCCAGGGCTCACAGACTGGACTAAACTAATGACCGAGACTGCATCGTATGAGTATATGATCGCCAGAAGGAACGATGTTAAAGGCAAATTCCATTTAATGTGGGACTATTTCTTTCTGTATATCAAGGGTTTGCCGGGAGGGACATTGTTTAGGGGAGGGTCCATTTAGTATAGAATCATTACGTATGCATTACGATTTAAACGATCACTACTAATGTATATCTAAGAATTGAAGGGGTGTTGTCCGATTAGCTTAGCTCGACTGCCGTTTTCTTTTGTTTTTGTTTTTTTTATGTATATTTGTATTGGTATTATTTATACTTATATATATTTGTTGATGTTGATTACATACTGTTTAAAATAAAAATAAAAATAATTTGCTTTAAAAGATGTAAACAGCTATACTTTTACATCTAAAGCACATAATCAATAACAAAATTAAATGGCATATCGAATGAAATAAAAGGCCTTTGCATTGTGGGAAATTGTGCTATAGAAAGGTTAGGTTAAAAAGACGTGTCATTTAAATAAATATTTCAGCAGAGCCAAGCTTCTCCCATCTCCTTAGGTAAGATGTTTCATAATTTAGGAGCTTATTTGAATAATGCTGCATTTTCACTTGTCTTTCGGGTAAGGGTAAGGTTATGCATCTATTATAGCAAGCCTGCAGGAGACTTGTTCTCCGAACCTTTTGCCTTGGAGTCCGCATTTCTTGCATCTAATGCACGCACGCACGCACGCACACACGCACGCAGATCCATCTCATCCTACAGGGGATCTTCAGTTTTCAGCTACACCCAGCTGAGTGCTGCACACTGGAGCGCGGGATGTGCACATTGATCACCGGGGCCAGGAATCGAACCAGCAGTGCCTCTAGCCATTCAGCTATGGCACCGCACTGATTATTGAGATCATACAGGCAGGATGAAAGCAAGTTATGATTTTGTAAAACATGTGTTTACAATTTTGGGCTACTCCCCAAAAGAAAAGAAGGCCACGCACACCCCCTGTGATCTTTGGCGCCCACCTATTGGCCCGAAGCCCGGGTTGGGAAATTCTGCAGTAGAGCCAGGGCCTTGAAGGAAGAAAACAACGGGGAGTCTGTGATGTAGGCCAGCCCTGACCCACAGAGCGCTTTAAACAAGTAGAAGGAGGGTAAACATTGATTCTAGAAGACACAGGGGTCCAGTGTAGTCTAAAACTGGATTGATTTGTTCTATCTTTCTCGCTTTGTATAAGCTGTAACCTTTCAATTGACTTTTTTTTAAGGAGACTTACTACTACTTAAGCCCCAGGGGGGTCCAGGGGGAAAATCCGCCTAAAATGTATGCCCAAATTGGAACAGTTGTGGACACAAAACTACAATGATTGTGGCTAATCTTGTCCCACCAAATGTCAGCTAACCCCTGAAAATTCACAAATGCAGTGTAAAACACCACATTTCTCTTACCAAATTGTCCTGCTGTGATCAATTACCAAAAAAAGATGATTGAAAGAGAACTTCGCCTATGGAAATGTTGCCCTCTGAATAGTGAATGAGCCTCAAGACCTCATTGAAAACATATATAGTGAATAGAGAAATTGTTCACCAAGGTGTCATCAATTGATAGGCAAAATTGTATGAAAATATTCCAAACTATGTAAACTCTACAGATGTTCTAGTGAGAGTAGTGCTGAAATATTAGTAATGTTAAAGTATAGGGTGAAAAATAATAAAAACGAGTAACAATAAGTTGTAATAATACTGTAATATGAGTAATGTATGAATGAAAAGTACAATGGCAGCTGATTACTATGCTTTAGGCCCACTGTAACAATAATCAACAAAGAAATTGTAGTTTGATTTGGTCTATATTGATTTATTGACATTTATTTATAGCTGTTCAGAGGTCAACACCTTTTGCCCCCGCCGGCGGGGGCAAGAGGTTAATACTGCAATGCACGTTTAAGAAGTGCATTACAGTAGTCCAACTTACTAAAAGCAAGAATTTGTTTGGTCGTACTTTGGAAGTATTGCGGTTTTGGTTACATTGTTTAGGCTACATAAAACGTAAAATGAAGTGCTCATATGTAACCAGGACTGTAGTATATATTCTAGCATAGAAAGTAAAGGGGCCAGTTTGCTTTGTGCTCGTCTTCTGAAGCAACAATGATTAGCCGCAGGTTTCATTACTTTGCATTAACACTGGACAAATTGTATTCGAGAACCGTTTAATCAGATTGTGTGTGCGCGCACCGGTGGTCTGTGGATTCTTATCCAACCTTGTTTTCCATCAACCGGGGAATTTTTAGATTTCATTACTTGATTTGATTTCATTACTCAATGATTTAACTGACAGATTGGATTTGAGAAGCTATAGGGAAAGCCAGGGAAAATGTTCAGCTGCCCGACAGAGGAAGCCTGAGTGTGTACTGAGCAGCTTGCAGGTGCAAATGTGCGCATAAGTAAGTGTAATTCTAGCAAGGACATTAATGAAAAAGACCATGCATATGATATGTGAATACATACATAAATATGGATTTGAAATGTATTTTAAACCAATTAAATCCTAGAAACTTGGTCACCTTCTTTTTCTCTATACTATAATCCCTTGTTTGTTGCCGATCTACAAGCTCACATTGTGTTGCAATGCGAAAAGTTGTGAGCTTGTGCTAATTTCACCAAATGTTTGCCTGTTCTCAGGATGGTTTCATGTGGTTACATCTTAACCTCACTATTGTCGTTTCAAATATGAGAAATGGTTTACAACGGTTTACATGTTTTTAACCACATTAACCGGTATAAAAAGAAAAAAAAAGGCTTGTAAATCTGCTGTTTTAGAATAGCTGAAGTATACAATAGGCCGGGCTTAAGTGTTTAAGGCATGTTAGCAGTAAGCTTCGAGATACAGATGTGGCGGAGTGGAAGGAGAGGGTTGCACGAGGGGAATAACATGGTACAGTACTACATGTTCTACCACATGCACCACCAACCCTGAAACACTGAACTGCTTTGACAATGAAACGCCCATGAAGAAGCAGCCATGCTTTGAGAGACTATACTTACAACCAGGACAACTTGATTAGCGTTGATTTTTCCTGTCCTCAAAGGACTGACCTTGAGTCTCACCTTGGCTTGCTCCACAATATATCATTCCAGCATCGACATATCAATATGCAATAGTGATGTAGTGGGCGGTACTAGTTGTGTTTCATTGACTTGAATCACCCTTTCAAGTTCATTAATCCACTGAGGCACCATAAAAGACATTCCGTACTCAGGCAAAAGGAAGTTCATTGTCCACAAACAAATATTGTGTGAGGTGTGCCACAAGTGAACAAAACAAAACAATGCCAATAAACGAATACTATTACCACTTTTAATAACATAATAATCATAATAATGATAAATCAAATGAATGGCTTGTTCCTGAGGTCCCCTCTATTTGGTCAGAACTTGGCAAGACCGCCTTTTAATTTGCTGCTCCACATTCCTGGAACTTGCTTCAAATCACTTTCAAATTGGACTCCCTCCCGTCCTTAATTAGTTTAAGGCCAAGGCCAGAGACTACTGTGTATCCTGTGTCTGCTTGTTTAATTTATACTGGGATTCATTGCTTTGAAATGACCAATGTTATATTGTGGTATGTATTTATTCATTTATTGTATGTTGTGAACCGGAAATGAGGGGTCTACCTCAATTGGTTTAAATAATGAAAATAATTTAAACTATAGACTGCACTCTGTCAAGGTGTCAACTTGCGCCTTGTGCACAAGTTGGCCATATATGGGAATACTCACAAGTCTCGTGTTGAGCACTGCTAATCTATTAAATGCTCTTTCATTATTATTTATGCAATATGTCCAATATCCGAAATAAAACTGAACTGAAGGCGGCCAGCCTGAACGACCACTGCAGTTTTTCTATTATCCCAAGAGATCCACCAATGACACCATCAGTTTATGCATGCTACATTATCCTTGACACCAGGGAGTTGGACTATTTAAGGCTGCTGTTTGTTGACATCAGTTCAACTTTTAACACCACAGCCCACTAAACTGCCTGCTAAAACTCATGGATTGCCTGTTAAACCTGGATTTCCTGACTGCCAACCACCAGTTTGTCAAGGTGGGCAGACGCACCTCAGTCAGACACGATCACCGTCAGCACCAGAGCCCTGCAGGCTTGCGTGCTGAGCCCTCTGCTGTACACCCTGTACTCACACAACTGTGTGGCCACGCCAGGCATACAGTAGCTCCAACACCATCATCAAGTTTGCCAACAACATAGTGTTGGTGGGCCTGATCACAAACAGGGACAAGCAGGCCTATCTGGAGGAGGTGGCTGACCTGTCACTGTGGAGCCAGGACAGGACGACAGCCTCTTCTTGAACGTCGGTAAAACCCAATGAGATGATCGTGGATTTTTCTATGGAGTGGCATTATTACTTTAACCATTATTTTATAATTTAACTATTACAAATAGCAGATATACAAGCTCACGCTTGTAGATCTGCTATATTTTAAAAAAATCGGAGTGGCAGAGGGCCACGGACGACAGCATACCAGGTGTACGCACACAGGCAGTAGGCAGTGCCTGTTCCATCTCAGACCACTGAGGGGATTCTCCCAGAAGACCCTAAATCCTTCAACTCTGCTACTACCAGAGCATTCTGATGGGGACTATCTCCACTTGGTATGAGAACAGCTCCTTCTGGGACCAGCGAGCCCTGCAGAGCGCGCTGTGCTTGGCAGAGCGCACCATGGGGACTTCACTGCCCTCCCTCCAGTCCATGTTTGATCGGAGCTAAAAAGGATTTTAAAATCATACCAGCAATGGACTGTTTGTGTCACTGATGTCAGGCAAAACCCTGCACCATCACAAGAGAGAGACACACAGAAAGCCTTTTTTTATTGCAGACTTTGTGGGCAAATCTCTTTGCACATCTCTTGCACAAATTGTACAGTCTTTGTTGCGACCAAAGGTCGCAGTTTACCATGAGAAATGTCCAAGCTTGTCCGTGTCCGTGTAGACCAAGCCCTCAGAACCACGGTAGAGCATTGAAGCAGCCTTCGCCTAGTGGTCAAACCTGGGAGTGCAGTTAAACGCTACAGCGCGTGCGTATGCTAACTGCTAAGGCTACTGTTTACCCTAGTGCGCCTGCTCAGTGCCTCGCCCAATCAAAAATTTGGCCTATAGACGCAGGCCAACCAATCAGTGTGCAATGTACAGTTACTTCCGGCAGTCTTCCGGGTGCTTCAAAGCAAAGGCCACTGAGCAACTTACATTGAAATGAATAGCTGGGGGCGGGTCTGTCCGTCCTCTATATAACTCTATGGTGTAGACGTACTTGTAGACGTGTATGTACACTGTGGTTCTATGGGTTTGTCTGTGGTTCTATGGGTTTGTCGCTCTGACATCATGCTGATGTCACTGTGATATCATGGGAACCACTCTTAACAGAATGGGTTTGCTGCTCTATCATGCTCTGGCTTGATGTCCCTTTTATGCCCATATATGGAGATAGCTGATGTCATCACGAGTCACACTTGCATCACGCTCTGGCTTGATCCATTTTATGCTCATATGAGATCGCTGATGTCACACTTGCAAATTAATTACGTCCTTGTCCGCTTTATGCCCATATATGGAGATCCCTGTCCCGATTTCATCAATAAGGGTATATCTGGGAATGCCCCTATTTGGTAATGCCCATATAGGCATGTTCTGACATCACATTGTTGACTATCATGCAGGGGTCTCCATATATGGGTAACTGGTCCGATATACATCACTGGCCAGATGGCCAAGAATTGGCACTACTGCTTACTACTAGTATTGTTTCTAGCACATACTGTAAGAGTACTTTACGCACGCACGCACGCACGCACGCACGCACGCACGCACGCACGCACACACACACACACACACACACACACACACACACACACACACACACACACACACACACACACACACACACACACACACACACACACACACACACACACACACACACACACACACACACACACACACACACACACACTATATAGAATTTAAAGCCTTTGGTAAGTTTCAGTCCTGCCAGAAATCTAATACCTTTTCCATTTGTGTTCCTTGAAATTATTCAGTGTCCTGGAAAACTGTGATGAAAAGTTATATTTCGCACACTCACACTCACACGTACACGCACACACAGTATAAAATGCTTGGCTAAAAAGAAGCAAATATTTCAATCCCTCTGCCAAAATCAACTCTTTGTGACAGCCATGTTGGTCTAAGCTAAGCAACAGAGCAGTGAGAGTAGAGAATAACAGGCAGAGCTTTGGATGAATTTGAAATATAGTAACATTTGGAAGAGATTAATTAGACAGATAAGTTTGAGTGTGAGGTCAGGCCTGGACCCATAAGTCATTTCATTTCTGCAGAGTAATGGTTTCAACACAAAGTGCATTAACCTGGACATTATTTTATATTTCCTCAGATAATGGTATGGTATGGTATGATTTTATTTCGGTTTCAAAGTACAATGTTTAAAAGAAAACAATTAAAACAATAACAATTTAAATAATAAACAAAATGTTGCCGAAAAGGATTAGGCTGAAGCCGCAGCTTATGGTGCCTACCCTTTTTGTCACTTCATCTTACATTAGAAACAAAATATCTGATACGTTCAAAACAAACAACAAGAACGAAACTAAATATTAAAAAGAATATATATAATTATATATACTGCATATTATAAATAATAAATAATAAAGACAATATCTCACTGATTGGTATCTTATTGTATTTGCTGATTTGTTTGGATGTGGTGTAATTTCACAAAGTGTTCCCTAAATAAAAAAAAACAAGACAAAGTTGTTGACTGGGTGTGAAAATATCAGAATTTCACCAGCAGACAATCATGCCTCATTTCTCTGATGTGCATATCGATGCTTTCAGGCAGAAAACTTCTGTCCAACGCTTTATGTTTTTCCGTAAATTAATGCCATACTTCGTTAAACAAGAGTGTCATGTAAAAGTAGCTAGATGGGCTATTTTCACTACTTCAGAATCATTTTGAAAGTGAAAGTGCATGGTTAAATCTATCTGTTGATTTTATACATATTTAGATACTGAACTATTAACAAGAGCTTACCTTGTGATAACATTGGAAGTTGGAACACAGTTTCTTTCTATTTTTCATTTAATAAAAAGTAGACTGTTTTGGTCAAACAAGGTTTCTACCAGACTGCTGCAATGATTGTTATTTTGAGGATGGCTCAGCTAACCACTTGAGAGGCCCGATCTTACAACTGGTGCAAGACAGCACTAGGTAGTCCCCCCAGGAATCCGCGGAGAAAAAGTCTTGATTCCGCGGAGAACAATCCTGATTCTGCGGAATTCTGCGGAGAACATTTCTTGTTTCCGTGGACATTAAAAAACAACCTGAAATGACCAGTTATCAAGCAAAAAATGATATAGTTCTAACAATAAAGTAAACCCCTTCATGAAATAGCTACAATTAATTGTAATTAGTGGTTAGAATAATCAAATAATATTTTTTGAGAATACAAATCTAATATTAAATCTATTATTTTTTAATTGCTATTGTTTTTAATAATTACTTTCTGTTGCAAAGACTATATTGTCATCCAAACCATGCCCATAGTAACCACATTTTAGAGGATAGCCTACCTACTACCTAGTATGGGTGTAATATTTATTTATTCTCTTCTGCATTAGCATTGTTATTGCCAGGACCATAGAGGCATAGAGAGGAACTATAGTTCAGGACACAGTTTCTGTCAGGAACGAATGTGGGACCGGACCAATACAGCGTCAGTGCAAGCAGGAGGGAAGCTAAGCTATTCCCCCAGGCTCTGTATGAGGTGGCCACTGATCAAACCATGTACACATCGTTTTATAATAGTAGTAATAACTACTCCCGCCGCTCTGCTGCCACTCGCGACTGTTATTCCGCGGCCGTCAGAAAAGTCCGCGAATGGCCGTGAAATCCGCGGGTGGTCACGAGTTCCGCGAAAAATTCTGTGATCGCGGAATCGCGGATTCCTGGGGGGACTAACTAGGTGCAGTGCGGTTATCATTGCTATTTTACAAATGGATGAAGCCCGCGGAATGGGCTCAGTCAGCATAACTTGAGTGTGTCAATGCGGTTGCATCCTGTTACAACGCTGTTACAACGCTATTAAGTCAGTCCAGTCGCACGTCACAGGTCACGTGGCAGTCAGCTGTCAGTCAGTGACGTGGCAGTCAGCTGTCAGTCAGTGACGTGGCAGTCAGCTGTCAGTCAGTGATGTGGCAGTCAGCTGTCAGTCAGTGACGTGGCAGTCAGCTGTCAGTCAGCTGATCACTTGCCAAGCTACTTAACCTGCTCAGCCTGTCATTCTCCTGCTGCTGCTTTCCAGGTCGGTCGTGATATTCGATTGCTTGCCCCCACCGCCTCCCCAGCACCACCAGTAGGCTCTGCTTATTCTGTCCCCCATGGGGGGTGTTTATATATATTATATATATATTGTATCTCCCTGCTCCAATGGTTATTGATGTTCTTCTGTGCTGCGTGGAGCAGGGAGAAGCAGAGCCGACGCCAAAATAAATGTGACATATACACTTGTATTACTCATTTATAATAATAAACATTGTTTCAATCCTTATCGTGAGTTATCTGACTGAACCAACAAAATTGTCATATATATGCCCAGGCCAGCACCCACGTTGTTACATGGAAAATATAGTGTTGGTCTTAAAATTAGGTGTGGTCATATCTTCCATACTGAGAGTAGATTTCAAAAGCAATTGCAGTGTAGTACTATAGGTCAGTGGTCTTCAACAGGGGGTCCGGGACCCTTAGGGGTCCTCACAGGGGGGCCACCAAATCCTTGTGTGATAGGATAATTATTTTCAACTAACAACTTTGAACCCTCGCATCCCTATTTTGAGGAGCACTTTAGCCAAAAATAGCAGATCTACAAGCTCTCCACGCTTTGCACTGCGAGGCCTTGAGAGATTGTAGATCGTCTATTTTCAGCAAAGAGCTTTGTATAGTGTAGAGGTCAAAAAGAGCAGACCAAATACAGAGTGAAAGGTCAAGTTTACTACGTATCGACGATTGAAGTGGCTAAATGTCGAAGAAGAAGAAAAAAAAACATGAATCCAACAGACTGATGACAGTGTTGTCAAACAAGTCGATGAAAATCTGCATAACACATTTATACATGTAGAGGGGGTCCCTGCTTCATCTCTCTCCCAGTTAAGGGGTCCTTGGCCTGAAAACGTTGAAGACCCCTGCTGTAGATTGACCTACTGTATTATGTGGGTTTGCAATGGACATTCACTGTTTGCAATCAAATCAGATAAACCCTCAACCAATGAAGCTCAATCTACAAGCTCACAACATGTTACCATGTGAGCTTGTGAGCTTGTAGATCTGCTATTTCAAAGTTTGACCCCCACATTAGATCCCTGAGAAACAGCCTGGGGAGGACGAGGGGACTGGGAGGTGGAGAGAGCTCCTGCACAACGGGAGGCAAGGATTTCTGCTAGCACTAGTGGCAATTTCAGTCAGTCAGTCAGTCAGTCAGTCAGTCAGTCATAGTCAGTCAGCCTGCCTGCCTGTCTGTGTGTGTGTCCCGGTCATAACTTGGGCGCCGCCCGACCAAATGGCCTCAAACGTGGTGTGTGTCCCCCATATGACCTGGGAGAGTGCAGTGCAGAGTGGCGGTTTGATCGGACAAACGGATTCAGAGAATGGAAGGAAGGCACAGCGAATAAAAACACAAACAAAACGCGTATTCCTGACTAACACCATTCCCAATGCGTCCTCTGAGTAGGCAGGTGGCACTGGCAGTAGCTATGTAATAATTATGTCTACACACGTCCAGTTTAGACCTGCTGAGAATATTAGCACCGGATACCATCTTACTGCTAACAGAATTACCCAACCGGTGTATTTCAACCCTGTTTGTTGGGATTAAACAGAAAGTAAAGTTAAAATATCTCAAATATATTTAATTTACATATCTGCTACAGTAAGCTGCTAGGCTTTGACTAATTTGGTCTCCAGGACACTTATTTATGCCACTGCAAATGAAGAACGGAAGTGTTGGTGGGGGGGATTGGGGGCATCCGCTTTATTTTCAATTCATTTTTAAAGATTCAGAAGTACAGACTGTTAGGCGGTAGGGTTTAGAAATGTGGAAGCCAACATGTCTGTCTCAAGAGACCATAAAAAAATCTAATTTCTAATAGATGACTTAGTCATTGGAATGAAGTATCATTTTATTACTTATGTGGCTGATGATTTGTGTGTGTGCAGTAACCATACAGTACATTTAGCTCATGGGGATATGGATTGAGACTTCTTGCTTAGGACTTTTTGTCATTACAATAATCCAAGTTAAAAAAAAGAAAAAAGAAAAAAAAGAAGAAACATTGCCATGGCCTGCTGCCTTTCAGATAGTGTAATCACTTTTCACTTTTACTTTCTTGTAAACTTGTGTAGTGCTAGTGTTAGTTGTAAAATGCAGTGCCTGCATCCAGACTTCAGTTTAACAGCAGAATATAGCTGCTGTTATAAGCATGTCTGGGGGCTAACTCAGTTCAAGCAAGATTCTGCTTTTCCTTAAACAACCCTGTCCTTGCTATACATTCCAGCTAAAGTACTAGAAGTGATTAATAATGTGATTAACCACCCATTAGTGGCAGCAATTTGCCGATGTCACCTTGTCTTCAAGCGGTGTGACCATGGGGTCCGCATCAGAGTTCCGACGGTCCGGTATTCCGACACTAAAACTATAACCCTAACTCTACCCCCAACCCTAAACCTAACCTCAGTAAACCTTACCTCAGTAACTAACCTGCCGACGCTAAGTAACTAACCTGCCTTACGCTAAGTAACTAACCTGCCTTACGCTAAGTAACTAACCTGCCGACGCTAAGTAACTAACCTGCCGACCATGTCGGAACAGCGGATAGTCGGGATAGTGAGCGCTTCCCGTGACCATGACAGAGACAGTGGGGAGTGTGTTTGGAAATGATTACAACACAGCAAAAGTAAGCACAGGGACAGACACAAACAGACAGACAGACAGACAGACAGACAGACAGACAGACAGACAGACAGACAGACAGACAGACACACACACACACACACAGACACACAGACACACACATCTTACATAATGCTCAGAAAGATCTGGCTTCTGCTCCAATTTCCCTCCCTTTGGGCATGGTATTGCTCAAATGTACCACATGGCACATATGAGGCCCCGCCGCCCCAGATATGGAAACACAGAAATGTTCAGATGCTCTCAGACAGACTCCTTGAAAAACAAGACAAGTTGTTTAAAAATGCATAAGCCATTAAAAGAAAACATGTTCTTTTGTGCTGTTGTCTCTGAGAGCGAGAACGCGTTTCGCTGCAAAGCTACAGCCAACAGCGTTTCTGCAGTCCTGTAGGAGATAATGGAGCCTCACTCAGGCATGTCGAGGGCTACGGCAGAATTGCAGCTGACACCGTTTTTCTCTCTTTCTCCGCCAAGAAAATGTTTCTCTCAAACGTATTTCAGCAATTAAGGCAGAAAAGTGAAACAGAAGACAGATAATATGGTGGTGGCGTTGGGAGTAGATAAGGGGGCACAAAGAGGGGGCTTAGGTTCAGTTGTCTTGCACTTTGACAAAGTCATCTTACACTGCAACACATCTTACACTGAAGCAGGCAAAACCATTTGGACTTATGATGACAAAAAGGAATGGTGCTGTAGATTGGTTGGTCAAGCAAGCTGCTTAATTATTATTATTTTTTTTTATCTGGCACAATCATGTCCCCAACATTCACACCGTTCCTGTCGGGTGGAAATGTCCAAAACAGCTTGGACTACATTTCAGGCAATGGAAAAAATAACCTTATATCCGATGGATTTTCAAGTTTTTAAATAAAAAAAATACCATGGCATCTTTTTTTTTTAAACATTACGTTTATAAAATATATATATTTTATATTATTAAAATCATATTGTTTTGACTATTATTTGGGGGCCCTGGGCCACAGTTAAGGAATCACTGTAATCTTCACGGTTTCATGGAAGAAAAGCCCATGCACACAAGGGATGTCCTTGTATGGGAGTCATTAAAAAAATAATCTATGGCACCTCAAACAGCCTGCCAAAAGCAGACGTGTAAAATTATGTCTGGAGGAAAGAGAAAATGCTATAGTATAAAAGGTCTGACACAGGTCATACAGTATAAGAAGCGTTTCCTAGTTAAACCCATTATCTGAGTCCAGTTCCTGATGGCCAAATCATTTTTGCTGTGCGGCGTGCTCCTAGGTTGACGTTCATACCAAAGTGAAACAAGTATAATATGAAGACCTTGTGTGATTTCCAGACCTCAGCCCACCATGTCGGAATTAGCAATGGTGTGGAAAAATACTGCACTTTGCCTCAGAAGATTGTCAATTCACCCGTTCATCCTGGAATCTGTGCATTTGATTGTGAGAGTATCTTGTGGAAACGCGCATGTTTTGGCTTCAAGGTGGCACTAGACTGAGCATAGGTCATGGCAGGGGTAATTCAAATAGTTAGGGTTCAACTTCCAGACCAGGGAGCATGATGAATGCACTCAGAATGTTTCATGGAAAGCCGCTCATTATATTGTGAGATAACTTGCAAATAGAATATTCTTTATTTATTGCCATTTGCACAAGTGCATTGGATTTCTTGGAGCACAGCTCCCAGGGTCAGCATTTACAAACACAGACAAGACAAAAAAGAGAAAACATACATCCTACAACATAATATATCCTACAATACTCAATAATAAAAAAGGTATAGAAGGTTTGGTCTACCCGTGGTGCCAATGGAAAGGCCAATGTGTCACCAAAATCGGTAGGTAGGGCCCATTGTCTGGGTTTACAAAGGTGGGGGGAAAAATGATATGGCAATCCATACAGTAGTTGTCATGATACTGTATGTTGTTTGGGAATACGTGGTGGAGGACAGATGGACAGATCAACATTTGTCAACATACTGTATGTCCTTAGAGCCCTGCTGCTAGCAGGGTTATAAATGCAAATCTAATAGGAAAGTCCAATAAGACAAGGCACCAAGTGCAAAGTGCTGTGGTTGAAATTATTAAAAGGCGCATTAGACATGTTTTATTTAACAAGATGTGCTTCCAAAGCACTGCTACAGTAGATACAAAAGGGGTGCCGTCACTGGCGCGGTGTGCACTGGCAAAGTAAATGTGTGATGGGATCTGGAATTCTGGTATGCTTCCCTTGTCCCTTTCTCTGTCTCCAAAAGCAGAAATGCCATAAAATATCGTCTTGAAAAAACAATTAGTTAATTCTTTTAAATATGTGAATTCAGGTCACAGGGCCTAGTAAATGTTCCCTTACTTCCACTTAATATACGATTAGATAAACATTTATTGATCCCTAGCGGGGAGCCAGCGACAGCAGCCAGGTTAAAGGCTAATGCACAGGGTAGAGTAAAAGTCAAAAACAGGACAGAATTCATAAGTGCAATGGTCTTCAACAGGGGGTCCGGGACCCCTAGGGGGTCCTCAGAGTAACAACAGGGGGTCCTCCAAATCTTTGTGTGATAGAAACCTTTTTCTCCTTTTTTATATTAACCACTTGAATCCTAGCATCCATATTCTGAGAACCTTAGTCAAAAATAGCAGATCTATAAGCTCACATAGATCGGCTATTTTCGGCAAAGAGGTTTGGTGTAGAGGGGGAAAAGAATGTCAAGTTTATTAATATTGACGGTTCAAGTGGTACGTATTATACGTATCTGAAAACACAAATTGACATGAATCCAAAATACACTGATGATTGTGCTGTCAAACAACGAAACTACATGGAATCTATGAAAAAGTTGTGGGGGTCCCTGCTTCATCTCTCTCTCAACCAAGGGGTCCTTGGCCTGAAAACGTTGAAGTCCCCTGCTATAGTGTATCTACGGTGTGTGTGTCAATCAGCAATTAATAATGAATGTCCTGATCAGGGACGTGCTGGCCATAGGGAAAAGCGGGACAACTCCCGAACGGCCGGTTCATTCCCGGCCGGTCCAGGCCGGCCATTAGGAAAAAAAATTAAATAAAATGTTGGCCTTCGTTCCATTTTGGGGGCTGGGCGGCCAACAAAGTAAATCGTCACTGTTGGGCAGAAACCTCGTATCTCCAAGTTTCAAATGTGTATATTTTTTCGCAAAGCAAAGCCCTGCTTCATCATACAAGGCCGTCGCACAAAAGTAGTTTAATTATTTTTTTAAATGATAAATACAAAACAAACGGTTTTGGACATACAAGGTTTCCACCCGACAACGACGAATTATAACTCATGTAATTGGCCCACTGGCTTGTCACTTGTCATGATCTGAAATGGCAAATCTTTGAGTAGCAGCAGCGCAGTGGAGAGAGATCTCTCTCTATAGCGCGCAATGAGGGCCTCTCCAACTCTTTTTCCCAGGCTGAATCAGGGGCCCAGCACGTCCCTGGTCCTGATTCAATTTCTGTAGTGAAGGGCAATATTTTGGAATGTGGATTAACTGTACCATTAACGCCAGGTTATCAGATGTTCTGGATGGACTGTGCCATGTATCAGATGTTGGTTGACACAGACGAGCAAGTGCGTTACGTAACAACAGTTACATCTGCTGCGTTATGTCACAGTCCTGCTGTCGAGTTGAAGCAGGCTGAGCTGTGCATGAGAACATGAGAAGATTTAATTGATATGCACAGAAATATTATAACATTTCTCGTCTGTAATTTCAAAATGAAGTATAACATTTCACTCAGTGTTCATAAAGCAGATAATGGTAACAAAAATCAAGAAATGTATTTTTACCAAAAAAGAAAAGAAAAACAATAGGTGGTCATTAGAAAAGGCTTTCAAGGTACACAGAGACCAAACTCCCCAACTCATATCATCTCTCTCCGTTCCATGTGTACATGGGGCGGTCGATAGACCACAATACTGTAATACTCTAAGTACATTAGCACCTTCATTGTGTGGGGTACGTGTCAGCCAGTGCATAGCAATCACATTTTCCACTGCTGTAAGCCCAGTTAATAGCACTCAATTTTAGATCAGTGTCAAGCCCATGTTGGACAGCTTATTTAAAATGAGGTGTAAGAGGCAGGCAAGTGAGGTTAGAAGCAACCATCAGCACAGTCTGGCATATGGTGTTGGAACAACAGAAGTTCAGAAGAGAGAGAAACACACCTTGACTCCACCCCCCTCTCCACCTACCTGGCCCTTAGCTCCGCCCCAAGTCATCTACCTGGCTCTATTTATCCTCACTCTAACTTCCCAGAATCCCTCTTGCTTTTTCGTATCGTTTCGCAAAGACTCCAGGGTCAGCGACACCTCTGGTCTGTCTATCTATGACTATATGGTCTGTTACAAATGTGATTCCCAGACAATAATACAAAACAAAACCACAGAAATACAACTCCAATTCTAATGCTGCGGGTCCTAGCGCTGTGGATGTTTTGGAAAGCAACAACAATGACAGACACTACATGTTATTAACTTAGAAATAAATACATTTCCTGTGCCTGCATCATTTCTCATCAGAGAGAGTGTGTGTCAGTGTGTGTTCCAGATCCCACAAGCATGCGATTGTGCAGTATGCACGCAAAAACAAGATAATGTAGTAGATAAAACGATTTCTGTGCAGCTGCCGTACTCCCTTTCACAAGGACCTCTCATGTGGTATTTTCTTTTTAATAACGCCAGTCCACCCCTTTCCTCTAGGCCTACAGCAGTAGGCTTATATACCTTTATCCCTCCCTAAAAGCCCAAACCGTTGCCTGACAGGCATACAGCAACAGGAGCAAGAAAGAAACATTAAAGGGCATTTGTGCGTGCATGCGTGCGTGCGTGCGTGCGTGCGTGCGTATGTGTGTTCCGCCCGAGGAGTTGTTTATGCCCCTAGTTAATTTCATAATCTTATCATGATTATCATTTTGGTGAAGCTCTATCTTGAGCCAAGCTGAAGGAAGGAGAGCCTTTGGTCAGACACGGTGGTGTTTGCACCACAAGGCAAATAAGGTCAATGTATTTAATCATCTGAAATTCAATTAAAGTGGTCTATGATCAAACAATTAACAAACAAACAACTGAGAAAAGTTCAAGAATATCCACTGTGAAACACTTTAGACACATTGTTTCCAAAGTCAATGAGTATTAATCGTGCTAATTAACCATGATCTCAATATTGACCAAAAGTAATCGTGATTAGTAATGTTAACATGATAATGATAATGATAATGATAATGATAATGATAGATAGCATAACATAACATAACATAATTTAGGAGCCTTACATTGTAGACACTATCACTTACTATCCCTGGAACAAATTGCCTCTTCCCCTTTTTGTTACATTTGAACTCTCTTGGCGTTGCAAATAACTTGGCACTGCGGATTTTAATGTGCACAGCATAAGCCTGCCCTGAATAAATAAAGAGTACAAATTACATGACAAGACTTTGACCACATTTAGCCCCAATTAAGCCAGCTCTCGCCCAACAGTGAAAATCACAATTAGAATTCTGTACCATGGTTTGACTGTAGCTTTTCTCAGAGCGTTCCATCTAGGAGTACCGTAGTTGAGTACCGTAGTTGTGCACCAGTGTTGCAAATACAAAAATACCAGATCTACAAGCATTCAAAGCGTCACGCTGCATTGCCTTGTGAACATTTAGATCGCCTATTTTGGATGTACGTCGAGTAATTAAGAATCACGAGTGTCAACCCTATAAGACTCTGGCTGTATCTTAATGAGCCATATCTGGAGGTTGTAGCACAGCGAAAGCCTAGAGAGATACCGCAAAACAAACATGGCTCCTCGTATGTACAACCAGGGCAAAGACACACATGTTTTCCTCAGAGGCATACACTGTGCCCACCTACATACAGCGCTGTGTTTACGCATGCATGCACGCACGCATACACTCACCATACATACAGTGTATATTCTTGTTAGGGGACATGCTCACGCCTTTAGTCATGCACACATAAACCATGCGCACACATTTTCTCAGAGGCGTGATAATGTGCATCCCCCTTTTTCTCGCTCACGCACGCACACACACACACACACACACACACACACACACACACACACACACACACACACACACACACACACACACACACACACACACACACACACACACACACACACACACACACACACACACACACACACACACAGCCATTTTTAAACAATACTGAGGCATTGTGAGGCCTGAATCTTTTCCTAATTGTGAACGTAACTCAAAAAATATTTTGGAACCATAAAACGGTCATGTCCTGGGTAGACTGCTTGCGTTTCTTTCCTTGTCCTTATAGTTCAAGGTTGGTTACAGGTGCCATATAATCTCGAAACTAAAGAGGTGAAGAAAACAACAACAACTTAACCATATAACCCATTTCTCTTGTGAGGACCAGGGAAATGGTTCTCACAATGTCTATTTATCAAATGTTAGGTAAACACAAAGGAGGGATGGCACGCCTGGGTTGGTGAGGTGCTGACCACCGCAGATAATGTTTAAAAAAGAAGGAGGCCTCACAGCTCTTCAGCCACGATGCAAATAATGTATTTAAACAACCAACGTTAAGACCCTGAGGAAGACTGTTATAGTGGACAATTCCTCATGGTTAATCCCTAACCGTGAGCAATATTGTTCAAAACGTTGGTTGTTTAAATACATTATTTGCATTGTGGCTGAAGAGCTGTGCGGCCTCTTTATTTTTAAACATATTTATCAAAAGTTACTATACAGGTGGGTAGATTTGCTCCTCACAAGTATAGGAGCACGCACGCACGCTCACGCACACACACACGCACGCACGCACGCACGCACGCAGGCGCACACACGCACGCACGCACGCACGCACGCACGCACGCACGCACGCACGCACGCACGCACGCACGCACGCACGCACGCACGCACGCACACACACACACACACACACACACACACACACACACACACACACACACACACACACACACACACACACACACACACACACACACACACACACACACACACACACACACACACACACACACACACACACACACCTGATCCCATGCTGCTGTCTGTTCCCATTTGCCCCTGGTTGTAGCAATGAATGAAACATGAACGCCGCGGCGCCTCGGCTGCAAGCGTAAACTCATCATTAATTCCTCAGATTGAAACATTCAGTGTCTTCGCCTGTTTGTCCAGATTCTGGGCGGCGTGGAAATCCCCCGTTTCTATCCCTATATCATGCATTATTGAGAGAGCTGCGAGGGCTGGAGGTACAGTATGTACTGTAGGGGGGGTTTGAAGAGGGAACACACCGAGGCTGACCTTCGCTCCTGGCTTTCGCTGGTCCCTCCTCGGAGAAGGGAAGGGGAGAGCTTGGAGGTTGCAGAGGGCACGGAGGTGGGAAGTGACTCGAGTCTACTTTTTACAAAAAAATAAAGAGCAGTGGTGGACGGCAGCGAAGAAACCTCCATATTCTATCTTTGTGTTTTTTCGTAAATTAAAGGTGTATTCAGTGATAATGAAAGTGGCCGGGGGTCATCTTGTCCCTTACTGGCCTTACAGCGTGTAAATGTTTAGTTTTTTATAGATTTTTTACACCATTATAATGTTCTTGTTTTGATCATTAGACCCAATCACTTACTGAATATCGGTAGGCCTACGTCTCCAGCTTCAGGATATGTATGATACTGATTTACGAGACTGTGGCATTTTCTGAGTTCAGTAGTTTACAATCTAGGCATTTAGCAGACGTTCTTAATTCAGAGCGACTGTGGTTCTCAAAGCTTTTATTTTGACCATCATAACTAAACATCATAACATAACTACGGCCATACTCTACCCTGATTGGTCGAGGACTGATTGGCCACCTCTGAAAACCGAATCTAGCTATGCTCGTAACACGGTGGAAGTCCTCATGGTCAGCACACATTCTAGTGAGGAGAATGAATGGAAAATGTACCAATTATATTTTTATTTGAATGAAATACAATCACTGAATATACCTTTAATGCCCTACTTGATTTATTTTCTTTAAAAGCTTGAAAATGTTTCATTGATACCGATGAATAGAAACGTACAGAATACTTTGTTAGTCCCACTGATCCAAGCAAGAACACAATCGATTGATCGTTCATTAAAATCAAAATGCACGTGGCACTTTCAAGCTTTTCAAGTGGGCCCTTATCCAGTATATGGGCATAAAAGAGATTCTGTTAGTGTGGTTCCCCTGACATCACAGTGATGTCAGAGCGGCAAACCCATAGATCGTAAAAAAGTGTACACGTCCAGACAGACATAGACATGATGTGATGATACTAAACTGCGACCTTCGGTCACACCCTGGCGAGCACTAAGAGTTGAGGCATTACATTTTGTATAACAGATCTACATGTAGATTGCTTGTGAGCATGTAGATCGGCTATTTTCACAATTTCTGACTCTAATATTTGACAAGTTGGTCATTTTAAAGGTATTAAAATGTCCTTAAATTGTCACACACATAAACTTTATGTTGGTTTGTTTACACTTGAGTGAGAAAACAACATTTCATATTAAGTTAATCATCTGGGGACCCCCACAATAATTTGGGGACCCCCCTGGTGGTCCGGACCCACAGGTTGAGAACCACTGGACTACAGTCCGCTATTTCTCTCTCTCAAAGTTTTCCCCCCCGACAGCTCCTCTCAGACATGTGACAGACACACAGATAAAGGTCAATTTGTTAATAATTTAGCAGCCTGTCAAATATTCAAAATCACAGCGGAGCGCTTATAGAGAAGCACACAGAAGGCCTTGGTGACGCAGCACCCCGGGGGGACTCTCGTGTTCTTTTACATGTCAATCAGACAGCTCCTACGTCTGGACCTTGTAAGACCAGCCACGACCAGTCACCATCGATGATAACAAACACCACATCTATATATGCAGTACGAGTAGACTGAGCAGGCCCGGCGCTATGGGGGGGGCCTGGGGGGGCATTGCACCCACAGTTGCAAGTTGTGCCCCCTCAGTTTATATTCTATGTAAAGTCAAGAAAATATCAAAAACAACCCAAATATTGGCTGAATATTATTATTGTCATAGAGATTACAATAACAGTATTGAAACACAGTTTAATCCGCAATTTAAAATCACCTAAACCAGTGGTCCTCAACCTTTTCAGGCCGCGACCCCCCAAATAATGATATTTTAACTGGGGACCCCCCACCCTGACGAGCACTAAGAGTAGTCCAGTAATTTTAGGCCAAAATTAGGCTAAACCTAAAACAAATTGCAATAGTAGCAAACTCAACTTATTTTGTATCCTCAATATGTCCTTAGTGAGGGACAAAAAGTCCCAAGGAATCCCATCAGGGGAAAGTTTTGACCTACCTACCTTCACTTACTATTATACACTACACTATAAAGGAAAACATTACTCCCAAAAAATCTGCATTAAGTGGGATGTGAGGGGTCAAACTAGGGGTTTTTAATTATTCTGAATCCATTGCAAGCATTTGTTTTGCACGAAAAACATTCCTTGGGCAAGAAATGGCCCCTCAAAACGATGGTTTATTGATTTTCACAGTCTTTTGGGGTCCGTTTTTAGCCCAAGGAATGTTTTTCATGCAAAACAAATGCTTGCAATGGATTCAGAATAATTAAAAACCCCTAGTTTGACCCCTCACATCCCACTTAAAGGAGATTTTTTGGGAGTCATTTTTTCCTTTATAGTGTAGTGTATAGTAAGTGAAGGTAGGTAGGTCGTTTTCAAAACTTTCCCCTGATGGGATTCCTTGGGACTTTTTTTTCCTCACTAAGGACATATTGAGGATACAAAATCAGTTGAGTTTGGTACTATTGCAATTTGTTTTAGGTTTTTTCATATAACGACTGGACTATTTAGGCATTACATTTTGTATAACACAGATCTATTGTGAAAATGGCCGATCTACATGTTCACAACGCCTCGCGTTGCGAGGCGTTTCTGCCTCTAATATTTGGCATTTGGTAAATTAATTAAAAAGTCCTTAAATTGTCACCTTAAAAATGTGCAGATACCCTCTATACACTTAAACTTTATGTTGGGTTTGTTCACTGTTGAGTGAGAAAACAATGTTTCACATTAAGTGAATCATCTGGGGACCCCCCAAAATAATCGGGGGACCCCCCTGGGGGTCCAGACCCACAGGTTGAGAACCACTGACCTAAACCACAGTGCAGTAACAGCAGCTGTTATTTCAGCTCCCAAAAACTGGCATCTGTTGTAGGTATTATAGATAATAAAAAGAATGTTAATTATTACTAGCCTATATAAAAAATATGTGCCCCCTCACAATTTTCAAAAGCCCCCTCAGTCATTTCATCCTGCAGCCGGCCCTTGCAAGCCAATTTGGGTGCAATTAAGGTCCACAAATGCAAAGGAACACTGATCCTTTACTGATCCTGAAGACTGATCCTAAGCAATCTTTGCCGTTTCCCTCCATCCTTGGTATATCATTTAGTTATTATAATATAATATAATATAATATAATATAATATAATATAATATAATATAATATAATATAATATAATTCTTTTGTTAAAATAAGTGTTAAATAACTATATTCTGACAGTAATCTTTGCTTTAAACAGTGTTTGTTCAGTAACATGAGTCTGCCTGTCTTTCCAGCTCTCCACCAAATTGATCCAACCAGGATAGAGAACTTGCAGGATACAGGATAAACAAATCAAATTGACAGTGATGAAACAAGCAATTGTATTCATACAAACATAATAGTGCTTCAACCTTAAACTAAAGACTTTTTGTTTTGACCAAAAATATCAATAATGTGTAACCACCTGGATTCTATCTAACCCTGTTTCAAAACCAAACATTTGCCATTCAGACCGGGGCATGCTTTTGGATTTCAAGCACAACTGCTCTGCTATATTCAGCCCTCTATGAAGGTGACTATATTTTCAAACCCCCAAACAGAGTCCCTTTAATCACTTAAATCCTTATATATTGAAAATAGTCTATCTAGAAGCTCACAAAACGTCCCAATGTGACACCCAGCTTGAAACTGGCGGGATGTCTGGTCACCATACCTCAACCCTACTACTGTGCATGTACATGCTCACTGGTCGCGCTTGTGCTTTTCCTGAGCTGAACGTGTCTGTTTGTAACTAATTAATGTGAACGTGGTGGTAATAAATAAATGCTGGTAGTTCCTGCCAGAGTTAACAACGCTCACTCTTGTAAATAATTATGTTAGCCAGACAGTGGCCATATCTCAATACCAAGAATACAAAGAACAGACTTGTGTCTACTCTATACTCATCATGAGACCAGAGCAGTGGTGGAAATTAACTAAGTACATTTACTCAAGTATTGCATAACTGAGGTCATTTTAGATCTAGATTATGAGAGGTTCGGGCACCTCACCTCATACCGCAGATCCAAATATGTCTGAGTAATAGTGTCATAGTGGGCTTTGTCAGAGTACCAGTTGTTCCCATCTGTCTGTGTCCCTTTTCTGCCCATATATGGAGATGTCTGTTTCTGTCTGTCTACCTGTGTATAAGGGCATAAAAGCCGGACCGGATTTCTGTATCTGTCAGTCCTTGGCCCTTTTATGCACATAATGTGGATATCGCTGATATGCCCATATATGGGCAATTGGGCATGCCCCTTTTGTGACCATATATCCACACTCACCCTGCCAGATGCTAAGAACTCATCCACACTCACCCTGTCAGATGCTGAGAAACACATCTGCGCCTTTGTATCCTCCGGGCTGGATTACTGAAACGCACTCCTCATCGGGATCGCTAGCAAGAGCGTGCAGAGTCTCCAGTAGATTCAAAACAGCTGCTAGTATTCTGATGAAAGTGCAAAAATACGATCATATTACAAAAGACGCGCTGTGATTGGTTCGGAAAAACAAACAAGATGCACTGTGATTGGCCGGATAAAAACAAAAGACAAGCTATGATTGGACGGAAAAAAAGATCTAGCACTGCTCACTTCATACTACAGTAGGTGTGATTTCTTACCACGTTTTAATTTGACCCTCTAGTCTAGCCTAGTTGGGTCCCAATTGTTTGTTTTGCCTATGCTGCTTTTATGCCAAACCTCTATGTAAAGTGCGCTAGGAATAAAATGCATTATTATATTATAAGGAGCTGACTGATTTGTTTGCAATTGATGCCATGACGACACATTGAGTTTAGACAACACAATCAACTATATGGTTATAGCTGAGTCATCATAGTGACATGAGCGTGATGGTCCTCCCTTAAGCCAACTTTAACATATTACAAAGCATACAGTAAAGCCCTATTTTACGCCTTGGCTCATTGTAGATCTGCCGTGTTACTTTACTTGAGTACCTATACTTTTGTACTGCGAGTATATTGTACTTTTTACTCAAGTACAATTTTGAATACTTGTACCAGAGAATTTCTACATTCAGGTATCGCAAAAAATAGGAGAGCTTTAATTCTTCCACCACTGAATCACTGAATGCATCTTTCTACTGTAGGTTGAGACAGATGTGCTTGAGGTCATGTGGTAGTGTGCTATGTAGCTCACTGCTCTAATCAGCTGTGTGTGTTTCAGTCAAAACAGCAGGACTACATCGCCCTTAAAACGTCAGAGCACATGTTCTTAAAATCTGTGTGTTCTTTCATGCAGCATATTGAGAAAGACAGGGGGGAAGGGGCTAAAAAACAATTGCATCTACACCGCATACCTTTACTGCTACTACTACTTTCTCTTTCTCATTTCTGCATACATTTATTTTTTCTGTGCAATTTTGCGCACGCACACGCGGGCGCACACACACACACAGGCCTGTAATAGGAACTAAACAACTGTAGGTAATGTAATAAAGCTAGAAAGGGCTGTTTTCACATACACATGCTTATACAGTACGTAAGCTCACAGCCTGCAACCACAAATTGCATGTTATAAATACACCCCAATGACCCCATCAATGCTGCTCTCTGGTTTCAAATTGAAATGAAACAGCACCATGATGGAATTTGTCAGGGGCACCAATTGTGTATGGCAGGGGTATGCAGCTGCCATACCCTGGGTTCAGGGGGGAAAATAAAAGTTACTTTTAAATATAAATCCATGAATATCTCTTTGTCTATCTGTGCTGGTTATTATGTTGTTAAATTGCAGTAAAATTATTACAAATGCAACATTTTCCAAAATGGTCACTTTAACAAGGTTTATAATTATTTTCTCCATACTTGTATTCTCCCCATCTGACAAAAATTGTATATTCCCAGGTTCCGCAGGTCAGCTGCACAGGTGCAATGCATTATTGTTAATTGTGGGATGTTTACTAACATGCCAAGTTTAGCTGAACAAACATACCAGGCTGCCATATCCAGCCCAAGAAACCATAGAAACCCGGGGAAAAAACGGACAAAACCCAAAACCTGGTGTGCGATTGAGGACTCCCATCTTTGCCATACCCTAGCTTTTGTTGAACTGACGCCACTGGTATTCATGTACAAAGCCGCAAAATAGAGTATTACTGTTGTTCAGTTAAGGTTGATGTGATTTTAGAGCCTAGACAACCACAAGATGCCAATGTAAAAATTAAAATAAATTGCATGGTTACATTATTGCTGTTATGATCATGGACTAGCTAGTTTACATTCATCATGTAAACAATATCAGAAGTGCAGGTGGCATCACTTACAGCATGAGCACACTATTACTCCTACTCACAGTCTTCTTTCTGGTCTTAATTCTTTCCTCGGTTAGATCATCATAGTCCATGGAATTGGAGAATGCAAATGAATTGAAATGAATTGGCAAGCAACTTCAGAGAAGAAAAGAATTGTAATTGGTTCTCCTGAGCAAGAACATTTTCACACAGCAGCCATATTGAGTAGGCACATTCTGTACAGGTGCATTCCATTCAGGTTAAACACAGTCAGAGTGTTGTGGTTGAATATTGGCCAACTGGAAAGGCTATCTGCTACACTAAATTTAACAGAACGTTAAATAGTATTCATATGTGTTCTTGTACAGGTTGTTATCCTACTACCGGTATTTATGTCAATGTGGCTGCCAAGAAAAGGGACTATTGGAACTGGAAGACAAGGCATATGGGCACCCAGCTGCACACCAAGCTTGCTCCAAATTTGAAAACAGTAAATTAAAGCAAAGTTGTGAGCTTATCTATTTTCACTGAATGTTCCCTGCAGAATGTGGTTTACACATGCAGTGCCTTACTTTTGTTGATTTTGTTCTTTCCCCCCCTTTTTTCCAGTACATAGTTCCACACAACATTGAAAATGGTTGTTACCAAAGTGTCCATCAATGCATTCAGCAGACCTGATTTACATTGAACACATATTCTCGGAATCCTTTCCAGGTCTATCTTTATGGTCTCATCATAGGGTTTTTGTCGCATCAGCCCTGGCTGACCATCTGTTTGTAGACAAGCTTGTTAACATGAGATTGCATTGCTGGCTCTGCCTGCTCAGGAATTCAAAAGGTGCAACATGAATATATCTCCCACCTTTATGTAGCGGCAGAAAGGAAACTGTTAAGACTGCATAAAACCAGAAAGGGACATTCAATTCACTCAACTGCGTATGACCCAACTAAATCCAGTGAATGTATAGAACATGCACAGAAAGGGTTTGTGTGTCCGGCCTGTAGTCCTGAATATTCGCCAGCCTTGTTGCTGGCGTTGTCATAGCTCTGGCCAAGACAGCTCATCAGGTCAAAGTCATGTTCTTTGAGGGGTCGATGTGAGTGTTTTCTCCATATGTTCAGCTGTCAGAGAGTGTAATGGATTTCAGAATGAGCTCCACTGGTTCACAATTCTGCTGTGTCATTTCAGACAAAATAGGGTGACAAAAATAAATAACCACTGGGTCTACAAGCTCCCAACGCATCACAATGTGACACGGTGTGAGCTTGCAGATCCACTATTTTAAGTTATTTTGGGGGATAAAAAAGAGAAAATGTTTGAAATTATAGTCATTATAGATTAACTCATACCTCGCGATCCCCGTAGAGACCGTAGATTTCCCGCTGTACCGCGCTGCCATGCCCGTAGAGCCCGTAAAGTTTAATTAGCTTTAATCATTATGAAAGGATTAAAAGTATTAGCGCAGATTTTCGCTGATTCTGGCTCTTTAGGCCCGCCCCCCTAACTGTATCCGGTCATTTCCGGTCTGGACCGGATCCAGCTTTCCGTATCCAGTCTGAGCCTGGGCCATAGTCCCGCCTCCATTGGTTTACTGTGTAACAGAAGTGGAAGCTACTCGGCGATGGAACGCTCGTTTTTCAATCGGATTTTTGCGTTTGGAAACTTTGATCCAGTCTCTACACGCCTGGATTATGATCCCCGCACATATCGTGCGTTTTGTGCGCGAACGTGTCCACGTGTTACCATAGCGCACAGTTGGCTTTTTTCAATGCTTTTTCATGTAAACACTGGCGGATAAGCAGGGATACAGCGTGGCAACGGATATGTCTTTTTCAATGGGGTTTTTTGTATTCGAAAGCTTGTCACCAAGTCTACACGTCTACTAGATGAGTCGCGCACAGATTGTGCACGATGCGTGCGCGTGCCCACGCTAAAAGGTAAGGACAATTTGGCAGCTGCTTACTACAGCTATGTTTAAAATGGCAGAGAAATTGTTTTAATGGCATGCCCGGGTTGAAAGTGGTTAATGTATATATGGTTGCAGACAAGAAAACGCATATAATATGAGTCACATGTCACATGTTTGCATGGATTGAGATGCACTCAATGCAAAATATTTCAGAGGGGAAAATATGCATAAAATAACGGAATTTGAGGTTAAATGTGAACACTAGCTGGTGGCAACTGCCATCCCCTGAGACCCCAAATGACACCAAGGACATCTGTGATGTGTCCTGGTGAACCTTCATGCTATTCATGCTCTGATTTGAGATGTTTTTTCACTTTAACCCAATATAAAAGATGTTTCTGTTTGGAAAATAAGTTCGACAGTCGACAGATGCGTCAGCGTCTAGGTATCTTTCATTCGCAAAAAGTAAAAGTTGTCCTTGGTTAGACTCCTGATTATTGTTCCAGAATTTACTGGCCATTCCGAAGAATAGCACACCATCCAGGCCACGTGACGGTATCATCATGCATGTCTTTACAAGAACAATAAGAGAGGATTTCATATTTATTTCAGGTGCATTTTCGGGACCCCTCTACAAGATGACATATAGTGTGCTTATATAATGCCTATGCATTAACACAGCCATAATCAAGAGCTCTAGCAAACAAGCTGAAGGGAAGCCATCCATCCACCTTCAATCGCTTATCTGAAGTTGGATTACAGAAAGAGTTAAACTAACTCCAGCAGAAAGAGTTCCAGCAGAAAACCCCAGACTTCCCTTTCCCTGGTGGATGCATACCCAGCTCACTAAGACATGTGCCCTGTGGCCTCTTCTCAGCTCGGCATGCCTGAAAAAGCCGATCAGGACTCGGGAGAAATGCTACTGTAGTTCAGGGTTCCCCAATAGGTGGCCCGCGGGTCATTTGCGGCCCGCGGGGGGCTACTGTCTGGCCCCCACCAACCCCAGTAATAATGGTGGTATAAGAACAGCAACAACACTAGTATATTGTCGTTGTCGGGTGGAAATCTCATATCTCCAAATTTGTACGTTCTTTCGTAAATCATACAAGGCCGTCGCACAAAAGTAGTGAAAACAGCAGATCTACAAGCACACAACGCTCGTTGTATGCTTGTAGATCGTCTGTTTTCACTATACAAATAATTTTTAAAATGATAAATGCAAAACGAATGGTTTTGAACATACAAGATTTTCACCCGACAACGACGATATCTGAACTGTCGCAGTCGCTGGAGTAGCGGGAATGCCGCCGTTGCCCCCTGCAATGTACCAAGCCCTCGGCTTGGTACCCTAGACATAATTCGGCCCTTGGGGAAAACTAATTGGGGAACCCTGCTGTAGACGCTTGAACCACCTCAACTGTTTCCTTTCTACGCAAAGGAGCAGTGGAAGATGTCAGCTGCCCTCCAGAGAAAACACATTCAGCCTCTTGCATCCGCTACTTTCAGTCATGACCCACGTATCATGATGCATTGCATTCTGACTCTGAATCTGAACACGACAGCGCACCCGCTGCTCCGAATTCCCCCGGCTGACCTCCCACCCTGTCCTCCCCTGACTCGAGAACAAGACCCCAAGGTAAAACCAGAACTCACATGGGGTAAATAAATACTCATTCCCTACATGGCGTGGACAGCCCACCGCTTTGCTGCTGAGAACCATGGCCTCAGATTTACAGATGCTGATCCTCATCCCAGCCGCTTCACACTCGGCTGCGAACTGATCCAGTGGGTGTTGAAGGTCACAGACAGCTCAATGACGACATCAGAACCACATCATCTGTGAAAACTCTGAAAGCAGTAATGCAATCCTCAGCTCACCGAGCTGTAAACGCTCGCCTTCACGATTGTGCCTCGACTGTGAATATCAAAATGGAAGCAGGCCCGTGAAGGGAAGCATGCTTCCCTAATCCCTTTGCTGCTGTCCTTAAGACTGTTATAGCCTGTTTATTTGTATTATCTGGTCTCTGCAGTAATGCCTGGTTGGTTACATTTATGTTTTATTGTGTTTTTAATGTATTGATTTGTCCTCTCTCTCTTTTGCTTTAGGTTTAGCTTTTTACCTGATTTCTTTTAGCCCCGGGCATATGTCTCCTTTCCCTCAAAAGGCCTTACCTTTTGCCAGGGAACAATCCGTCGCTGTCGGGTGGAAACGTAGAAAAGTAGGGCATTCATTTATGAAAAAAATAAAACATTTTGAAATATGGAGATGCAAAGTTTCTGCCCGACAGCAACAGATTGTAAATAAGAATCTGTGCTTCATTCGTCTCGACTGATTAGGGCGAGACGAAGGTTGAATACAAAATAAATACAATTTTGATTATGTGACTTTAGAATTAGGGCCAATAAACTAGGCTTGCTTTCAAATACGGCTTTTCTGAAATAGCCTAGTATTTTTTTTAAAGGTGCGTGCTTTCATGGTCCAAGAAGGACATCATCACAGACAGACAAAGTCATTTTTATGATTAGTGGTCACTTTTATTCATTTGTTTGGCAGTTAAATGATCACCATTGACAAAATGGTTTCGCTGCCAGTCTTATTGCTTGCTACCATTATCCTCACAAAACAGTAGATCACATGCCATTGCTTTATGTTATGCAAGAAAGACATTTTTTTAATGAAGCCTCAGGGGATGCTTAATGATATGTCATTTTGGAAAACTCCCATCAGTAATGTGTAAACATTATTTGTGCAGCTGCAGATCTTAACATGCGTGGGTGCGATGGCATGTGTGTGTGTGTGTGTGCGCGCGTGTATGTGTGCAGGGGTGTCACACCAAATTCTGGGCCCTGGGTACAAGGATTCACTCACATTTTGTGCTTTAACTATTGAAAAATAGCAGATATACAAGCTCACAGCCGAGCTTGTAGATCTGCTATTTTTGAAAAATCGTGAAAATCAGAGTCTGAATATTTCAAATCCTTCTAAGGTTTCTATGTCAGTGGTGCTCAAATATTTTCATGTGAAGGACCCCCAAAATGATATGTATTTGGTCACGGACCCCCATCTCAAAATATTTAGTTCCAGGGACCCCCCAGAAGAAAGAATTGAGTTACAAATGTTTGCTTAAAAATATATATAGGCCTATATTGAAAGATTTGCACACATTTTCACGACTTTTCAATAGATAAAGTACATTTGAGTACTGTACTTAAATAATTAAGTTTAACCTGCTTTATACTCCTACTCCACAACATCTCAGGTTGAAATATTGTACTTTTTCACTCCACTAAAATTATTTGAAAACCTTACTCTCTATAGTTACTAGTTAAATTATTATACTACAAAACATAACTTGAGTGATTTGAAAAATGTGCGATATATCAAGCTCAATACAATGTGTTGCGATGTGATGCGTTGTGAGCTTGTAGATCTGCTATTTTTACTTTGGTAGTTTGAGTATATGTTGATGCCAATACTTCTACTTTTACTCAAGAAAATGTTCAATATACAGGCCTCTTACTTTATATTTCTACATTGTGGCATTGCTACTTTTATTTAAGTATAAGAGAAATCTGAGTACTTCTTCCATCACTGCATTGACTGCAATTAGCCTGTTATGAAAACATCAACAAATGTCAGCCAAGCTATGGTTAGGCTGAGTTATATTTAGATGAGTGCTGGTATCATACCGAAATGGTGCGCAAACTGCAGCTTGTCAGCTGTGAGCTGTGAATCAGGCTTTAGGTTGAGGGAATAGGGAATTCACAGTCAGGCATGGAAGAAGTACCTAATTAAAAGTATCAATACAACAATGTAGAAAGAAGACGTCCTATATTCACTTGAGTTACAGTAATGTACAAAAGTATTGGCATCGAAATATACTAACTGTACCAAAATTAAAGAACGTATAGGTTCCGGACGGAACCATGTTTATTTAATACCGGAGGACAAGGTCCCCCTATGGGATAACAGCGCCATCTGGCGCTGCAACAGAGTAAAACTCATAAGCTCCCGTACGAGAAATATCATTTGTCGGGAGGGCTGTCAATCACAAACGAGGGCACCGCCCCCGAGTGTATATAAGCCCTGTGGGCTATCATAACTTCCTCTAAAGCCGCACCTCTGCGCCCGCAACTAGCGAACCGAGGGGCTTTATTCGGGGGACCTTGTCCTCCGGTATTAAATAAACATGGTTCCGTCCGGAACCTATACGTTTATTGTCATACCTCCAGACAAGGTCCCCCTATGGGACTCATACACTCCCCGAGAAGCCATGAACCGACAAGACTGTCGTGCACACCGACCACACCCGGAAGGAGGTCCCGTCAACCGACGTGACCCCTTTCAGGACTGATCCGACCCAGACCCACAGGGCCTGGGCGTGTTCAGACAGAAAAAGACCCTGACAGACCGAGGCCTGCCTTATGCACTAAGGGCAGACACAGGTCCACCTTATAAAACTGCAGTAATATAAGGGAAAAACTCAGGGTCCCCCCCCCATGTATCCTAGAGACAGTAGCATGCTGTCTCAGGAAGGGGAGAGAGCCGCCCCACTACATAGTAGGAAGGGCAGCAGCACCCAGAACCGTATGCGCCATAGCAGAAGGCGCAACGTCCAGGTGATAGTAGGTCGCAAAGGTGGACGGCGAAGACCAATTCGCCGCTGCACAAATCTCCTCAATGGAGACACCTTTGGACAAAGCCCAAGAGGTAGACACACCCCTAGTACTGTGGGCCTTAAGTGCTTCCGGCACTTCAGACCCAGACCGGGTGTAAGCCAACCTAATTGCATCCACAAGCCATCTCGACAGAGTGGGCTTGGACACCGCTTTTCGTTGACGGGCATTCATGACCACGAAAAGCTGAGAAGTAGACCTGCTGTCCACCGTCCTATCACAGTAGGCCTTCAGGGCCCTAACTGGACAAAGACAATGAAGACGCCTATCCTCCTCCGATGCAAACGGAGGAGGATGGAAAGCCGTCAAAACAACAGGTTCCTTCGGGACCACACGGTTCTTAGGAATAAAACTCAAATGAGGTTTAAGAAGAACCTTGGAGTCATTATTGAGAAACCTCATACAATCAGGGCTCACAGAGAGCGCATGAAGGTCGCTCACACGCTTAGCCGTAGACAAGGCAAGCAAAAGAGCTGTTTTGAAACTTAAATGTTTCAAAGAGGTCCTCCCAATCGGTTCAAAGGGTGCCTTGCAAAGGCCCTCAAGAACCACTTGTAGATCCCACACAGGAAACAAGGCTCTAGTCACAGGTCTCAAATGGTCAACACCATGCATGAACTGGACCACCTCAGGGATTTTAGAAAGGCCTTTACCTGCCACCCCCAGGTGGCAGGCATCAATAGCCGCTAAATAACCCCTCAGTGTAGAGAACGCCAGACCAAGGTCCAGGCGGTCCTGCAGGAAATCTAACACCCTCTGGGCCGAAGCTAAATGAGCCACCACAGGTGGCTCCTGTAGCTCACACCAGTCCAAAAAGGCATTCCACCTTCCATCATACACAGCCCTAGTAGAGGGGGCTCTAGCACTCTGAATAGTGGCTACAACCGTCGGTGAGAAGCCTGCTGCGAGCAGGTTCTCCCTCTCACGGGCCAAACCCACAGGTCTAGGCCCCGTGGGTCTGGATGGAAGATCTCGTCCCCTGCCTGGCGCAGCAGATCCCTGTGCAAGGGAAGCCGCCAAGGGGGTCGAGAGAGCAGTGGGGTGATCAGAGACCTCCACACTCCCCTGGATGGTGTCACCAGAAGAACCTCCTGGTTGGAACATCTGATCCTCTCCAGAGTGGGAAGGATCAGTTCCAGGGGTGGAAACGCGTAGAGAAGACCTTGTGGCCATTCGTAAGCAAACGCGTCCGTCCCCAGAGGAGAAGGTCCCCTCACTGAGAAGTAAAGGGGACACTTCGCGTTCTCCTGGGAGGCAAAGAGATCGACTCGAGGTTGACCGAACCTGGAGAAAATCTGTCTCACCACCGCAGGGTGGAGAGACCAATCCTCGTAACGAGGCTCCCCCCTGGACAACAGATCGGCGCCGCCGTTCTGAAGGCCCGGGACATGGGAGGCTCTGATGGACCTCAACCGAGGCAAGCACCAGAGGGTCATCTCGCGCGCCAGCTGATCCAGCGTACGCGAGGAGAGGCCGCCCTGTTTGTTGAGATAATACAGGGCCGCCGTGTTGTCCGTCCTGACCAGGACATGGCAACCCCGGAGAAATGGTTCGAAATGCTTGAGCGCCAAGTAGATCGCCATTAACTCCAGATAGTTGATGTGGTACTCCAACATGGCCTGGGTCCAAAGACCCCTGGCTGAGCGCCCCTCGTGGGTGGCGCCCCACCCTGAGCGGCTGGCGTCTGTGGTGACCACCTTGCGTGACACCACTTCGCCCATGGAGACCCCACTCGTCAACAACGCCTGGTCCCTCCATGGGACCAGAGCGTCCATGCAGACCTGGCTGACTGTCACCTTCCTGTACCCTTGAAGGGAAGGAATCCTGAGCGCCAGTGACCACCGCTGGAAGGGTCTCATATGAAACCTGCCCAGACGCAGAAGTTGCACCGCTGACGCCATCAGCCCAGTCAACTTCATGCACTCCTTGTACCTGACCACCTGGTTCAGTCGGAAGGAGCCGAGACAAGTCAGAAACCTGTCCACCCTCTCCGGGGAGAGGCGAGCGGACATGGTGGCCGAGTCCAGAGATATCCCTATAAAGGAAATCTGCTGGGAGGGTGACAACATGCTTTTGCCAAAATTGACGTTGAAACCCAAGGCCTTCAGGTGTGACAACACCAGATTGGTATGGCGCGCCGCTTCTGAGCAGGAGGCGGCGGAAATCATCCAATCGTCTATGTAGTTCGCCAGCCTGACTCCCTGATGCCTCAGTGGAGCAATGGCTGCCTCGGTCACTTTCACGAAAACCCGAGGGCTCAGGGAAAGACCGAAAGGGAGGACCGTGTACTCGTACAGGCGCCCCTCGAAGGCGAACCGCAGGAACTTCCTGTGTGGGGGATAAATGAGGATGTGCTGATAAGCATCCCTCAGATCCACTGAACAGTGGAAATCCCCCTGTCTCACTGATTTCATCAGTGACTCTGATGTCAGCATCCTGAATTTGAACTTTTTCAAGTGCTTGTTCAGAGCACGTAAGTCCATAATCGGACGCAGCCCCCCTCCTTTTTTCTGAACCAGAAAATAACGGCTCCAGAAGCCTAAACGGCTCTGGTCGCGTGATAACTCCACTATAGCGCCCTTGCGCAATAGTGAGTCTATCTCCTCCCTCAAGGCATCCGCTTTCAAGCCGCGGGCTCGAGTGTAAATAACCTTGCTGGATAGGGAGGGTATTTCCGCGAACTGTAGTCTGTAGCCCCGTGTCACCGTCCGAAACACCCAGTGATTCGGATTGCAACGCTTCCAACGCTCTGCACACTGTGCTAACGTGTTGCTGAGCAACGGAGAAGCCTTGGGGTTGTACCGCCTGAGCGGGACTACTGGGCCGGGAGGGAGAGGTTCCGTATCCGGGCACGTATCCGTATCCGCTAGACGCCGGGCCGGAAGGCGCGGAGACACCGGCGGAAAGAGCGTTTCCGTTTCCGGTACGCTTATTTCCGTATCCGGTGGGAGACGGACACGTGACCTCCAAGAAGCCTCGCTTGTTAAAAATACAGGCGGCACATAGCGTGGAGCCCGGGGGACAGGGTTCATCGCATAAGTAACATAATCCCCGGCTCGGGGAATTGTATTTACGTTTACAACCTGTGCTAAGGCCTTTATATGCTTCCTTACGGGAAGACGAGGCCGACCCTGGGTGATATGTGTTGGCTTCTTCCCTGACGCTAAGACCAAACTCCTGTCCTGAACTAGAGTCGGCATAACAGTGCCGCTCGGTGGAGACAGAGGGGTATTGCACACTAGTGAGACCATACCATTGTGAATAGGAATTAGCTTGTCTGGGAACATTTTGCAAAGAGAAATATTCTGCTTGTAACCTGTCTGCGTGACTGGAGGAAGCGATATTTTCTGAGTGGAAAGAAATTCCAGCCTGGACTTCTCTACACTGGCTAAATTCATGCAAAATGGGGTCGTCTGTACTAAAGCAGGTGGGTTTGAAATAAACAGGCATTGTTTTATCAACACACTTTTTAATACAGGCACTGGAGGAGAGCACAGAGGAGGAATAAACATTGATTTCTTGGCATAAGAAAAATTGTTCATATTGTCCAAACGTCTGCGCTTGCAAGGGGGGGTCCCCTGAATTCTCAGGGGGACCCCGCCAGAGTCCAGTGTCACTTTCGCGGCGGCTTCCCACGGGCTTTGTGGGAGCTGGCCGGTATCCCGTGCCTGGGAGGGTGGCGGGATTGGGAGCGGGCCTGAGCCCCCGCTGCAGTGCGAGGGGGTCCCGCGGAGGAAGAAGAGGGGGTCCTAGGGGGATTGTTCTGTTTCCCCTGCTTGGAGGAAGAGCGCCCCCTGTCAGCCTGACCAGGGGCCTTGCTCCGTCCCTGTCTCTTTTCCTTTCTGGGTACCTGGGGGTCCGTCGTGGCCTCCAGGAGCTCCAGAGTGATCTTCTTATCCGCCACCTCCTGGCGGAGAAGCTCCAGTCCACCGCCCATGAGGGAGGTAGGGTGGCCGGGGAGGTCTTGCAGGACCTTCTCGGTCTCCTCTCCGGAACTGCCAGGACACTTTACCTTATCAAGCCACCTGGCACGTTCCGCCTGGATGCAGTAATCCATGCCGTGTCCAAGCCACTCGATGGCGTGGACATTCAGGTCCATCAGCATGCGCAGCGACTTGTCCATTTCCTCCACCATCACGTCAGGCACCTCCCGCATCTCGCTAAGGAGGCGCCTGGTGGAGAAAAGCAGCAGCTGGGTGGCGTTCATCGTCCTGCCAGCGCGGAGGCTCTGTAAGAGTTCCTAACCCTGGAAGACTGCTTGTCGTCAAAGGGGATGGCAAACCCAGGAGGCTTCTTCCCCACGGACAGATTGAGGGGATTGCGGCCTCCAGGACCGGTCCGCTCATGACCTGACTTGAGGCTCCCGACAAGGGACTGCGCCATCAGTTTGTCCATGGGAGGGCACAAGGGGATTCCCGCCTTCTCTGCGTCGCGGCAGTCGACCAGGAAGGGGAGCTTGGGGGGGTCCTTGTGCGTAGTCCAGGTTGAATGCAGGGCCTCTGCAAAGCCTGGGACCAGTGGGAGCTTTTCCATTCGAAGCGGGGGAGAGGAATCCACATCCTGGCCAAGGAGGGGAACTCTAGCCCGTGGTCCGAGTGGCGCGTCTCCGAGCGGCAGCTCCAGGCCACAACGGATGGTAGCACGTTCCAGCACCGAGAGCTCGTCCATGGGGATGGAGTCTGGGTCTTGTGCCGCTGCCCCTCTCGCCCCAGCCGGCATGGAAGGGGGGAGAGAGGCAGAAGGGGCTTGGGAGGACGCGGCGGAGGTGGAAGCCTCGGCATGAGGAACCACCCTGGCCGCGCCTCCGCCCTGTCCGGAGGGGAAAGAGGACTCGTCTTCCTCCGAGTACTCACCCTCCGTGTCCACCTCATCCATGTCGCAGTCCTCTAGCTCCGGTTCGTCTCCGTCGCTAGCATGCCAGGAGACGGGGCTAGGTGGCCGCATAGCCCGTAGCTGGGGGACGGAGAAAGAGAGAGGAATGTCACCGACGACTAGAGGGTGGAATTCTTTGGGGGGGACGGTCCAGGTTGCAGCTGGCGGTGGAGCAACGTGGGCGGTCTTGCATGTTCTCTTCTTGGGCACGGCACCAGTCGAGCCCGTCGGAGAAACAGCAGGGATAGCAGGGGCCGCAGACCCGCTAGCATCGGGGCTACCGAAGCTAGCTGAGGGCGAGGCCGCTGGAGGCCTAACCACGTGGCGAGAAGCAGCGCTGTGGCGTACAGCGCTGTCCGGCACACGAGGAGAGGTGTCTGGGAGGGATCCGGCGGAGACCGTGGTGTGAAGGCCGTAACCAGCGCCAGCGATCTCACAGCGGGCCTCGAGGGCTGGAACATCATACTGGAGGCAGTCAGTACAGTTCACCCCCGTGGCCGGGGCCGGAGGGGACAGAGAGGCCAAGGCGTGTCCTACCCCCATGCAGACAATGCAGAACGGATGAGTATCTTCATTGGCGATGAGGCCTTTGCAGCTGGGAAGGCCGCACTTCTTCGGTACCCTGGCTAGCAGGCTGCTAACTGTGGGCCGACGAGCCGCCATCGTGAGCTAACCGAAGCTAAGCGAAGCTAAGCTAGGGCAGGGACACACGTGGCAGAACGTACAGAGAAGAAGTAAAAGACTCAAAGCGAAAGTGAAGAAAAGACCGAACTGTAGGAAGAATAGAAGTAGAAAAACGTACGGGAGATAATCTATAAAGGCCAGTGGCCGACTTCCTAGCCGTCGCTTTAGGCTAAACTTTACAGAATTAAAACTTATATGGCTGAGTTCGCGACACTCTAGTTGCAGGTAAGCAGAGGTGCGGAAGAGGAAGTTATGATAGCCCACAGGGCTTATATACACTCGGGGGCGGTGCCCTCGTTTGTGATTGACAGCCCTCCCGACAAATGATATTTCTCGTACGGGAGCTTATGAGTTTTACTCTGTTGCAGCGCCAGATGGCGCTGTTATCCCATAGGGGGACCTTGTCTGGAGGTATGACAATAAACTAAAGTTTTTTCAAAATGCGATGCACCGCTTTGTGAGCTACTTGTAGATCTGCTATTTTCGAGTAGCCAAAATTAGGGCTAATTAATAATCTAAATCTCTAAAGTAACTCACAACTAAAGTGTTCTAATAATTGTAGTGGAATAAAAAGAGCAATATTGGAATTCGGAGCAGCAGGTATGCTGTCGTGTTCAGATTCAGAGTTAGAATGCAATACATCATGATACGTGGGTCATGACTGAAAGTAGTGGATGCAAGAGGCTGAATGTGTTTTCTCTGGAGGGCAGCTGACATCCTCAGAGATCAGTGGAGTCTAAGTTTAAACTATCGACAAATACCGTATTATACTTAACACATTGACTGCTGGGATTTAGAGTGTTTTTCTTTCTTCTTCCCATACCTTTCAAAAATCGCTGCGAACACCGACATCCAGCGTTGGATTTTAGGTAACACAAGACGTGTAAGGCAGTCAACGAGTAGTTCGACCAAAAAATGACTTCTTTTCTATCAATTACACATTCCATGAAGCCTTGCATTCACTTAGACTTTTTTGTTTTTGTCGCATTCCTGAGTCATCAGAAGACTCAGTAGAAGACTCAGTAGAAGACTCAGTAGAAGACTCAGTAGAAGACTCAGTAGGGGACTCAATTGAGTCGCCTAACATCAAATTAAATGTACTTTCCACCACTGCATGGAACATGTACTGTAGACTCCTGTGCTCGAGCACACAATTAGGGAAAACTGCAGACACATGGACACACACACACACACACACACACACACACACACACACACACACACACACACACACACACACACACACACACACACACACACACACACACACACACACACACACACACACACACACACCACAAAGTAATTATCCTCGTTATGCACTCTAATGTCAGAAGCATATTAGTCATTAACAAGTGACAGTAGACCCAAGTGTTGTGATGTTTACAGCCGCGGCACAGGAAGCCACAAAACACACAGGCAATAATATGGATTTCATTTCATGGGATTAAGAGCATCACGGGAGGAACTCTCTCTCACTGTCATACTGCACATGCTGCACATGCACAAATAAATGAATACTTAGACATAGACACACAAATACATGCATGCATACGCTCGTGCAGACGCTCTCTCACACACGCACGCGCGCTCGAACAAACGCACGCACGCACACAGGCACAGAAAGCCAATGTTCTCCTCTTCCCTAATTCGTCTACATGTAATTAGATAAGAGAGTGCTGGATGAGGCACTTGGCACCCACACAACACACATTTGAGGGCCGTTTTCATAATGGATAAACGCTGAGCTCCACGCCGGCCCACAGGCTCTCTGAAACCAGGGGCAGATCCACTACAGCGCCCAGATTAGGTCACCGTCCACCCACCCAGCAGATAAAATGGAAATCCTGCTGCCGCTTATGGAAATTGAGTGGAGAGACTCATATACTCAGTCTGCTGAAGTGCTGTTGAAACCTGCTTAAAAAAAGAGAATAATAAATAAATAAATAAAATCCCATCTAGACTTGCTGTCACTGTCAGACACAGGGAGAGGACTGCGGGTGGAGAGCGGAGTAGTAGTAGTCGACGTGCCACACTTTGATGGCTTTAGTTTAGATTAAATTGTCCGCTACCACTGGAGACATTTAATGTTTGGAGGGAGAGAATCTATTAAGTTTGAGTGTACCAGGAGAAAGTTTAGTTGGGTGCTGTCACGGCCCTGCTGTGCTTCTTTTTACTCCCTAGTGTTTATGGATGCGTGTGTGTGTGTGTGTGTGTGTGTGTGTGTGTGTGTGTGTGTGTGTGTGTGTGTGTGTGTGTGTGTGTGTGTGTGAGTGTGCGCGCGTGCGTGTGTGTGAGTGTGTGTCCAGAAGACCAGAAAAATACCTAAAAATGTATTTTCTAAAAAACTTATGTTTCTTCATCTGTGGTGCTCAATATTTTTAATCTCAAGGACCTCTAGAATTATATGTGTTTGACTGCGGACCCCCATCTCAAAGTATGTTGTTCCAGGGACCCCGAGAAAGAAAGACTTGCGTCACAAATGTTCGCTTTAAAAAAGATATATTCAAAGATTTTCAAAAAAGAAAATCTAGATTTTTCACTCGGTGCTGCGCTGTGAGCTTGTATATCTGCTATTTTTGAATAGTTAAAGCATAAAATAATGGTTAAAGTAATAATGCGTTCCAGGTCTTAAAGGGTTAAGTGGCAGTTGCATGATGAGCATATAGCTTCAGTCTTTACATCATGGCACACTGATATGGCCCCTGGGTGATTGTGGCTCATATTGTAGGCCACACCTGCCTTCCATCAACTCATCAACTCAAACATCTTTTGAGGCTACTCCTACAGTGCACTAATGTATACAGAACACTGCTTCAATGTATGACGCAGATGTGGTATTGTCTACAAATTGTCTAGCAATGATGATCTATTAGGCTTTTATATTTAATAGAAAGTTCCAGTCCTGTAACTTGATTGGACAGAAGGCATTATATGCAGCGGTGTAAAGTAACTAAGCACGTTTATTCAACTGTATTTTTACTTTACTTCCAATTTTCAGTACTTTTAATTCTACTCCACTCTCAGAGGCAAATATTATACTTTTACTCCACTACAATTATTTTAAAACTTTAGTTACTAGTTATTTTGTAGTTAGATTATAATTAGAAAACATGCATGAACCACTTAAGCCCTGTACTTTATATATATTTCTGACATTTGAAAATAGCTTATCTGCAAGCTCATAATGTGTCCCGATGCAACACATTGTGAGCTTGTACATTCTGCATAATGAGTGCTTTCAACTTTTGGTACTTTAAGTACATTTTGATATGAATTTTGAATGTGGCCACACTCACCTGTTCATTAAGTATACCTGGTTTTCAGGTGGGTGGTGAACCAACTGAAGTTATAGGAGCGGATGATTATGCTGATATGATGATAAAGCGATGTATTTCAATTGGGCCTTATGACTCGGAGGCTTTCAGCTTTCAGAAAGTAACCAAAAATACGCAGGGAAGACATATTTGCATATTATAACCACACCTGGGTGTCAATTAGAGTAATGTTAACTCCATAGACACATACAAAACAGAAAAGTCAAATCTATGGCACCACCTCTTTAAAACTTTTTTCACCAATGATTCTATGAGTGCCGACAATACAGTAGTATAGTGTATAGACCTGTGTTGTATCTTCAAGGTTGTGAAGGACTGGACACAGAGGCTTTAACAAAGTTATGGGTATAACATGAGAATGGAGGGATAAAGGGAAGGAGCTGTAGGAATGCGACAAATTGAAGAGAAGAAGGAAAGTGTGAGAGTGTGGGTGTGTGTGCGTGCGCACGTGGATGTTCGTGTAGGATGGGAGAAAATCCATCTGTTAACTTGAACTGTTTATGTATAGATGCTGTGTGTGTGTGTTCATCGATGATAATTTAGGGTCGAACCTGAGTTTGTTTATGTGCTTATCTGCATGTACCTGGCCTGTATACTGTATGTGTGTGCTTCTAACTTGTAATGAACAGATGGGGCATTATATACAGTATAATGTGTGTACTGTCTATATTACAGATAAACTACACCTGTCATGACGCATGATAAAGAATCAGCTTAAAAGGTTCAGGGCAAATCTTATCAAGTGACACAGTGTGAGCTCACTCCCTCAGTGTGGATTATACTGTAAAGATGATGAGGGATTCAAATAAGAAGGGATGAGGAAGGAGGAAGGGGGTTGATATTAATATCAAACTGTGACCTCTCACATCACAGATACCCCATAGTGTCAACACATGCGTAATGCGCATACGCTTGACAATGACTACGCACCACTATTTTAGCATGCTCCAGTGAATAAAGTGGGGTATATTAAAATATTTATAGTTAGGAACCAAGAGGACGTTTGCAGTTCTGTGACTCTGAGAGCGCAGAAATGAAACCAAAAGGGTCCATTTGGTTCGATTTGTGCACTCTCAAGAGTTATAACTTATGGGGGGGTCTGTGGTGGTCTAATGCATGACAAACTGTGTCCTTGAATAAATGTGCAGTACCCCAAAAATGGATCATTGTATAATCGTACCACTGTACTATTTGCAAACTGTTAATAAAGTCTTCAATCACTCTAAAACAAAAGTACACAACACGTTTTCAAAACTCTTCAAATGTTTTTGCAGATGATGCGACACATACTGTATCTGCTATATTAGATAGACCTAATCTCGAGGTTATTAAATCGTTGTGAGAGAGAGAAAGCGCGCAAGTGAGAGAGTGTGTGTACTTTAATTAAAATAACTTTGAGGGCCAAAAGTCTTCACAATTCCAGTATAATAGAATTTGAGAAATAGACATTGTTGAGGACAGTGTTCCTTATCCTCAGAAGAAAAGAAGAAAAATGTTTTATGGTTAAAGACATTTTTGATCGAGTCTTCATTTGCACTTCGCTGTGCACTGCTGCCACAACCTGCGTCATTATGCCACGCTTTATGAATTGTTATTCATAAAGCGTATTATTATTACTATTTCTGGGACACGACACCGGTAGGGTTATAAAATGGCACGAAAAAAGGCATTTATTAAATTACTCTCCTAAACATCCGATGTCATCACAAGTTTAATAATTCAAAGAGTGTGTGTGTGTGTGTGTGTGTGTGTGTGTGTGTGTGTGTGTGTGTGTGTGTGTGTGTGTGTGTGTGTGTGTGTGTGCGTGCGTGCGTGCGTGTGCGTGCATGCGTGTGCGTGTTCGTGTGCGTGTGCGAGATGGTCTGGACAAGGTGCACAGTAGCCTACTTGTATCTTTGATCCCTTGTCTGAAGGAAGGTCACCTTGAGGGTGGGTAGAGGGGTGTGGGACACTCCCAGAGGATGACAGAGTCATTTGTCAAACAGTAACAGCCATGAATTTACTGCTCCCGCTGTCTCCTCCTTGAGTTTAACCCGCTGTGCTCGCCAACACACGTGCACGTGCACAAACGCAGACTCACACAAAAACGCACACATGCACACGCACACACACACGCACACACACACTTGTATTTCTATTTTCCGTGAGGACATTAACGTTATAGGAAGATCATTTTTTTTCATCAGGAATCCTAATTTTCAACTGGAATCCTAAAACTGAAAATAGAGATCTACAAGATCACAAGTCACAACACATCGCAGCTAACAGCTAACATGTTTAGGTGCAACACCTAAACATAAATCAACTCCCAATTAGGGATGGGGATGGACAATCGATTCCATCACAGAATCGACTCCAAGGTTATTGATAATCGGAAAATCAATAGGCTTATCAATTCTCTTATCGATTATAGCGGCACCTGATGTCAAATCACTGTCACAAACATATGCTTGTTCTAATGAAGCTCTGACTTCTGTTGAAGACAATGCGTCGCAACGTAGAAATGAAAGTATTGGCAATTGGGGTAAGTAAAGTACAAATACTGTATTTCATGAATTATAATGTTACTTAAGTACAGTATTTAAGTAAATGTCTACTTTACAACAATGCCAACCCCTAAACCTAACCTCTAATTGTCTAATCCTAATCTGAGTTTCCTATTGCCTAACTGTAAACATCGTGTTAACATAATACAACCATTTCCCTTGGAAGCACCAGGAAAATGGCCCTCTCCAATTCTACTACACATGTGGTGACAATAAAAGAAAGTGCACACACACACACACACACACACACACAGTGTGCGTGAGAGCGTGCGTACGTGAGTGAGTGTGTGCGTGTGCGTGCGTGCATGTGTGTGTGTGTGTACACGTGTGTGTGTTTGAATGTGTGTAGGCAGGCGTGCATGTGTGTGCGTGTGTCTGTGTGTTAAAATAGTGATGCGTGGTAATGAAACGTACACACACACACGCACGCACGCACGCGCACACACACACACACACACACACACACACACACACACACACACACACACACACACACACACACACACACACACACACACACACACACACACACACACACACACACACACACACACACTCACACATACATGCACACGTCTCCACCTGCCCTTGCGATGTACAGCAAGCGATGCAGATCTAATGGAAGCACAGACAGAGAGAGAGATTGAGGGAGAGGCAGATAGAGACAGACAGAGAGACAACAAGGGATTGACAGGGAGACAGAGCAAAGTAACAGACACACAAATAGGATTCTGTTGCTGTCGGGCAGAAACCTTATATCTCCAAATTTCAATAGGGGATAACGGGCTGACATGAGAATGTAAACGAATGCCCTATTTCATACAACAGTGTTGCACAAAAGTATTGAAAATAGGCCATTTACAAGCTCACAACATGGCACGGTACGACACACTGTAGATCAGCTATGTCTTCACTGTTTGAAAATGCTTTTAAAATGACACTGAAAAAAGGGAATGGTTTGGGACATACGAGATTTCCACCCGACAGCAATGATTTTCTGTTTAATGAAGGTGAGGTGATAAAACTAAACAAAGTGCGGAGTGAATTCATTTAACTGTCGCTGCGTCCTCCTCCCGCCAACCACTTCACTGTCACCATCTGGTAAACAACTGTCGCCCACACACACACACACACAAACTCGCAGACGTGCACACACACACACACACACACACACACACACACACACACACACACACACACACACACACACACACACACACACACACACACACACACACACACACACACACACACACACACACACACACACACACACACACACACACAATTAATGTTCACTCTTTCAGTCACACAGAAACTCAAATCGTTGCCTTTCCGGCAAAAACCTTACAGGCCTACAGAACTCTATGTCCACATTTCAACTTTTACCGTTTTATGCCGATTTCAAAAGTGTACAAGAGCAAAATCGACATGCACGTGGTGAGCTTGTCGATCTGCTATTTTCACAAAAATGTTCACAGTGAAAGTGAAAGTGTTTTAGTCTCAGTGGGTTTTAGAGATAGTTTAAAACCTGTGTAAAGCACTCCCCCAACAACGCTGAAGCGCCCTTAATTGCGCAAGGCTCCAGTGCAGCTGCACAGTGGCCAACAGAATGAGAAAATTGTTGTACTGGTTAGCTCCCAGGTTTTATCAAACACATTTACTGCCTTTGACGTATACTGTATATGCATCAATTCAAACCAATGCAACACCGCCATTGGCGCATATACATGTATGCGTCAATGGTTTTCAGTGGTTTACTCTAGACTGAATTGATTAATGAATACCTGGCAATCAATGTGTTACTTTTTTCTGCCTTATATTGATAGTAGGCTATAGCAGAGCCCTCTATTGGAGAGTCGCGCCAACTCTGTTCACTTCTAGGTCTTCCAGGTCTTCTACATACTCTTTTATTTGGAGAATAGTGACAAAGCGCGAACCGGAAGTTTACAGAATGCATTGGATTCTATGAGGGAAAAGTGACATTTTGAGTTTCATGAACATGTGGTTCATGAAACTCAACATTTCATTGGCAGAACTCTCTAATACAAGGCTCTGGTACATACAGTAGTATAGATATAGACTTACAGGATATGGGGAGGGAGAAATGGAAGTGAGTGACAGGCAGCAAAGGCCGTCGGGATCGGGAGTCAAACCTGCAACATGCTATCAGGCTGCTAGGTGCCCGGACCGCTCCGCCTGCCGTCCGGGCCGGCTCCCAGAATGTGTGTGTCTGAGTGAAGCAGGGCGTTCTTATAGCTTAAATCTAAGCTATAGCTATAAATAAAGGTAAAAGAAATCAACAATTAGCCTACAAGAGCTTAGCTTACAGGAGACTTACAGGAGAATAGCAACTACATTGGAAAACACAGGTTATTTTTTCCCCCCATATTGCATTTCCTGAAAAGTGACAGTTTTTTTTTTAGATACAAGGTTTCCACCCGACAGAGACCATTATCGTTGTCGGGTGGAAACCTTGTATGTCCAAAACCGTTCGTTTTGTATTTATCATTTTAAAAACGATTTAAACTGGGGAAAACAGCCAATCTACAAGCACACAATGTCTCGCACCGTGAGGTGTTGTGTGCTTGTAGATCGGCTGTTTCACTACTTTAGTGCGACATGATGAAGCAGGGCTTTACTTTGCAAAAAAGAAATTTGAAACTCGGAGATACAAGGTTTCCGCCCGACAGAGACGACTATGCTCTCTCTATTCCTCTCCCACGTCTGAGCCATCGATCGGCTGCCGCAGCATTAGTGTCCTCATCATATGGGGCCGTGTGTCACTGTCCCTGCAGGGGTCCATAAAGCCAGCACCTCCACCCTGCAGCGAGCCCCCACGCCTCACATCACATGACCCCAGCAGGGGGGTTGGGGCAGCGGAACAGTAAACACTGACATACTGCACAACCACTGCTGCTCACTGGTGTGAACTGTGAAGTACACACATACTCAAGTTCTGTACTTGAGCAGCGGTGGTAAGTAACAAAGTACATTTACTCAAGTGCTGAGTTATTTGTACTTTACTTTAGTATTTACCCGTAAGACTCCCTAATCGGGAGATAAGTGACCGCCAGGTCGCATACACAAACTTTAGAAGGCAATGGTATTCAATGAGGAGGGAATATGGGAAATGGGACAGATCCATGTTGATGACATGACTTTAGAGATACTGTGTACCGCTTTGCGTGATTTTAGGGCAAAATCTGTGGAGCAGTACTGTCCAAAAATGTGTTTTGCAAGAATCTGCCTCATGGTGGTGCTAGAAGAGGGCCATGTGATAAATGAGGTTGTGGTTTGGCAGCCAATGAGTGTGTGAGCAAAGTTTGGCATGGATAGGGGCAACGGTGGCAGAGATATGAGTAGGGCAAAAGTGTGACGTGACGTGACGTGACGTGACGGACATGCAGACTGACTGACAGACAGACAGACAGACAGACAGACAGACAGACAGACAGACAGACAGACAGACTGACAGCCGGTGGAGGTTTTGATAGTAACTGCGACCTGACGGTCGCAACAATTTCCAATACTCTTACTGCTACTCCACTACATCTTGGCTCCAAATATTGTACTTTTACTCCACTAAATGTATTTGAAAACTTTAGTTAATAGTTACTTTTGATTATTATTATGAAAAGATTCATTAACCACTTCAATGCTACACATTTTGGCCATTCGAAAATAGCCGATCTACAAGCTCACAATGGATAGTGATGCGACACATTGTAAGCTTGTAGATCTGTTATTTTTTAAAGATTTTAATTTTATTTTATTTGAAAATTGAAATGGGACATTCTGCATAATGAGTGCTTTTACTTTTGGTAATTTAAGTATATTTTGATGCCAATACTTTTGTACTTTTACTGAAGTACATTTTGATTTCCAGACTTTTTTTCCCCCCGGAAAAACAAATAGTGAAACAAGTAGTGAAAATAGCCGATCTGCAAGCTCACGACGCGGCACGAAGCGACACGTTGTGAGCTTGTAGAGTCCAGGGCAAACGTCTAATCTCTCTTTTGGGTCTTGAGCTAGAAAGTTTGGGAACCACTGCCGTATAGCAGACTCCACTGTAGCTACAAACAGCAGCCTCTTTAAAGATTTGTATGCCTTCATTATTAGACAGGACAGTAGGCTGATAGGAAATGGGGAGAGAGATGGGGAGTGAAGCGTAGCAAAGGCAGTCGGAATCGGGACATGAACACGCTGTCAGACTACATCGTATATGTGCCCAGACGGCCCGGGTCATCTTTTTTGATTTCCACTCTCTCCTCATCCCATGCAGGGCATTCCAGGCAAGTGCCTGCCCTCTCCTGACCCTCACTCAGATCCTGTTCCATATTTGAAGTCCTCCTCTACCTCCAGCTCGAGGCCGATCTCTCTCTGCATGCTTAAACAAACACGTCCTCAAAAGGATATGCAGCACATAAAACCACTGATCTTCAAAGTGTCTGGGGATCGCCGGGGGTCCTTGAGCCGGTCAAGATGAGATTGAAATGGAATAAGTAAGTATCTTGAAATTGTACTTAAAGTGCCAGTGGTGTAAAAAGTACTCACATGTTTTACGAAAATGTAGAAATACTCTGTTTTCTAATTCATGGAATATTAGCTTTTTCTTTTTATTTATTCATGAAATTAGCACTAGGTATCACATGAGTGGACCACATCAGAAACGTGGACCTCTGAGGGGGCCTGCAGCAGGTCACAGACAAGGTCAGAGGGAGAAGGATGTGGCTGGCTGGGCACTGCGTCAAGCACAAGGGAACTGGTGGCGAGCAAACGGACACGGTATGGGAGCCAACGCAAGGCACATTCAGGAGGGGAAAATAGGCGCACTACTACTGTACATAATACATACCAACTATAACATACTGTAGATTCACTGCGGCACGACAGAGGAGCTGAGAACACTGCAGAGCTCAAGACAGGAGGGAGTTGAGAGCTGAGATTCAAGAGTCCCCGGTTGCACTCCTGCATCACATCACATCGCATCATCGCATGCTGTAGTGTATACTGATATGAGGATGGGCGTGTGTGTGTGTGTGTGTGTGTGTGTGTGTGTGTGTGTGTGTGTGTGTGTGTGTGTGTGTGTGTGTGTGTGTGTGTGTGTGTGTAGGTGAACTGATATGTAGAAAGGTGATGTGCTCAGTGAGGTGTGAAGTGTATACAGTATGTACTGTATATATTGTGTATGTGCTTGTGTTTTACATGTGTGATGTGTGGCATGCAAATGTATGGAACCACTTTCAACCTGGTCTGCCTATTTTGAGTGAAAAATATCAAAGAATGTGAGTGTATGCGTGCGTGCGTGCGTGCGTGCGTGCGTGCGTGCGTGCATGCGTGCGTGCGTGCGTGTGTGAGTGAGAGAGACACCGGATTTAGGAGTGATGCAAATTTTCATCTGCAGTCCCCACAAAAAACAGTGAACAATAAAATACATTACAAAACAACGGAGCGAACAGTAACACTACATCAAAAATGAAAACCATAAATAATGCAGATAGATTACTAGACACAGTTTCAAGCTAAAAAATGATTTACAGCACACCTACAGTAGGCTTCCATAATGTGCAAAACCTGAATAAAGTGCTGTGTTGTTTAGTAATATACAGTATGCATGTTTTATGGGTTGTGTCTGCCGTTGCAGGCATGTGGTATCTGGTAAATGTCAATGAGTTACACAATACATGACTGTTTGGTTATGTATTGTACATGTATAGTCACGTGTGCCTGCGTGTGTGTGTGTGTGTGTGTGTGTGTGTGTGTGTGTGTGTGTGTGTGTGTGTGTGTGTGTGCCTTCATCCCAGCGTGGTGCAGATGGGATGGGTGAGGAACAGTGGGAGGGTTGAGGTGTCCATGAGAGCTGTCAGTGAGCTCCAGCATGAGCGCATTTAACGCCTGGACAAGTGACATTTACTGCAACCCACTCTGTTACATCACAGAAACTAACTGGACTTTTAACATGTTTGTCCCCAAAGCCAGCTCTAGCCAGAGGTGAAAGAGGTACTAAAAGAATAAGTAGTAAAAGATAACACAACAATACCACAATGTGGAAATTTTGCATTGGTAGATTAATGCGCCCTATTCTTGATTATGCTACTGTTGAAGTGTCACACAAACCCGCTGGCCTACTGGTCCAGGCACATACCACTTAGGCATCATTGCCACATAGGCATGGTGCCTGGCGTCGTCGCCGGTCCCAATCCGGACGACCTTTGCTGCATGTCACTCCCAATCTCTCCCCCCATTTCCTGTCAGTCTACTGTCCTATTAATAAAGGCATAAAAGCCCCCCAAAAAATCGTAAAAAAAAAAAAAAAAAAGATCTACAAGCTCAGAACGCGGTGCGAAGCGCCTGTTTAGAGCTTGTGGATCTGCCACTTTTGAATTTGAATCCTCAAAAGTAGCCTCTCAGTTTTGGACATACATGAGGTTTTCACCCGACTTTCAAAAATGTACTTGAGTAAATGTACAAAAGTATTGGCATCAAAATATTCTTAAAGTAACAAAGTAAAAGTATTACAACTTTTAAGATTTTCTTGTGTAAAATAGCATATGAACTTGTAACTAAGTTTTCAAATGCCAGAGTAGAGAAGTTTTTAAAATAATAACAAAACAAGGAAGGTTTTGGACATACAAGGTTTCCACCTGACAACAACCAATTATAGATCTCTGTGGGAACTCGGCTAATGAAGTACACTTAAAGCCTGACATATACCCAAGTTTTTAAGTGGTTAAAATTCTACTAACAAATGGTGGAGAAACGTTGGTATGGTCGGTCAGCATTATACTCTATATTTTGAGTGACGGGAAATATAGACATTTTGGAAAAACCTCAAATAGAGAGATTACCTGCAACTGCCTGCTGGCTTGAAGTTGTTCACAGTATCGCCAGCTAACCTGGTTCTGTCTGCAGGGGGCTTTAGCGAGTGCTCCTCTAATCCAGGCTATAAACCCATCTGACTCTATGTTTCAGTTAAATGGGCTTTGTCCCCTACTTTGATATAGAGTGACCTTCGATGTGGCAAAGAAAACTGAATTACCTCTGTGTGAGGGTCCAGTGAGCTTGGACCCGCTTCATTTTCTGTCCTACTAGGGGCTGAAGTTTTTTTTTTTTTACCTCCAACTCTTTCTCCCACTCTTAGCTTGCTCAGAGAATTCCATTTCATAATGACATATCTACCATGTATCTACACTCAAGTGTTGTACACAGAGTTGTTCAGTGCCGTTTTAAAGGGCAATGTGTATTTTAGATACTGAGGAAATAACGTGTATACAGTATGCATATATTTTGTCCCTTGTTCCAGCAATCTTCACATGTTCTGCAAGCATCCATAATATCTTCCCCTTCTTCCATCAGCCTCTTTGTTTCTGTGTTTGTATGCCATCATCATTCCTCCCACACACCTCTCTACTTTCTCTTTTCTTTCTTCCTCTTGATTATTCTAACGCCTTTCAATCATATCGTCTCTGTCGGGCAGAAACCTCATAATCTCCTAGTTTCACTTTTTTTTTTGTACGGAAAGCCCTGCTTCATCATACAAGACTGTCACACAAGACTAGTGAAAATAGCAGATCTACAAGCACACAAGGCCTTGCGGAGCGAGGCCTTTTGTGCTTGTAGTTCAGCTATTTTCATTACTATAAATCATTTAAAAAAAGTGATAAACACAAAACAGTTTTGGACATACAAGGTTTCCACCCGACAACGACAATATCCTCCTCCTCCAAGTTCCAATTCCTTTCTCTCTCCCTCGACAGACACCTGGTCTGTCCCCGGTTGTTAAAATGTAATAGCTGAGGGCAGATTCAATCTACCTTAGGTCATTTGATTTTATTAATGTCAGTTACTCCATTCGGATTTGGCATAAATAAAGAAATAAATATGCTGACCTGATGTGCACTTGAAAAGTCCATTCATACATAAACACAGCGCTGAAGGATTCTGATCGAGGGTCATAATAATATAGACTCATTTACGTTCCACACTGAGTTTCAGTTTTCACAATATCCATTAGAATGGGGTTTATTTTAATGGTGCGTGTCTCGGTTTCAAATGAAGCTCTCTTTGAAGAGGCATTTTCCTGTCCCCTCACAGGCCCGAGTGATACTCCAGCATGCCAGCCATGTTTGTCATGTGCCAAAAATAGCACTTCAGTGTCGCAGCTCGCCACGGCATCAGCTTGTAGATCTGCTATTTTAGGCATGTGACAGAGGCGCGCTACTAAAGTACAAATCAGCCTCTAGAGGGAAATCTACACCGTGAAGATCCCTCACACAAACTCACTAACATCCTAGTTATCTTCTCTGACCAGTGTCAGGCAATGATTGGCCTGCTTCTCGTCCTATTGTGTCTGTAATTGGATGGTGGCTCTAGGCTTGATAAGGGGTTTATTCCCTCTCTAGGCTGCATTAAGGATCAGTTCACCAGAGAGAATAACCGTGTTGTAGTGAGGAGCTGAGGGCAGGGCAGGGGTGTCGCACCAAATTCTGGGCCTAAGTGCCGCGATGCGAGCTTGTAGATATGTATTTAGCCACGGACCCCCATCTCAAATCATTTAGTTCCAGGGTCCCGCCAGAAGCAGAATTTGAGTTACAAATGTTTGCTTAAAAAATACATTATATTCAAAGATTTGCACACATTTTTACGATGTTTCAAAAAAATTGCAGATCTACAAGCTCGCAGCGCAGCTGTGAGCTTGTATATCTGCTATTTTTCAATAGCTAAAGTATAAAATAATGAAGGCCCCTCCACCTTGGGCCCTAGTAACTCAGTCCCACCCCCCCACCCCCCCCCCCCCCCTTGTGACACCCCCAAATTATATTTGAACTGGGGAGATGTCATCCTGACAAGCACTTGGAATGTAGGAGACAAGGCCAAACATTTTGTTTGATTTGCTTCCACAGATAAATATTGTGAAAATGGCCAATATACGGGATCACAACGCGAGGCATTGTGACCTCAATGGCAGAGAGGAGTTCACGCTGGTCCCAAGGAAGTCAAGGCGAGTACACCCCATCATGATAACTGACCTCGACAACGCAGATGACATTGCCCTAATCTGGGATACAGCAGAGAAAGGAAGTGAACTACTACTGCCAGTGGAAATGGAGTGCAGGAAGATCGGCCTCAAGCTCAATGCCAAGAAAACTACATTTTACAGTTAACACAGGACAAAGCCATTGCCACTGCTCGAGGCATTCAAGGGCTTCAAACATCTTAGGGCCTGGGCTGCTTCAATGGAACCTGCCTGGAATACCCTGCATGGGATGAGGAGTATGTGGAATTCAGACCTCAAGGGGCGGCTGTTCGTAGCTACAGTGGAGTCAGTACTGCTGTATGGGGCTGAGACATGGATCATCACAGCACAACAGGAAAGGTGGAGTGTATAATGATACGAATGGCACTAGGTGTCTCTATGGGGACCTACCACGGGTCACAAAGTCAGAGAGAGAAGGATGGGCAGGGCAGGGCACTACGTCAGGCACCCAGAACTAGTGGCAAGCAAACTGACACTATGGGAGCCAACCCAAGGCAAAGCCAGGAAAGTACCACAGTACGTAGATGCACTGCGGCGCGACAACTTAGCTAACAACACGGTAGAGCTCAAGACCCTGATACTAGATACAGTATGAGAGTGTGGAGGGCAGCCATTCAGGAGTCTCGAGTTTGTGACGGCTACACACACTCTCGTGTCGCATACTCGCAATGCATTTCCGTGGCGTTTACTCACATCGCTCCAGGTGTGTAATGACAAAATGTGTTTGATTGACCATTTAAGCTCTTCTTTTTTTTCTTCTTTTTTCATTGTACAACAGCCAAATAATTGCTGAAATAACAATGCAAGCTCAAAGAACGCCATTTCCTGAAATAATAAGTGTTTTGGCGTACAAGGTATAGGAGAAAGGCTGTGGTTCCCATACAGTACACTCTCATGTCTTTGTAAGCCTTCACGGTCACCTTTAAGTATTTTTTTCCCCCCGCTTTTCCAAACAATTTAGATCAACAATTCTTTTTTCTTTTAGTTTATTTTCCTTCTTATTTCCTTTCATTTTATTCATTTATTTTTCCCCACCAATTTTGAAAGGCTTTTATTTTTATCAAGCGTATCCCTCTATCCATGTTGGGGTTTTTGCAAACTCATCCTTCCAGGCAGATGCTGTGAAATTGCTTTTGTATTTACGTTACCTTTGTCCAATTCCCTTCCCACCACACACACACTCTAACATGAGCGCACACGCACACACACACACACACACACACACACACACACACACACACACACACACACACACACACACACACACACACACACACACACACACACACACACACAAATCCTGCATGCACACAATGCACTGATTCCAAGAAATCATGCATCCTCTTTCCCAGTGTTCACCCCTTTATCTCCTCTCTCCCTCCCTCCTATTATCTCTCCCCCTCTCTCTTCCTCCTTTCTCTCCCTCTCTCTCTCTCTTACAATCCATTCCGTTTTTGAATATAAACAATACACTGATACACAGTCAATAAACAGTATACCATTTCATGCAGGGAGATCAGGAAGTATTCATGACATTTGAGCCACTTAAACCCTGACGTAGTAAACATGGACCCCAGAGTTGGCTTTATTCTTGGACCCAGGGACGTGCAGAGAATGTCAAAGAGGCAGGGGCTGAAATTTCGAAAAGGGCCTTTTGGTGAAAATATCGAAAATAGCAAACCTCCTGAGCTTGGAGGTCGGCTATTTTCGATGTTTGATTTCTACACAGAGAGGGGAATTATTTCAACATAAGATGTTGCATTCACGTCAGAGTTTGGACAAGGCAATTCTCTTGATTGGTATGGCATCATGGAATGAGGGCATTTGCATTTCACCCTAGTAAAAACTGCATTCATGGTCTGGAGAGGGCACTTTTTTACACACGGATAAAGGGGCAGGGGCTCAAGCCCCCTTTGATGTCTATGTGTGCACGCGCCTGCTTGGACCGCTTTCTTCTGCCTGCCTGTTGTTTATTTTACACCACATTTCTTCACAAAAAATAGGCTACATCATTTTATATTTTTAAAATTTTAGAAAAATCTTGAAAGTGTGAGAACTACTGATTTAGAAGGCATTTGTAGGCACATCCTCAGGTCCTAATGGGTTAAAATGCTTCCCTGCTGAGGTCAGGGAAGCAATCTTGTCGGCAGTGGATCATGTGCTCGTAGTACTCAGCCATTTTTCCAAAGCCGCTTTTTCAGTCAGCAATTTTCTCTCGTTTTCCGTTCCCTTCCTGTACCCTTCCTTCAGGCCCCCTCTATATATCTTTCCTTTGTTCTGCAACCTTTTTACCTTTCTTATCTTCCATATTGGACCCCCCATGCCTCCAATGCCATACCCACACTTTATCCATCTAAAGCCCCATCAACATAACGTTACATAGACTAACACAATCAGGGGCTCTCTGCCCCCTAGCCTACGTACTATACGTTTTAATCTGTCCTCTGCATTAAGCCCCAGGGCTATAGGGATGTGCAGAGGAACTGACTGCACAGGACAATAGGCCTAGTGATCCGCCGCAAGACGGACACACGGATTAAAGCAAAAATAAAGTTTCACAACTGAAACATTAAGGTAGGCCTAAATCCTAATCTGCGATTTGTGAAACAGCGTGAACGGGAACCAAATACTACAGTAGCACTGCAGAATTAAATAATACATGTTTTGGTATAGCCACATACAGCCAGCCAGAATCTGTGCTTTTACGAAATATGCGAGATCATTAGGGTTTTCTGGAAGATATATTCTATGTCTATTTTGACCACTTCAAATACTCTTTAATCTTAAAATAACTAATGACCGAGAATATGATAGCCTATATCTGCAAGCTTTCAACGCGTAATCAGTCGCGGCGACTGAGAACTTTAATCTATGCGGACACATCAAACGGCACACAGCCAAGACGAAAGGCAGCAGAGGGAACACAACGTCAGGCTACAGCGCCTCAGTTTAAAAGTGCATGTTAAGTTTCCAGGCGTATCACCTAAATCTGTCAATGAATTTCTATTTACTTATTCATTTATTTTAATTGGTTGATGCTCTGTATACTGAAGATGTAAAGTACATAAGGGAGCCGATATGCGTGCATCGCTTTCCAATGCGCACACATGCGTCTTCGTACTACGGGAGTATAAATGGACCTTAACTCTCCTACTGCCAGATTATTTATTTATTTATTGGGTCTGGTGCCATCAAAAAGCGGCTTACCTTTGCGACGTTATAGTAGATAGACAGACATTTATTTTTTATTTTTTTTTATTTTTTTTTATTGTGCAATAGTGCACTTTGGTCTGCCAGGCAGCAGAGGGCGGCGTCATGCGAGAATGAATGTGAATTTGCCTGTTATGTGTTGAAGAAGAAGAAGACCAGTCACTGGCCACAGAGCCTTACAGCCAGAGGAAATCAACAAGGAAGTGAATTGTTCTCCGTTGATGTAACGCATAATGGATTTTTTACACCATCACCGCGGAAAATGTGTTTACAGTACACGGCCGCGCGACCCCTCATCAGCTTACAGTCATCAGACGAACGAACGAACGAGCGCCGTATTGGCATCGAGGTTCTGTAAAAAATGGGGCGAACGTTAACGTTCAAAGCGTGGGGAGAGTTAAGATGGAGCATCTTCAATATAGGCCTGTGGTTTTCAATGTGGGGGCCATGGCCCTCAGGGGATGATGCCTGGGGGAAAATATGTATTTAAAAAAGAAAGAAAAAAATAAAAGATTTTTTTGTTTGTTTGTTTTTTTAGGCGTTCTGCCAAAGATTATTTTTCAGAAGCTTTTGGGGCAAGGATATGGCTATTTGGGGGTAGCATGGAAAAGTTTGGGAACCACTGATTTAGAGGGAGGATTGTGTCAGCCATCTAGTAGAGCCTGAATTCGATATATCGGTCGTTTTGGAGCAATCGGTATCGGTATCGGTATCGGTATCGGTGAATTATTCCACCGATATCCGATATATAAATTGTCTGTAACGTGTCTGCGGATAGAGCATGAAACCCTGAGTTATATAGGCCTATGTGTGGGCAATACCAGAATTATCCAGCAGAGTGGATAAAAGACACATATTAATTCATAAACAAGACAAAACACAGCAGAACCCCCAAATTAAAAGAGTATTATTATCCAACAAGCAATAGAAATTGATAACTGCGACCAAACTCAAAGTTTGACATGAAAAGCACAAAAAAAGCAATAATCTGACCATTTATCCGAGGGGCGTGCAGTCAATTAAATGATCTTAAATGAATAAAAAATGATTTTTACAAAACATCGGTATCGGTATCGGTGCTCTAGCACTCTCCAACATCGGATATCGGAAAAAGTGGTATCGGTCGGGCTCTAAGTAGCACCTGGGGAGAAGTGAAGCTGTTTTGTTCAAGGAAGCTGTTTTGTTAGAAGCTCTAACATGAGCGCGCGCGCGCGCGCGCGCGCGCACGCACGCACGCACGCACGCACGCACGCACGCACGCACGCACGCACGCACGCACGCACGCACGCACGCACGCACACACACACACACACACACACACACACACACACACACACACACACACACACACACACACACACACACACACACACACACACACACACACACACACCTGCATGCACACAATGCACTGATTCCAAGAAAGAGCCAAATCCCTTTACTCTTTGAGCCCTCTCTTTCTGCATCCTCTTTCCCAGTGTTCACCCCTTTATCTCCTCTCTCCCTCCCTCCTATTATCTCTCCCCCTCTCTCTTCCTCCTTTCTCTCCCTCTCTCTCTCTCTTACAATCCATTCCGTTTTTGAATATAAACAATACACTGATACACAGTCAAACAGTATACCATTTCATGCAGGGAGATCAGGAAGTATTCATGACATTTGAGCCACTTAAACCCTGACGTAGTAAACATTGGACCCCAGTTGGCTTTATTCTTGGACCCAGGGACGTGCAGAGAATGTAAAAGAGGCAGGGGCTGAAATTTCGAAAAGGGCCTTTTGGTGAAAATATATTTGCACTTCTTTCACCGTAGTAAAAACTGCATTCATGGTCGGGAGAGGGCACTTTTTTACACACGGATAAAAGGACAGGGGCTCAAGCCCCCTTTGATGTCTATGTGTGCACGTGCCTGCTTGGACCGCTTTTCTTCTGCCTGCCTGTTGTTGTTTTTTTTACACCACATTTCTTCACAAAAAATAGGCTACATCATTTTATATTTTTTAAATTTTAGAAAAATCTCAAAAGTGTGAGAACTACTGATTTAGAAGGCATTTGTAGACACAGCCTCAGGTCTTAATGGGTTAAAATGCTTCCCTGCTGAGGTCAGGGAAGCACTCTTGTCGGCAGTGGATCATGTGCTCGTAGTACTCAGCCGCTTTTTCAGTCAGCAAGTTTTCTCTCGTTTTCTGTTCCTTTCCTGTACCCTTCCATTTCAGGCCCCCTCTATACGTCTTTCCTTTGTTCTGCAACCTTTTTACCTTTCTTATCTTCCATATTGGACTCTCCATGCCTCCAATGCCATACCCACACTTTATCCATCTAAAGCCCCATCAACATAACGTTACATAGACTAACACAATCAGGGGCTCTCTGCCCCCTAGCCTACGTACTATACGTTTTAATCTGTCCTCTGCATTAAGCCCCAGGGCTATAGGGATGTGCAGAGGAACTGACTGCACAGGACAATAGGCCTAGTGATCCGCCGCAAGACGGACACACGGATTAAAGCAAAAATAAAGTTTCACAACTGAAACATTAAGGTAGGCCTAAATCCTAATCTGCGATTTGTGAAACAGCGTGAACGGGAACCAAATACTACAGTAGCACTGCAGAATTAAATAATACATGTTTTGGTATAGCCACATACAGCCAGCCAGAATCTGTGCTTTTACGAAATATGCGAGATCATTAGGGTTTTCTGGAAGATATATTCTATGTCTATTTTGACCACTTCAAATACTCTTTAATCTTAAAATAACTAATGACCGAGAATATGATAGCCTATATCTGCAAGCTTTCAACGCGTAATCAGTCGCGGCGACTGAGAACTTTAATCTATGCGGACACATCAAACGGCACACAGCCAAGACGAAAGGCAGCAGAGGGAACACAACGTCAGGCTACAGCGCCTCAGTTTAAAAGTGCATGTTAAGTTTCCAGGCGTATCACCTAAATCTGTCAATGAATTTCTATTTACTTATTCATTTATTTTAATTGGTTGATGCTCTGTATACTGAAGATGTAAAGTACATAAGGGAGCCGATATGCGTGCATCGCTTTCCAATGCGCACACATGCGTCTTCGTACTACGGGAGTATAAATGCACCTTAACTCTCCTACTGCCAGATTATTTATTTATTTATTGGGTCTGGTGCCATCAAAAAGCGGCTTACCTTTGCGACGTTATAGTAGATAGACAGACATTTATTTTTTATTTTTTTTTATTTTTTTTTATTGTGCAATAGTGCACTTTGGTCTGCCAGGCAGCAGAGGGCGGCGTCATGCGAGAATGAATGTGAATTTGCCTGTTATGTGTTGAAGAAGAAGAAGACCAGTCACTGGCCACAGAGCCTTACAGCCAGAGGAAATCAACAAGGAAGTGAATTGTTCTCCGTTGATGTAACGCATAATGGATTTTTTACACCATCACCGCGGAAAATGTGTTTACAGTACACGGCCGCGCGACCCCTCATCAGCTTACAGTCATCAGACGAACGAACGAACGAGCGCCGTATTGGCATCGAGGTTCTGTAAAAAATGGGGCGAACGTTAACGTTCAAAGCGTGGGGAGAGTTAAGATGGAGCATCTTCAATATAGGCCTGTGGTTTTCAATGTGGGGGCCATGGCCCTCAGGGGATGATGCCTGGGGGAAAATATGTATTTAAAAAAGAAAGAAAAAAATAAAAGATTTTTTTGTTTGTTTGTTTTTTTAGGCGTTCTGCCAAAGATTATTTTTCAGAAGCTTTTGGGGCAAGGATATGGCTATTTGGGGGTAGCATGGAAAAGTTTGGGAACCACTGATTTAGAGGGAGGATTGTGTCAGCCATCTAGTAGAGCCTGAATTCGATATATCGGTCGTTTTGGAGCAATCGGTATCGGTATCGGTATCGGTATCGGTGAATTATTCCACCGATATCCGATATATAAATTGTCTGTAACGTGTCTGCGGATAGAGCATGAAACCCTGAGTTATATAGGCCTATGTGTGGGCAATACCAGAATTATCCAGCAGAGTGGATAAAAGACACATATTAATTCATAAACAAGACAAAACACAGCAGAACCCCCAAATTAAAAGAGTATTATTATCCAACAAGCAATAGAAATTGATAACTGCGACCAAACTCAAAGTTTGACATGAAAAGCACAAAAAAAGCAATAATCTGACCATTTATCCGAGGGGCGTGCAGTCAATTAAATGATCTTAAATGAATAAAAAATGATTTTTACAAAACATCGGTATCGGTATCGGTGCTCTAGCACTCTCCAACATCGGATATCGGAAAAAGTGGTATCGGTCGGGCTCTAAGTAGCACCTGGGGAGAAGTGAAGCTGTTTTGTTCAAGGACACTTTGACAGAATGCCGGGATCAAACCGAGATCAAACCGGGAACTTTCCTACTTTCCTTGAGATAGTGGGAGTGGAGAAACGTGTGTCCTTGTGTGTCATCATGCGCTCCATTGAGTAATAAGCCTATCCCCCTGTTAAATCGTCTCTGCCGGGTGGAAACCTCCTACATCCAAAACTGTTACATTTCAGGATTCAAATAAAAGAATGGCGAAAGTAGCAGATCTACATGTTTTACGCCAAGTTTTACGCCATGTATCACACTGCGTTTCAAGCTTGTGTATCTGCTATTTTGATACTTTTGTGTGACACTGTAGTATGACCAGTAACTGGCAGTAAGACTCCCTAATCGGGAAAAAAAATACAGTTTTGGCATAGATAGGGGCAACGGTGCCGGAGATAAGAGTCTGCAAAATGCAACCTGATGGTGGCGCTAGAAGAGGGGCATGTAGGGGCGGAGGTTGTGGTTTGCCAGCCAAGGAGTGAGTGTGTGTGCAAAGTTTGGCATGGATAGGGGCAACGGTGCCAGAGATAAGAGAGTGCAAAAAGCAACCTCATGGTGGCGCTAGAAGAGGCCCATGTGCAGGTAGATGTTAAGATTTTAAGTGGCATGTATGGCTATGTGTTGAGGGAATGTGCGTGGCTAATTGCAAAGAAAAGACATGTGGTGTTCATGATTTGTGTGACAGTGTAGTATGATCAAGTAGGGCGTTGATTCACGAAAAAACACAAAAAGTTAGAATATGGAGATAAGAGGTTTCTGCCTTACAGTGATGATATATATGTTTGGGTTTTTATTGTTAGCAACATCAGCCAGTCAGTCAGATGAGCTGGAGCTGTTTTTCATTTGACGAACAAAGTTTCTGTGAAATGCTCTGGCTTTATGCCTTGGTTGATGTTTGGAATCGCAGAGGGCATCGAGCTTTCTGTTGCATGTTGATTTATACACTCTTTGAAATCATCACTCACAGGGAAGCCCCAGACGTTTGCTTGATCAGCGAACGCACCGTGTTTTTCACTGGTGAGCTTGATTGATCGAGGCCGCTGCTAAAAAGTACTACACCGAATTGTTCCAAATGGTTTCCCTTATCAGACTCTCCCCGACTTGAAAACACAATGATCAAAAACATATCATCGTTATGTTGCAGTGTTGTCTCCCGGTTAGAGTGATTCCCAATGACAGTAGTAAGGGAAAGTTAGCCTATTGCTGGACCAATCTGGGAACTAAATCTAGATCACTAGCTTTCTTCACAAATGTGTTCATAAAGGTGTCTACTATCACCTCTGAACTTTGTCAAACCCAACTCCCTTGACATACTTTGTGGGAGCCAATCAAAGTCGGGGTTATCGGGATACCCAGGGCCTGGGATTAAAGGGGGAAAAATAAAAAATGTCCAATATGAACATATGAGGTGTGTAGTTAGGGTATTTTTGGGCTGCTGAATCCATTCCAACCATTAGTTATCAGTAAGAATTACTCCTTGGCCATAAAAAAGGCCTAATTGGCTAAGGCTTAGCCAATCATGTCATTCGAGTTCACCTGTGTCCTGTTAGTCCCTATGTTTTAAACCCTGTTTGAGTGTTCCATGTCAGATTGTATCATGTTATCCTGTGTGTCATGATGTGTGCTTACCCACCCGATCTTGTATAGTTTTCATGAATTCAAACCCTACTCCAACTTTTTGTTTTATTGCCAATATTATATGTCTCATGGACACACAAAAGTAGGTGTGGCCTATTTTATGGCCAAGGAGTCATTTTAACTGAAAACAAATGGTTGGAATGGATTCAGCAGCCCAAAAATACCCACATTACACACCTCATACGTTCATATTGGCCATTCTTTATTTTTCCCCCTTTAATCCCAGGCCCTCAGGATACCCAATAACTTTGATTGGCTCCCACAAATTATGTCAAGGGAGTTGGGTTTGACAAAGTTCAGAGGTGATAGTAGACACCTTTATGAACACATTTGTGAAGAAAGCTAGTGATTTAGATTTAGTTCCCAGATTGGTCTAGCAATAGGCTAACTTTCCCTTACTACAGGGGTTAGTGATGGTGATAGTGTAATGGTGATAAATGTGGTGTGTCAGGGACCAGGGTGTAATGGAAGTCTAGAGCTGTGCTTGGGCGCTAACTAACTCACAAACTAACACACTAACTCACTCATCAACTCGGTCACTCACCAACTAACTCAGAGGTTTTCAACCCTTTTCATATCAAGGTCCATTATTACTTGCGCAAGGGAATTGGACGTTAGGCTACAGCTTACGTTCCCAAAGGTAACGTAAGTATGTATGTCGGTGTCCTCCTTTGTTTAAGCCCGTAACCCAATCAGGGACCAGCATTTCTGCCAATGTCATCATTACTAGCCAATGAGGGACCAGCATATCTGGTGATGCCAGTGGTGATGTCATTGGTATCGCCAGTGGTGATGCCAGGCAGTGGTCATGTCATTGGCATCGCCAGTGGTGATGCCAGTGGTGAGCACACCTCATGGTGCGCTCTGCATCTCATGGCGCGCTCTACACCTCATGGCGGGCTCTGCACAAGTAGCCCATACATGGCCTACTTGTGCACAAGGCACCTCGACAGAGTGCAGTTCTAGTTTATTCAGCATTTGAGCCACAGACCACCATTCTATTGACAAAACCTTTTATATTTTGTTGTATTTGTTGTATTTTGTTGAGATTTTGTCCAGAATTCCATACTGTATTGATACCAATAGGCGAGATAATAGGCAAACATTGAAAAAAATAACAATTCTTCTACATTCTAATTGTAAATTGTAATTGCAGATGTTTAACAATAATTCAACTCTTGAGAGTAAAAAATGAAACCTGATGGACCTGTGAAGGGTCCATTTGGTTTAATTTGACACGCTCAAAAGTTAAAGATCTATAAGGGTCCATTTGGTTACCAACTCTCCATCATTTAGTAGCTGGGGACCACCTGGAACCCTCTCAGGGACCACTGGTGGTCCCCGCACCACTGGTTGAGAACCACTGTAACTCACTCACTCTCTCACTAACCAACCAACCAAGTAACCAAGCAATTAACTAACTCATCTGGACTGCTGGGAGACAGAAGCAGTGAAGTCAAGCAGTTGAATCAATTAGCTATACGTTCAGCATGCATGCTTCAGTGCACCCATACACGTGCAGGAACGGATCGAGATAAACTGCCATTTGTGCAACCACTCATGTACTACTTACTTACACACACATTATGAGCACAATGCTGCGTGATGACATTGCACAAATACACAGAATGTAGACACAAAGATTCACACACACACACACACATGCAAAAACAGACATTCAAAAATAATTAATTAACATATTGTGCGGAACATTGTTTCCCCTCAAGCAGGGATATGAATACTCAAGAGCTGTTTGAATACGAAAACTAACATCATAGTCAAACTTTAATTGCACAACATCAAAGAGCTCTGTCTTGTTCTTCACACAAGCCATTACTCCTTTCCCCGTCAAACCAGCGTTGCCAGATTTTGCGAGAGAAATAAACAAACCATGTCTATGAAAACAAGCCCAAAAGACGCAACACTATAAACCTAGATACTGTATATTGGCTACTTGAAAAAAAGCCGACCTACAAGCACACAGCATTGTGTGCTTAAAGATCTACTATTTTCAAAAATAATCTTCAAAGAAAAAAAAAAAATCTTGTATGGGGGTCTATTTTCAGATCGGGGTCTGCGCTATGTATTATTTACAAACAAACACATTAATTTGGGGGTCAAGCACAAATTCAATTGGAAGCAAGCTCAAATAAGCCAAAATACACTATAAAAAAGGAAGGCAAAAACAAGCAAGGCTTACAAGCAAGCCCAAAGTGCCCAAAGTCACTTAATAATAAGCAGACATGGCAACACCACACATGCACAAACAAATGCACGCCCAGAATATCTTCATTTCCTTCACTCAGAGTGCTTTCATTTCTGTGAGCAGTCAGGCACCCTTTGAAGTCCCTGTGATGTGTTTGTCATTCTGACAAAACCAACAAAGAAAGAATATATATCCATTCAGAGATTCGTTTCATTATGTCTTTCATAATATAGTCGGAGAGATAATGATCAAGCGATGTTCCGTGGAAAATTTGCCTCTTGTGCACAGATCCTTTGTTCTTTCACAGCACTGTATATCACAGTGCGTCTAATAAATGTGACAAAACATCGATAATATTCTGTGAGAAACTCAATTTTCTTCCAGAAACAGAGACGCTTTCTCCCAGGTGCTCGCTGCAGGCGCAATTTAATTTTCCTCTCACCTTCCTGTCGTAGGTTATAACTGTCTGGGAGGATTGGGACTTTATTACTTGGAAAATAAAGCTAGGATCAACCATGATCCTAGCATTTCCATCCACCACCAAGAAGTGATGGGAAGTAACCAAATACATTTACTAAGGTGCTGTACTTCAGGTACAATTTTGAGGTATGAGTATTTCCATTTTTCAATACTTCATAGAGGCAGGCAAATTTACTTTAGATATAGTTACATTACAGATATAGACTATTTCAAAACATACACCTACCAATTTTACACTTTGTCTGTTTGAAAATAGCGGATGCGACCCACCGTGAGTTTGTAGATCCACTGAGCTTGTTGATGAATGGAATACATAGGACCCAATTGGAAACAAGTCACCAGGACCTTTTTTTGTCATCCTTTTAGCTTTAATACATTACTGTGCCACGTGCTGTTCATGTTTCTGACTAATAACGCATTCAATCAATCAATCAATCGAAAACGCTTGACAGATTTCAAAACATTTGAGTACTGCTGCCAATACATTTGTACCTTTACTCAAGTAAAATGTTATTACAGGCATTGTACTTGTAACAGAGTATTTTTTATATTGTGGTGTTGGTATTTACTTATTGTATAAAAAAGGAATCCACCACTGTCATCAAGTGGGTGGGAGGTTCCCTCCATAAAACCATCAGCCATACACCTTGCATCATTGATCCCGTGACCCTGTTGACAAGGGGTTATGAGCAAAAGCTGCTTCCCCGCTGCTTTACAGCCTCCCCGGTGATTTGCCCCCTTCTTGGCGAGGAACTGGGTTTGTTTTTTGCACGACACTCTGTATCAGCACAACCCCAAGGTCAGGCCACAATGCTGCGGCAGCGTTTTCACCTTGTCAAAGTGTGGCATAATCCAGCGGTTGCCAAGCTCTTTAGTCGAGAAGCCCACCACGTTATAAAGAAAATCTGAGACCCTCATCTCATCTCATACACAAAAGCACACACGCGAGACCCCCAAGGGGGACACGGGCCCCAGGTGGCGAAACACCGGCCTAATCTGCGTGTTAGATGGGACGCCGTGATCAACGGGATTTCAAGCTTTCGAGAAGATGAAGAAAAAGTGTTGGTGGGGGTGGAGTGTTTCATGTGTATGCAGATTGACTCCTCTCCTGAGGCTACTTTCCATCGCTACCCCTCCTGTATGCAGGAGGAGGACCCTTTTTATTCAGAGGGAGCGAGGAGAGTGTCAGCCAGGGACGTGCAGAGAATGTCAGAGAGGCAGGGGCTGAAAATTCTGAAAGGGCCTTTTGGTGGAAATATCGAAAATAGCAGACCTCCAAGCTCACAACGCGTCGCAGCGCGACGCGTTGTGAGCTTGGAGGTCGGCTATTTTCGGTGCTTGATAGATACCACAATGAACTAAGCATAATCAAGTCAATACTGGAGATGTGGCGTACAGCATGGATTTCTACAGAGAGGGCAATTCTTTCAATAATTATAAGATGCTGCATTCAAGTTCAGGAAATTCTCTTGAATGCTGCCTTCAGGGATGGCATGGAAAGAGGGCATTTGCATTTCTTTCACCATAGTAAGAACTGCATTCATGGTCTGGAGAGGGCACTTTTTACAGATAGATAAAGGGGCAGGGGCTCAAGCCCCCTTTGATGTCTACGTGTGCACTTGCCTGGTTACTCTGCTCTGTGCACGTATGAGAAATTTATGAGAGAACACTATATGTCCACAATATCGTCAATGTCACTCATAAAAAAGGGGTCTTTTTTAATATGCACAGTGTATAGCGAGACAGAGTTTTACAGACCATCGAACAAGGGTCCAGCACTGAGCAGAATGTGGAATGCTCTGGGTACTCTATGTACGCTATGTGTATGAAATAATAATGTCTTTACAACCTATATTGAAAAGGTACATTTTCTATTTTTCATGCAATGCCAAACATGTAGCCTACTTGTACAGTATATTGTGGGCTGAAAGAAGCTGATCTGAATGCTTTTAATTACCTAGCCAAAGTCAAGAATGCGTTAGTTCAAATGAAGTAACTTGACATTTTTCCATTTTCTTCTACTACGCTGAATAAAAAACGCCTTGTTATTCAGCTGCTGTCTGCCACGGTCTGGACTCTTTTCCTTTCTACAGAGGTACCCCTGATGAATGCTGCTGAGCTTGCCGTTCCCCTTGTATATTCTATAATGGCCCTACTTATTGTAGGTGCAGTACAGTTATGTTTTTGAATTAATCAGGTAAAATCTGCTTGCATCCTCAAGTTTTAGCCACTAGAACCCTAGCATCCCGATTCTGGGGGGAACATTCGCCACAAATAGCCAATCTACAAAGCTCACAGTGCGTCACACAACACATTGTGAACTTGTAGATTGGCTATTTTTGGCGAAGAGATTTGGTGTAGAGGTAAAAGAAAGTACACCAAGTACAGAGCCAACTCAGGGCCATGTTACTACCGGTATAGTCTCACGTAGCCAGACAACTATTCCACAATCTCTGAATGCTATATAGAGTCTGGAACAGCAGCTCCCGAACGGCGAGTATCGAAAACGGGCATTAACGTTCAAAACAATATATTTTAAAATGTCATTTCTGCTAAGCAGCAAGCTAAACATGCTTATATGATTTTTATTTATATAATGATAAATATGTGTGATGTGAGACTGAAACGGAAGTGACGTGGGGGCTTCACTTCCGCTTCATCTCGCACTCACCGTTTCTATTTCCGTCTGCCAGACTGTATGCCGGGAGCATTTGACCAAATCGCGGAGGCAACAGTCTGGCCACGCGAGACTACTACCGGTAGTACAGAGGATTTAAATACAGCTACAGTAGGTACTTTTCACTTAATTTGTAAACAGATAGTAGTAACACAATGGTTTTCACATTTTGTGTGCCCAAGACTCTGCAAGGCAAGTCACTTTTTTTTTAATTAACCAAAGTATAAAGTAGGGATGAATTGCATATGTATGTTTTGTAAACAATAATCTATGATCCGTCTATGAAGTTGTCAAATAAATGGAGTAAAAAGGATTGCCTCTGAAGTAGTAGAATCACTAGAATGTAGTTAAGCAGAAGTATAAAGTACTGAGAAATGGAACTACTGAAGTAAAGTAAAAGTAAATACCTCACAATTTTACTTAACCACATAAACCCAGCATCCGTATTGCGGGGAAAGCTTTCACAGAAAATACCTGAGCGACAAGCTCACAACGCGCTGCGTTGCAATGCGTTGTGAGCTTGTCGCTCTGCTATATAGCTTTCCCCACAATAACAGAAAACAAACAATACACTAGTACTATAGAGTACAGTAAAGTACTTCAGTAAATGCTTAGTTTACGTCCCACCACTGTCTCCCAGCCGCGGTGACATCTCAGGTGTCCTCATCCACTATTGCATTCAGCTCCAGTTCCCATCAGCCTTTGATATGTGTTATCTTACAGAATGAATAATGTAATATTATTTAAAATCATCCGAGTGTCTAATTTGTAGAATATCTTACAGTATAGGCTATGGCTATACTGAATCCCCCCCACAGGATCATTAAAGGCCTATCTATCTACTCAAGTGCACAGCTAAAATTTCTTGAAGCTGTGAAAAGAGATAAATAATATCAAACAGTTTGGTTAAATGTATTCAGCCCACTCTCAACCAATATTGTATAAGCACTATCACGCATGGCTGGGAAGAGACTCTACTATGCGTGTTCTACTATGGGCATGGAGCACTTGACTTTTGATTATAATAATTTGTTATAGAGGTTGTCAGATAATGGGATCTCAAGCAAGGTCATGGGATGGTGTCCGGGCTGATGGAGAGACCTTCAGTATAGATTAATAAGTCGCAAGGGAATTGCTTGTTTCATTTTTGTAGAGCCATCATAAAATATTTATGTAAATAAGCGTTCTTTTTGCTGACATGAAGACACATTAATATTGTATGCAGATGATGACACACAAACATCTGTGGTTCACTGACTATACACCAGGCACCGCTCAAAAGACAGATGGGTTTTAATGCTGTTAAACACCATCTAGAATAGAGTTTAAATATAAAGTAACTCCATTCAAACATTTATCATTCCTCAAATACATTGATACGAGACGTGAAAGTCTAAAAAGCTCCACTCCATAAATAAAATCCAATGCAGCTCCAATTCAACACAGCCAGGTCAAATTGGATTGAAGAGACCCAAATTGGCGTACTCACACATGGGGCTTAAAAGAAATAAAGAATTAATGTAAAAGAATGGAAAACTACTATTTGTGTGTGTGTGTGTGTGTGTGTGTGTGTGTGTGTGTGTGTGTGTGTGTGTGTGTGTGTGTGTGTGTGTGTGTGTGTGTGTGTGTGTGTACGTACGTACGTGCGCGTGCATGTGTGTGGGTTTATCATTTTAAAAGTGGATCTTGCAATCTGCCAATTACATTATGAGATATCTTATGTGCGAAGTTGATTTGGCCTGAGGATAATGCCATAGGAAAGGTCATGGGGTCCCCCAAATGGCTTGGGTGCACATAGCAAGTTTCATCACATTCCGTATATGAGATTGACCAACCAACCTATCAACCGCCATTTCCGTCCTTACAGTTCACTCATATTTTGTTGGCACCCACAATGTTCTAATGATTCAGGTCAGCATTCTGCAATTGTGGAATAGGCTATATGCAAGATACTCTGGCATTGACACTGTACTCATTACAATTAGCTGCTTATAATTGATTGATTGAAGACTTTATTAGACGTTTGCATAGGAAAAGGTACAGTTTCATGACAGTACAGTTCACTGGTACAAGGTCAACTAAAAGGATACACTCACAAAAGCTTATGACTTGTTTCAACTGAGGTCATTTTTTTTAAAACTCATATACTGTAACACTGAATGACAGACAGAAAGAAATGTTGACGATTTACATATTCAGCAAACTGAAAGTCACTCTCATTTACATTTAACTGATGATAAATGCCTTAAACATAAATGCATCGATCACGTGGATGGCTCTCAGCACAAATCCTCAGAGAGTGTACAAATAGGTCCATTTGGTTCAATGTGTACACTCCCAGGGTTAAATTAACACTGCTGGTTTTTACAGTGCTCTCTGCGGGATTTAGGTTGCCACCATGTTGGTGCTTGCCAACCTATTTAAACAATGCAGCCAGGGACAATACAGGCTCAGATCGGCTTGCATTCTATTCAAGTACCATACATACATCCTCCTGGCAGAATTCAAATGACTTTGGAAGATAAATAACATTATACTCTTGGCACTCTGGTGTGGTGGACCATGTGCAAGAAAACACTGTAGAACTATAAAGCTTTTTAACCATATTCTGAGGGGAACAGTAGCTAAAAATAGCCAATCTGAAAGATTTGAGCTTGTAGATCGGCTATTTTTGGCAAAGTGATTTGGTGTGAGGGAAAAAAGCGGTCCAAGTACAGTTGCAACTCAGGTCTGTTTCATGGAAAAAAGCAGTCCAAGTACAGTTGCAACTCAGGTCTGTTTCACTAAGAAACAATATAGGTTTGTTTGTGGTTAAGACCATACAAATGTATATGGCTGAAGTTATCCTCAAATTAAAAGATGTCTGTTTGTATGCCAACCCGGTTATGTACTGTCACACCCTTAAAAGCATTTAGTATGGTCAAAACACCATTCTATGTTACCGCAGTGTAGACTACTGAACATTTGTAGTACATTTATGAAGCTCACAGTTTAAAGTGCACAATACAATGGTTTATTACACAGGGGTTGACACTATGGTCTCAGAGGCACTTGCCCGTCGGGCAAGTACAGGTCATGTTCTACTTGCCCAAAGGTTTTGCCCACTTGCCCGAAAAGTAATAAAATGATAAGTACATTTTTTATTACTGTTCAGTTTAACACTTATTTAGTTTTACTTTCTGAGGCTGTGTGATAATAATAATAATAAGGGGGGTAATAATAATAATAATAATAAAATAAAAAAATCATACATACATTTTTATCCTACCTACATACTATGATTGAATAGGACTATGGTTCACACTTATTTTATATTTGTGCTACACACAAGTGTAGCAACCGTGATAGGTAAACAATGCTCTTATTTTACATTCCACAGACCAGAAGACAGAGCTCTGGCCACGTTCAGGTGTTTAGACAGATATCTTGTGTAGTGTTTACAGAGACTGTTGTGTTCCCTCTCAAACACTTGCCCGGTCGGGCAACCTGAAAGCAAACTCCACCTGCCCGAAGGTTTTATTTACCTGCCGGGGGCAGGTGGGCAAGCCTTAGTGTCAATGCCTGAAGTTGTAATGTAGCAACTGTTCATCAACCACATGCACCCTGGCTATAGCCAAAGATTCATTGGAAATAGAAGTACAAGCTCACAAAGCAGTTCGGTGAAAAGGTTTGCTGTAGACTAGAGGAACAGGGGTGGTGCAGTGATGTTGCTAGGTTTTCAATGTAATGGGTCCCACGACGAGACATGCTTTATGTATCAACGGCGAAAACATCAAAAAGGACTTTAATTTAAACAAATAGTGGCAAATAGCTACTTGTATGTAGTTGATAAAGGACAGAAGCATGGATTTACAAGATGATCTCAATCATCTCTTCAATAATGCCAGAACGCACAGCTGTGGAGACTCCACCACGTGCAGTTCAGCTGGTGCAGTGAAATGATTGATAGCAGGAAGGATAGTGTTGTATGCATCCTGGGGATGCAGGGATGCTTAGTTTAATGAGTCCTTTATTAAAAATATGAGTCAGGGACTCAGGATGCAGGGCTAGTAGCATTACTGGTGGTGGGGGTAGGGGTGTAGTTTAAGATTCTGATTCTTGACTCAACTCAAGTTTGTTTTCATAGCATTTTTAAGGGCTTTGGGCCCACATTAGCAAAGGAAGCAAGAGACGCTTGTCCTTCTTGTCTCATGGGAACACTGAAAAACAAATTGCTGTGTTTCTGTTTTTACTCACAGAGCACAGACAGTATCCTCTTGACAAGAACATTAATTTAAAAGCAAGACAGTTAAGCAAATACAGTGCCTGGCTAACGATGCCACAGCTTCAACAAATCCAAGACACCAGAAGAGAAACATTAGCTTTTAATGTAAACTAACAGCAATTAGCCTTCGAGTAAGGGGAGGAAATTGAGAAATTACAGTGCAGATTAGCACTGAGGAAAAATGGGTTCAGTAATTCATTATCACAATAGATGTGTGTGCAATTACTCATTGAGTTTCAATTCACTCCTTGAGACGAGTGCAATTACTCCTTGAGATATACAGTATAATGACTTGGTGTTATCCTGATGAAGAAATGACTGCTTGCTTGTACTGTACCACTCCCTTCCTGGGTTTTATGGGTGAAGCCTGAAGGTCTTACAATGTTACTGGTATTTTGGGCCTTTTGTTTACCAGAAATGTGATAGCGTAAAAGGATTTCAGAACCCCACTTGCCCAGCGCATCAGCCCACACGTCTCGTGAAAGTTGAGACAAATCCCTGGCTGTCCCAGAATGTCTCAGGCTTGGGCTTTTCTTGTCACAAAGAGGAATGAAATTAAGGCTCAGTCCAGGTTTTCATGACAAGGGCCCCCAAATGAATATGCACTAGAAGCTCGGCAGCCCGAATTTCTCACATTTATTGTAAGATCTGGCCGCGGACCCCCATCTGGAAATATTTTGTGCCAGGGAACCCCATAAGAGAGGACTCTGTAAAAAACTAAATTCTTCAAAATCTTAGATTTAGGAAAATCCTTATTTATTTATTTTAGATTTCAAAATTCAAAAATTTCAAAATTCTTAAAAAAAAAAAAAATCTACAAACGTGCAAATCGCCTATTCTTCAATAAAATAGATGGTTAAGACTGGTTTAACTGCATGGGGGCCACCTGGAACTCCCTCAAGGACCCCCGGGGCTCCCCGGACCTTACTTTGAGAACCACTCCAGCACCTCCAGCAACATGCTTATACAGCAGTTCAACTGTGGAGTCACATAACGACCTTCATCTGTCATCCAAAGAGAAGGAGTTTGATGAAGACGAGGTCAAATAAACGGCCTGTTGTGATAATTCACCCGCAATCAATCTTAAAGAGCTCGCTCTCTTCCTTACATCAATGCGTTTTATCATATCTCTCTCTCTCTTTCTCTCTCTCTCTCTCTCTCTCCCCGTCTCTCTCTGTCTCTGTCTCTCTCTCTCTCTCTCTCTCTCTCTCCCCGTCTCTCTCTGTCTCTCTATCTTCCTCCCTCTTTCTCCCTCCCTCCCATCCCCAAAAATCCTTCAGTGTGGTCAAGGCCTAGCCCAAATTACTTTCCCCTCCCTGTCTGACAGACGGACAGAATAACCAGGGAGATGATAAACCGGCTGCATGGTGGTCCGCTACGAGAGAGGCGGAGAGGTCTCTCAATCAGCCTGTCAGCCTCGGCTCCCCTCTCGTCCCCCTCAGGAAAGGAGGGCTGATGTCATGGTCAATACAGACGGGCTTTTGTCACAGGGGAGAGGTACGCCTCTGTATGCATGCGGTGGCACCTGTCTGTTTCACGGGGGAGGGGGGGATATGGATATAAGGTGTGGGTATAAGGGGTGTGCGTATGTGTGTGTGTGTGTGCGTGTGTGTGTGTGCGTGATCTCTTTTGGTTAAGGGTTACACTTACGAAAAGATCCACGTTGGAGTTAGAATCAGACAGCTGAGGTTCAGTGCATCGTTTTTTCGCACCACGGCCCACGTGAAAACAGTGGTGTAAATACTGTAGGCTACTTAAGTACAATTTTGAGTTATTTGTACTTTACTTGAGTAATTCCAATTTCAAATACTTTTACTTCTACTCCACCACATCTCGTATACGAATATTGTACTTTTACTTCACTACAATTATTTGCAAACTTTAGTCACTAGTTACTTTGTAGATCTTGATTAGCCTATTATTACAAAACATACATGCTCATGCAAGCTCAATCGCGAAGCATTGTGAGCTTGTAGATCTGCTATTTTAAAAAGATTTGCATACGTTTGAAAACTTAAAATGGGACATTCTGCATAATGAGTACTTTTACTTTTGGTACTTTAAGTACATTTTGATATCAATTCATGGGTTGTATTTGTAGTCCTAAACGGCCATGTTGAGGACTAACACAGGTGTTTCAATTTGTCTGTTTGGCATTGAACTAATGTTCTGTGGTACGCCAATCAGAACACCTGTGTTGGTCCTCAACATGGCTGGTGTAGGACTACAAATGCAACCCATGAATACCTTTGTACTTTTATTGATGTAAAGGTTGAATTCCGGGGCAGGTACTTGTAACAGAGTATTTCTACATTGTAATATTGATACTTTTACTTTTAGTAAATAAAATGGAGTAGGCCTACTTTTTCCACCACTGCTTGAAAATCTCATTAAGCTTTCTCGGCCCACCCATCTGTCCACTTAACACAGCAGCCGCTCAGATGTTGTTGAACTACTGGTTTAGTGGAAGAGTTTGTTTCTGTGTACTGTATGTGTTTATGATGCTTTAGCAACTGTGTGTGTGTGTGTGTGAGAGAGAGGGTCTTTGTTTGCAGGTGTTTGTTTAGCTGTAGTTAAATGGCCAAATTTGTCACCATCTGTTGCCTAGAGATACAGTCCCCGCTGATCTGAAGCAAACAAAACAAATGCTCGCTGTTGCAGCTGTGCTTGATAGAAGCTGACAGCAAACCCCTTTCACCTCAGCATACTGTGTAGAATCACAGTACCGCTCATCTCTGAGGCGTACAGGATCACAGAGGACATTTATGCTCAACACAACCTCTTGGAAATACCTTAAGAGTTTGAGAAGGAAAAATATGCTTTTTTTCCCCACTGGGATGTGGCTCAAGTTAGTGGCTACAAGCTCACTATGTGACACATAGTGAGCTTGTAGATCTGCAGTTCACACCGACATTCTGTGTAAATGTCTTGTGGCAGGGACCCCCAGAACAGAAGAGAAAATACATTGGAAAAAAAAAAAAAAAAAAAATCTAAATTATGGGGAACTGGAACCCCACCAAGGACCTCTGGGGTCTCTGGACTCCACTTTGAGAACCCATGCCATAGAGTAGGGGTCTTTAAACACGATTCAAATGAGACCATTTGAATCCAAAACAAATACATGCTACTATCACTTTTAAATTGTATAATTGAGTCTATTGTTCTGTATCCCCCCAGCAGCATATGGCACTCAGTCACACAGATTTGCACTCAAAGGAAGTATACACAATGGAATTAAGCTCTCAGGCTGGTTTGTCTTTTATCCTTTTGGCAGATGCAATATTATGTTCATGTACCGGTATATGCATTTGGGCCCCAAAAAAATTATAATGATAAAAAAAATTAATCAGATCTCCATATGGCTTTTTTAGGACTAAATTATGTACACCGCACATTTCTATTTAATTTAAAAAAGGACTTAAAGGATCACTTCACCGATTTTCAACATATCTTTATATAATTGGTCCTCACTAATGCTCATTATAAGATGGCACCATTTCTGTCTACTCGCTCTGTGTCTCGGAGGAGGGTTGTGGACAGTTTGGAAACCTGCCAGCACCGGTAGGCAGGTTATACCATTTCAAACGTTTAATATAACATTAATGCTAGAACAATGGCTTCTAGTTCAGCATTCCAGGAAAATAAATGCCATAGCTTCAATTAGCCTGTCATCCTCATCAATTATGTCATTGGTCGGCACAAGGCCGGTTTCTGAAGTGTCCATAGACATCCATAGCCCATCAATAAGATGCAGAATGAGTACATGGAAATTGTGCCATCTTAATGAGCATAAATAAGGACATGAAGATACAGTTGAAAATGGGTTAATGGTCCTATAAAAAGCCTCTTATCAAAACTAAATAATTAGGCTTTCAGAGACAACTTTCAATTCCCAATTCTTGCCCTTAACTAAACTTTTTTTTTGTCTCTTTCTTGTTTTGTTTAGTTTACAGTTTTTCATATGACAGTGATTTTTGTGTTGTTTTTATTAGGGGAAGTCTTCATATGAGCCCTCTTGGGGTTTCTTTCTTCCCTCTCCCGCAGTGCACATTTCTAACTCTCTTTGTAATTCCGGGTGTGGACAGCCCTTTAGTGCCATTCCCAGAACAATTAGACACAAACAGAAGAATTCATTAAGGATGAATCATTCATCGCCCTCTGCCAGAAAAAGTAAGCAGGGAAAGCCTTTTTGCTGTGTGCCAGATATGGATCTTAATGACGGGAGCAATCAATACATACCTTCCAACATGGTAATAGAGCAAATAGGAAGCTAATCCCGTCTCCGAGGGAAGAGTATAGAGCACAAATGAGCCGAGCCGAGCCGAGCTGCAGGATGGAACCCCGTGCCAAGTTCTAGCGTGGAGATGCAGCATGCAGATCTGAGATCTCACTCTGTGGGGAGAGGAGCAATGATTAAAGTGTGGAGATGCAACGTGCAGATCTCACTCTGTTGGGAGAGGAGCCAAATACCAAGAATGATTACAAACATTAGCACTGCTGATTGTACCCACTTACCCCATAGCACTTACTGTGGCACTTACTGTGGCCCTAGACCCGGCGATCTTGCAGGCTTTATGCAAAGGTGAAAATGTAATTTAGATCCTATAGTGCAGGGGTCTTCAACAGGGGGTCCAGGAACCCTAGGGGGTCCCCGGAGTTACTACAGGGGGTCCTCCAAATCTTTGAGTGATAGAATGTATTTTTTTCTCCTTTTTTATATTAACCACTTGAACCCTAGTGTCCATATTCTGAGAACTTTAGCCAAAAATAGCAGATCTACAAGCTCACAACGCCTCGTGCTGCAAAGCGCTGTGAGCTTGTAGAACGGCTATTTTCGGCAAAGAGCTTTGGTGTAGAGGGGAAAAAGAGCAGACTAAGTGCAGAGTGAAAGGTCAAGTTTTTTTGACGGTTCAGGTGGTTAAATATCTGAAAACACAAATTGACATGAATCCAAAATACACTGATGATTGTGCTGTCAAACAATGAAACTATATGGAATCAGTGAACAGGTTGTGGGGGTCCCTGCTTCATCTCTCTCTCAACTAGGGGGTCCTTGGCCTGAAAACATTGAAGACCCCTGCTGTATAGTGTGTATACCGGTAGCTTCAATGTACAGATTATTGTTTTTGTTATTCTACATGGTGATAGGTTATTGGTTTACCTTCATTTTTAGATTACAATTTATATGCATTTGCTGTATTACCTTGTGCTGTCCTTGCTCATTGTAAATCGCTCTGGATTAAGAGCGTCTGCTAAATGCCTAATTTGTAAATTGTACTTCTCTCTCACTCTCTCTCCCACACACGCAAGCGCACATGCGTGCGCGCGCAAGCGCACATGCGCACACAAACACACACACACACACACACACACACACACACACACACACACACACACACACACACACACACACACACACACACACACACACACACACACACACACACACACACACACACCCAAGGTCACTGACGGATTGTTTCGAACCAATGTTGTCTGCTGGCTGCACAGTCAACAATGATTATTTGATTTTTTTCTTCCCAAGGCCTTGTATTTCTCGCATAAAAACAAGCATTTCTTTTTCTTACAGGCCGTTAGTGACTCACTCACTCGTCCTTGTGTTCTAAGCGTGTTCTTTCACAGACAGACGTCATTAGGACATCTCACAATGGAAGAACGTCATTAGAAGGAAAATGGGTTACAATGGGTGGCATGTATGTATTAACATACATGACAACCTGCAGACCTATACTTATAGCCTACTCAATGATTCTCAAACTCTTTTCATTTCGAGGACCCCCAGTTTGGTATGCCTTAGGGTCTGGACCAGGGGTTCTCAAAAGTGTTTGTCAAGGACCCCCAAAACTATACATTTGGCTGCGGACCCCCCATCTAAAAAATATGTTGTGCCAGGGACCTCCTCCATAAGCAAAGAATTGAGTTAGAATTTACAATTTAGGCATTTAGGCATGTTATAGCCTACTCTTAATCAGAGTTACTTACAATAAGCAAGGTAGTACATCAACACATCAACATCAATGCATCAAATGCATATACATAGTAATCTAAGAACGTATAGGTAGACCATGCAAGCACCTATTCAGTAAAAACTTTATAAAATAAAAAAACATATAAAATAAAATAAACATAAAAAATATATATATATATATATATATATATATATATATATATATGGTAAGTGCTATGGGCTAAGGAAGAGCCTGAAGAGGTGAGTCTTTAGATCACAGCAAAAGCTAGGGAGTGTGTCTGCAGTTCTAATTGCAATGGGGAGTTTTGGGGGCCAGGAGGACGAGGAGTCTAGGACGAGTGGAGTGTTGTCCTGGGGTTTATAGTGAGGGTTCTGTCAGCTAAAAATGTCGTGAGCCACAAACGTTTTTGAGATTTTCAAATGGGCCCTGATCTGGGCCATATGAAATATATATGGAATATAATGAAGGACAAATGTGGGATATTTATTTTAAACTTACATTGTCAGAATGCTGGTGTGTCGAGGACCCAAGTGCATGACAGCGAAACAGTGCAGGTCAAGACGGCTCTCAAAACGAACAGAAAACACCACAAGAACTGACCTGGGAACAATTTGATACACATGAGTGGTGATTAGAGACGAGACGCAGCTGGAACAGAACAGAACTAAGGAAATAGAACAGGGAACATATCATTGCTGTTGGGCAGAAACCTCTAATCTTCATAATTCAAACAGTTTGGTGTTTTTTAGTAAATTAATGTCCTACTTGATCATACTACTGTGCGTCAAAAGCATCAAAAGTAGCAGATCCACAAGCTTGAAACGCGTTGCAAAGTAACACATTTTGAGCTTGGGTATCTGCTACTTTAGCTGTGTTTAAGTTTTGGATATATGAGGTTTCCGCCTGACAGAGACGATGTAATACACAAAGAACAACCCTGGCCCGGGGGCGTTCTTCCACTGATGGGACAGGAAAAGAAAGGTTACGGTGACCAAACGTTCCGGTTTCAACAAAAAAAAGGAGTACAACTGCCAGAACAATTAAGGCACGTCCCATGCGGTGCATAGCGTTGTTCCGACCCTATATAACCCTAAACCCTATAACCGCACGCGTAGCCACGTTGTCGGAGTAATGAGACGTAGGACTGACATATTCCTCCCAGTCCAATGTGTCATAGGAATGGGACTTTACAGTACAGTGAAGGAGAGATACAGTACGGGGGGCGCTCTCCATTCCGACATGATGCCATTCCGACATTGACTTGTAATTGTCCTAGTGGCGACACTTCCATAGAGGTTATAGGGTCAGTGTCGGAATGGGGGGATGTCGGAATGGCAGCATGTCGGAATTTGTTGTGCCACCTATGGGTATAAGTGAAATTGAAAGTCGCTGTGTTGCCTAGAGGCCCCTCAATGTGTGCGTCAATTTTGTCCACTGGAACACCCCAGGACTCACCAGGAGAAGGCAGGTTGGGTAGCTGGGTGCTGTCTGTTGGGTCCAGACCATTGTGGTTGGAGAACTTGGAGCTGCGAAGTGTCACGTGCAGCACAGCGAGTGAGAGGTAGCGATCAAAAACCCAAGACTGGATGTTTTAATGTGGCTGACACAGCTAACAAAGACATCTCTCACTTTTTTTTGTATTATGTCAAAAAATCTGAAAAAAGGAAAGAATGGCTTCTTTGTTCTTTGAGATGCTCAGTTCCTTTTTTATATCACCATTGTGTTATGTTCACAGTCAAGCTGACATTGTTGTTTTTTTGTGCCACATCTAAAGAAAAGAAGAAAAAAAAACATATATATTTTAAAAAACAAAGACAACCCTCAAACAGAAACATAACACAAGACAATGATGCAACAAAAGGACTGACTGGGGGGGACAACAAATATACACACAAGGGGTGATTACAAACGAGATGCAGCTGTAACAGAAAGGAGCATAGAAACAAGAAAACGGAACAGGGAACATTTCAAATAGCTTGACAAGACAAGACAAGACAAGACAAGACAAGTCTCAACTGAGACAAAATCACAGCGGCTGCAGAATTCTTTTCAAGTTTATTTTTGGTAATGTAGCTTTCCATTAATGCAGAATAATGAGTGATACGCCAGAATATTTTAGAGCGAAATGGAATCAAAGATCAAAGCTGGGAAAAAACAAAATCCCCATCTCCCTTACTCCCTGCTCTGCTACACCCCCCATAACCTCGGAGCCATCCTATTATTACTCTAGTCTAATCTGGCATGTATTAGCAGCTTCATTGTTGGGCTGCATGTCGGCTGTGTAGTGGGCCAATGTGACACCTGAGCCAGAAGGCAGAGTGATGCAGGTGATTAATCCTCCAGGATGAGGTTGATAATAAATAAACGAACCAGCCGCTTCTCGCCATCTGCCTTGGAAATGGCATCAGTGTTGCCTGTGTTTGGCATATAGTTTCTTTATTTTATTTTAAACACAGCTACTGGTGGTGGGGAATCTAAGGATGGTGTAATAATGTCAGGATTGTCAGCTGTAGGGCGCCTGCTGACCTAGTGGTCCAGGAGTATATAGGGTGTGCCAAATGTAGTTCTAAGAGCGGCCATTTCTTGGGTAAACATAGCTCTGGTCCATAGCGTTAGTGGAGTTCTCCCTAACGCTATGTTCCTCTACCTCCGTATTCCTTGGCAAAACCGGAAAACCGTCTGGTCCGAAAATAACAAAAATCACACTCGTGTGAACTGAGCGGTGGTGTGTGTGTGTGTGTGCGTGTGTGTGTGTGTGTGTGTGTGTGTGTGTGTGTGTGTGTGTGTGTGTGTGTGTGTGTGTGCAACAGCGCCCCTCCCTTAACATGTGTGGTCAGAAAAGGTTACTGCAGGCTACAGACAGACAGACAGACACGGAGACAGACAGACCCACACACACGGCCACGTATAGGAGCGTTGTGACCACCGCTCAAAAACTGTTTCGCCCCTCATCAAACCAAAGGTATCAGTGGACAGTTGAAAGCTTACTCTACTTAGTGGACGTGGTCTGAGCCCCCCACCACACGATTAAAATACATTTCTAGGGCAAAATGAAAAATATTCTACCGGATGGAGACTACATTTCTTCTCGTTTTTCACTATTTGTCGTCGCCATCAAGGTGCCAACTCACTACTGCCGCGCAGGTCAGAGGACCGAATTACACAGAGCATTAGTCTCACTGGGTGTTATTCAACTCTGTGACGTTGGAAGCGCTGTTTCGTAAAAACCAGGACGAGCGTTTCCATCCGGTGGAATATTTTTCATTTTGCCCTAGAAATGTATTGTAATCGTGTGGTGGGGGGCTCAGACCTCTTCCACTAAGTAGAGTAAGCTTTCAACTGTCCACTGATACCTTCGGTTTGATGAGGGGCGAAACAGTTTTTGTTATTTTTGGACCAGACGGCGGGGTTTTCCGGTTTTGCCAAGGAATACGGAGGTAGAGGAACATAGCGTTAGGGAGAACTCCACTAACGGACCAGAGCTAGGGTAAACACAGCCTTACACAGGTGTTCTGAATAGAGTACTATAACATTAGTTCTATGCAATCAAACAATTGAAACACCTGTGTTTTTACCCAAGAAATGGCCGCTAAGGACTACAATGACGTAGCCGCTGGCACACACTATAGGCTCTGGTGCCTGGTGTGTTGTGGGTTTGAATCCCTATCCCAATGACTTTTGCTGCGTCTCTCCCCATTTCCTGTCAGTCTACTTTCTTATCAGTAAAGGAAATAAAAACAAATCTTTACATTTCAGCCGTAAAGACATGTTGTTTGGTCCCATACAAGATTTAGGCCTACACTCAGTGGTGTAGTGTGAGTGTAACTAGTACATTTACTCAAGCATTGTACTTAAGTAACATTTTGAGGTACTTTACTGGGGTATTTCCAACTTTCAGTAGCCTACTTTTACTTCTACTCCATTACATCTCAGAGGTAAATATACTTTTACTCCACTACAATTATTTGGAAACTTGAGTTGTAGATGTTGTATTATAATTACAAAACATACATGAACCACTTCTTCAGCCCTATACATTTCGGCCTTTTGAAAATAGACGATCTACAGGCTCAGTTTAATTGCTCTTTATAAACTCTGGAAATTTCTGCACAATGACTACTTTCTTCTATTGCATTATTGATACTTTACTTAAAAAGATGTTGTACTTTTTCCACCACTGTGCCTACATTAGGCCTACTGGCTGTGCACCTTATATCATTATTAAAAAAAATGGATTGCCATGAAATTGGAAGTGTATTCATGCTCCCCAGAAGATGAACCATAACTATTTAATTGACCCCGTGAGGGCCACCCTCAGGCCATAATATCAATTTTACAGACAATTTACCTCATTATCTAATTTTGAGATGACATGATGAGCCCTACTGATGTTGGTGACTCCGTGGCCTTTCACTCACATCACCTTTAAGCTTTAAGGTCAAAAGGCAGCTCACAACCTCTATTAGGCAGGGTGTCAATTGTTTTGAAAGATTATTTGAGGGTCTTTTTTGTTCTATAGGGTTCTTTTTTGTACACGCGAGGGAGAGCAAACGCAAGGATTCAGATATGGGATGAAAATAATCAATAAACGATTTGTTTGACTAGAATCGGCTATCGAACTCCAACCCTGGCTACAACAGTAGGAAAGAGAGCAGTGACGTACCTTTCTTCTCGCCAGCACTAGTCAGTAAGCTGGGAATCACATAGGCTAAGGGCTTAACGTGGACAGCACATTAATTGGTCATGGGACCAAGGAACAGGCGGTCATAAAATATTGTTGCAAGTCCTGTGTGTGTTTCATCAGTCTGGGTGCCTGTGGCCTGGGCAAATTGTTCATTCAGGCTACATGTCTGTGGCAGTCTCAGACTAATACGGGCCTCTGTGTGTGTGTGTGTGTGTGTGTGTGTGTGTGTGAGGAGAAGAAGAAGAAGAAGAAGAAGAAGAAGAAGAAGAGAGAGAGAGACAGAGAGGAGAGAAAGCATCGGATAGAATTAACATCAGTGGACCTTGGCACCTGATGGACCTATGGGCTGTCTCCTGGCTGAGCAGGCGAACATTATTCAAAAACAGCTATTACTATGTATGATATGAGTCAAGGCCATGCAAGGCAATATTCATACATTCCTTTGACACAATGTCACAGACATTTCCAAGTTCTGCAGTATGCTGTCCATGACTGGATAAGAGTTAACTGGAATGCTGTGCAGCTCTCTCATGAGTATGACTTTTTATGATTCAGTTTTACACTCCATCTGTTCATTTGTACCACATTATTGAGCAGGATTGGGGGTAAATAAATGTCAAACTTGGACAGACAGCACACCCTATTGGTTGCATGCTGACATGACATATATTAATATTGACTTGTGTTCCATGTGCTAGTTTATGTCTGAGAGTTCTTGCCTTTGTTACATCCCTTTTGTGGGGGGAACATGTGTCTTCCACCCATTCTGTATTGTATGGAATAACTTTGTAATGCTACTGATGTTTGCACGCAACACTTGAAAACAAAGCATTGATTGCATTGAGAGTTGAGTTTGCCTAGAAGCCGTGAAGGGAGCTGACAATTAAGCCCTTCTTGATGTCAATCAATCAAGTCACCTTAACTCAAGTGGCCAAAAAGAGGAGTTTTGTGAGCTTAGTTTATAAATATGTTTTAATTAGTATTTTTAGGGTCATGTGGTGATTGTGGTCTACCCGTACAGCCTTTGTGATCTAGGCCTACTGGTAGATCACAATCTACCTTTTGGGAACCCCTGGAGAGGGTCTAGGTGAAAACACCCACTCTGCCTTCTGTTCTGCATTTGTTCACACCACACCAGCATATGTCATCATTATGAAAACACTCATTTTGGCCAGGGAAGAATCGTTGATAGAGTGCAGGGTGCATATCTTTTTCAAAATTTGTCTTCATTTGTCCAGACCAGACCTTTATTGAATTTGAGGTTTTGGGGCTGCAGACTGCATGAGGGCCAATACTAAAACGTCTGTCCATGCCAAGCATGACAACTACAACAATAATTAAGAGAATCCACACTGATGTTGGGGTGCCTGCTGGCCTACTAGTCATAGCCATAGGCTCAGTGTAACCTGATAGTGTGTCGCTGGTTCGATTCCCGATCCCGATTACCTTTGCTGTGTCACTCCCCATCTCTCTCCCCATTTCCTGTCAGTCTACTCATACTGTCCTATCAGTAAAGGTGTAAAAGCCCAAAAACATATCATGAAAATAAATGTCTTACAGTATCGCCATATTTTTTTTCTTAAATGTAATGCTTTACTTGATCATACTACAGCATCACGCAAAAGCATGAATGGTAGCATCAACAAGCACAAAACGCATCGCGTTTCGAGCTTGCAGATCTGCTACTTTTGCAGGTTTATTTGAATCCTGAAAAGTAACAGTTTTGGACATGATGGGTTTCCACCCGATAGCGGCAATATTATTCATGGGTTGCATTTGTAGTCCTAAACGGCCATGTTGAGGACCAACACAGGTTTTTCAATGTTTCTGATTAGCACAGAACTATGTTCTTCACCAATCAGAACACCTGTGTTGGTCCTCAACATGGCCGGTAGGACTACAAATGCAACCCATGAATTGTCAGCATTGTCATGCTCATCACATTGAAATCTACCATGTCTCTTTGAGGAAAACGTTTCCCAGACAGACTTCCAAAATAAAGTGTTTTGCTGATGCCCATAGACATTTCTTCTGATCACATTCAAAGCATCAATGGCATCTCATGAGGCCACATCCACCATGTAAATATAAAATAGAACACTGAAGTAAATAAATAAATGCTCACAACATGTCATTTATCACATCTCATATATTAGAAAAGAAATATGCAATGTGATGTTTTCTCACCATCAGTGAGTCCTACGGAGAGTTTTATACAAACAGATTGATAACAATTTCATTGACAAAATGTTTCATAGAGTAACATACTGTAATCCACAGAGCATAGGTTTTGCACTACACAACTGAGCTTTGAGCTTTGGTTAAAGGCAGCTTATACCGTACACATAATTGAACACATTACATTTACACACACACACACACACACACACACACACACACACACACACACACACACACACACACACACACACACGGTTAGTTTGGTCCCAGTCAACCAGTCTTAAGCCTCGATTATTCGTCATGCGATCTGTCACCTGTCACTTGCCGAAAACCAGTTACTTTCAGCGAGTGACACCGCTGTACGGAGAAATAATTGAGGCAGTTTGTAGATGATTGCCATCAGTGGCACACAGGCAATCACAAATTCATTCTTTATGACTGTGGTTCTCAAAGTGGGGTTCCGGGGACATCCAGGGGTCCTTGGAGGGGTTCTAAGGGGTCCCCAGCAACATTTGTTAATACAGCGTCACAATCATTTCAACTACTTTAACCATATTGTATGCTCTGGCTTTTCAAAAATAGCCGCTCACAGCATGGTAGATCTGCTATATCTGAAAATATTTGGAAAATCTTGGAAATGTTTAAAAAGCAATCTTTTCTTCAGGGGGTCTATGGCACGACTTTTGAGATGGGGTCTGCTGCTAAATACATATAAAAGTGAGGATCCTTGACATGAAAAGGCTTTTAGAACAATAAAGGGTCTGTTACAAGGATAGAAGACTAGATTCTAAACCGTTTCTTTTTTTTTTTGTATTTACAAAAGTCTTTGCAAAATTAATACTGCATGGGGTTAACGACACATCCTGGTCATGTTCTGCACTTTAACACAGTGAACTTGTCTCACCCTTTAAACAAAAAGGGCTGAGTGTTTTAGTTATGGATTCTCATGATCTGTGTATCATATCTGAGGTCATCTCACTAAAGATTGTTGAAAGTTTGTAGTCTTGAGAGAGGCTAGGCTATAGAGTACAATGATGATATACATTATAGACATCCCTCTTCATGCATTCACCCCGGTATATTACAGTATGCTTCCATTGTACTGCAAACAATCCTTTTCTTCAACATTGTATGTTATATTATGTAAAGCAAAACAGCCTCTCATCCAACTACTTAACAGATCACTCCTTGTACCTTGTGATAGTCTGCTTTACATACAGACTTTTATCAGATTCCTTTTTTAAGTTTGTCTTGTTTTCTTCTTCCAAAAGATGTTTTTCTAGTTTGAGTCCTTTAGTCAGTTCAAAATGTAAAAATCTCTTTAATGTAAAGCATATTGAGATGCATGTTTTGTATGAAAGGTGCTATACAAATACATTATTTTCATCATTATTATTATTATTACTCACTAAACTCCTCAGTGTTAATGTATCCATTTGTAACCAAAAGGACCCTTACGGATCCAACAACAGTCCAAAGTGGGATTTCTACAATGGCATCATCTGCATAGTGTTTGAATAACTCCCTAAGTTCATCAATAAAAGCATGACATTTTTACACATAAACACTTTCCCACAAAAGAGTAAACATAAGAGAAATTACATTTATAGTATATTACATATTTATAATGCGGGGGTAAATATAGTTACATAACCATTTTAGAAAAATGTTGCTGCCAAAAGTTGACAATTGCACATAATGATTGGCTACAGTATGGCATTTAAATGCTATAGAACTTAATGTAACCTAAATGTACAATGTTTTTTTTCCCTTTCTTTACAAGATGGGTGGGAGAAATCCATAACTTTCCTTGGGATAAAAACAATAAAAATAACAAGTTAAAGTTAGACCTTTTAATTCTCCTTTTTTGGTTTGTGTACAAAAACACATTTTAAAACAGGTCCTTGCTTTTCTTCAAGTTCTTCTGTTTCCAGTTTGGCAGAGCGTTGAACTCCACTCGACTCATCTCAAGAAGTTTCTGCAAAACATTAATCAAGAAGACAATAAGCGTCATTGCCTGGCCCACCATTGTTTTATGACGCAGCATTTTTGGGGGGCTTTGGTGGATTAAAGCTGCAATTTGGAACATATACGTTTTAATGAATAAAACCTCTATCACACACTTCGTTTTGGGAAGAGAGTCTGGGATTTCAGGAAGAGTTTACATTTCTGGGGTTTGCTCCAAACCACGTGCCCCAAGCCTACATAAACCACGTGCCCCAAGCATACAACCCTGATTGGCCAACCCTAAAAGCTGTTTGAGGAAATAGAATCTCAATGGATCGGGGCCAGACCATACTACAACACGGTCTGTGTTGTGCAATTGTCAGTGTTCGGTCTGGTTTTAACCAGGCAAGAATAAAACATTTTAACCAATCTCAATGGTATACAACATAACTAGCAGTGGTTGCAGGTGGTCTTGCTAGTTCCTACTCTAACATTGAGAAAGTCAGACCCTGATATCCGTTACGATACCTGGTGGTTGGCAATGTCTGAAGCTCATAGTGCAATATCTCCCCTGGCCTGAATGTGATGACTTATTGTCCAACTATTCAAAATGTGCCTCAGGTGGGCTTCGTCTCAATGTAAATCATTGGTCTAAACTGGGCTTTAAACACGCCGGGTCTCTCACTCACACCTGAATCGTTAGTGCATGTAAAAATTCATACCTCGGTTCGAAGTGAAGCGGTGAATTTTTATTCTATGTGTTCTAGAGCTATGAAATCTGTGTTCTAGATCTATACATTCTGTGTTCTAGATCTATACTTTCTATGTGCTTTAGTTCTATATTTTTATGAATTCTGAATGATTTTGCTTGGAGGGCCAAATTGTCACGTGAAGCTTGACCAATCCTCAATTCTGCATGCACGGGACATGTACGGGACATGTACGGGACAGACAAAGCCACTCCTTGAGAATCTATGGGAATCCTCGAAAAAACATGTACGGACAAAGCCACAGACAAAGCCACTCCTTGGAAGCGGCTTTCACCGCTTCAAAAACAAAAGGTGGTATGGGGCTTTTAAGCCGTGACATCATTTTGTAGGCAGAGGAGAATCTGCCCCCAGAGCATTTTCTGTTCCTCGCTATTTCAAAAAACAACGACTAAAAAATAACGACTAAAGTATAATTCTAACACTTTCCTTTCAACAACAAAGAGAAGAAAAATGTGTAAATAGTAAAAATAGTAAAAAGATTCACGGAAACTGGGGGCAGAAATTCTCCTCTGCCTACAAAATGATGTCATACTTAACAGCCCCATTCTGTTCACCTTGAAGTCGTCGTCAGAGAGGTAGTCCTCCAGACGCAGAGGGTCCACTCCCTCTGGCAGGGGCTTGCCGGTCAGCTCCTCTATGGAGTACTGCAGCTTGCTCAGCTTGGACAGAGCCTCCTTCACCAAGACCACCTTGTTCTTGGAGCCCTCTGCCTGCTGCGCGCGCGCACACACACACACACACACACACACACACACACACACACACACACACACACACACACACACACACACACACACACACACACACACACACACACACACACACACACACACACACACACACACACACACACACACACACACACACACACACACACACACACACACAGTTAGGTCCCAATCAACCAGTCTTAAGCCTTGATACTTTGTCATACAGGGACGTTGAGAGAATGTTAAAGAGGCAGGGTCTGAAAGGGCCTTTTGGTGAAAATATAGGCTATTTTTCTGTACTTATTCATGGTCTGATGACCTTGACCTTTTACAGAGAGGTAAAAGGGCAGGAGCTCAAGCACCCTTTGAACATGACCACAGCTACCAATGTCTACACTATAAAAACAAAACAAATACAATGTTAAATGGACCCTTGAGGGTAACGGGGGAAGGAGGGGACCAGTTATAGACACCAGGGGGACTTTGGTCGATGAAGTACTGTATATAGGCGTTTAATAGTCACATAAATAAGAGTGCAGAGAAAATAAACTAGTGCCTGGAATAAACCTGGGTTTCTCTTTCATAATGATTTTAACTGGAGAGGAGTGTCGTACCTGTGTAGTGATGTTAGGGACTTTCTCCCAGTGGGGGAAGATATTTGTGAAGGTGAGAGGTTCACAGCCTGCTGTGATAAGGTAGGCCTGAGGAGGGCGCCGTGGGTTCTTCTCTGCAATCCACACACAAGCACATCAAACAAAAATGTATTAATTAACAACATCTACCCAGGTTTCTATTTAAATGCCAATAGGCCTCATTCACTGATAGTGTACACATTATGAGCACAAATCTGTGCTTAAGCCCTGTGTGCTGTATGAACGTCTTATTTATAAAGGTTTAGGATTCATCAATATTTTCTTACTGTAAACCTCTTGGTTAGATGAGACTGGGAACGACTGGGAACAAAGTAAGATTGTTACTTTGTTCCCAGTTGATGAAGCAAAGGGAAATGGTTGAATTACTTAAGTTAATTCAAAGCATTTCATCAAAACTCAGCAGTTCACTTTGTACGATATTAGCATGGGGCTGCCATTTGTTTAATTATAAAATATTTTGTATGGGAATTCTGTTATTGCCAAAGCAGAGGAAGCCTGTACCTCCATATAAAGTACAGAGTTAGTATTTTGAAAATAACATCATGACCCCCTTTACAGGGTTCCCACACATTTTTACCAATTAATTTCCAAACCTTTTCCATAATATTTAACCCAATTTCCAGGACTATATAACAATAATTCAGCTCAATAACAAGTCGCTTACTCCTACTGTATGCGCAATGCCCAAAGACAGGTAGTGTATGCCAGTGGTTCTCAACCTTTTCAGGCTGTGACCCCCGAAATAATCATATTTTAACTGGGGACCTGAGCACTAAGAGTTGAGGAATTTTGTATAACACGTTTCTATTGTGAAAATAGCAGATCTACATGCTCACGCCTCGCGTTACGAGGCGTTGTGAGCATTTAGATCGGCTATTTTCAAAATTTCTGCCTCTAATATTTGACAATTTGGCCAACGTTTAATTTATCATTTCAGAGGTATTAACAAAATCAATAACCAAAGACAATGCATAGCTATTTTTTTTTCTAATTTCAAAATATTTCCAGGAATTTCATGACCGTGGGAACCCTGCCTTTAATTCCTCCTCTGACCTTTGCAGTACTGCAGCACAGTCTCCATGGCACACTTCCTCTGGTTGTCCCAGCGCATCTTGGCAGAGCCGGTGCACTGGGTGTCGTCAGGCTGCCAGCCGTTCCACAGGTACACCTCCATGCGGTTGTCCAGCAGGAACAGGGCTGGGACACAGAGGATATCATGAAGAGAGAGAGAGTTCAGTTTCATTTGACTGCTAGGAACCTCGGAACAGAAGATACTTGGAGCGTTAAAAACAATGGAGGATAAAAACACAATGAAGACTTGTTATTCCCATTGTGGTCCTCTCGTTACAGATGAACTAGCTCAAGTGTTTTGAGTGTATATCATTGAATATAATGTATTTTCAAAGCGAACGTTTGCAACTCAAATTTAGCTTCTGGGTGGTCCCTGGAACTAAATATTTTGAGATGGGGGTCCGTGGCCAAATAAATATAATTTTGGGGGTCCTTCACATGAAAAGGTTTGAGAACCTCTGACATAGTAGTCTCTCAAGAACAGACTAACTGAGCTCCAGTTAAGTGAAAAGGACCTTTTCTTTGACGATGGCCAGCCAGATAGCTGACATATAAACATAGGTTTTTCAAAAAGCCTTAGAAGGATTCAAAAGACACTTGTAGAATCGGGTCAAAATTATAATTTTCACGATTTTTCAAAAATAGCAGATCTACAAGCTCGCAGCGCGGCACTCGGTGCCGCGCTGTGAGCTTGTATATCTGCTATTTTTCAATAGTTAAGTAATCAATAGAACACACACTAAAGACAATAATGGATAAATGCAGTACCTGGCTGCTCCGCTGAGTATAGGTGGTCCTGCAGGAAGGGCATGGCCATGACGCCCTCCGCCACCCGGGCTGAACTCAGCTGCTCCTCCGCTGAGAACACCCCGGAGCTGGCACTGAACTTGAACAGGCGGGGCGTGTAATTGTACTTCCCCGGATCTGCAACCAGTGATTACATTAAAGCATTAGCCTCTCAAGTGCCACTAATGGCTCGTCATTAGCGGTATGCAAGTATCTGATGCATTGCCAGAAGTTGGTGACGAAACTGAGGCTTCTGTAGAGCCACTAAAGACGAACTGTAATTGTTAGACGGAAGCTCCGACACAACGGTCTTCTGCAAGACACCGAGCCCAAGTCGTTAAATATGAATCTGTTGATTGATACAGCTAAGTATGCAATAGGAAAAAAAGAAACGCAGGTTCTCTTTTTTTAATTGTAAGCTCAATGTGCTTCAAGTCAAAGTGAAGTAGCCCGTATACGTTGGCACAGCCGTTACCTTGCAGCATGCAGTCGTAAGCCTTCTTGTCCTGTTGACCCAGAGCCTTCCAGAACTCGGCCGGCTCAGAGCCTTCCTCCACCTCCTCCACCTTCAGCCTGCTGCTGGCGCTCAGGTCAAGCTCTGAGGGACACCTGGCACGGGCACCCACACAGACAAACATACCGGACACAACGTGTGCACGTGTTACTGGAGCTCCATCTGCTGATCCCTGACCACTGACTCATCCATCCACATATATTTAGGACAATATACTCGGCAATATAACAATATTATATTGTCGTTGTCGTGTGGAAAGCTTGTCCAAAACCTTCCAATTTAAAATAGTGAAAATAGTCGATCTACAAGCACCGCGAGGCATTGTGCTTGTAGATCTGCTATTTTCACTACTTTTGTGCGACACTTGTATGATGTAGGGCTTTAATTTACGAAAAAAAGAAGAAAAAAAAACATACAAATTTGAAACTTGGAGATACAAGGTTTCTGCCCGACAGTGACGATATCCATTGTGAATTTGTGATATGAGACTACATATTGTAATATTTTCATGACTCATGTGGCATGTGTTGTCTATTACTGGTTTGAATAACTTACTGTAAGCCTATTTCATACAAAACAAGTCGATCTAGAACCTTCACAACGTGTTGCATCAAGACACATTGTGAGCTTGTATGTAGATCAGCTATTCTCTCCTTTTTTTTTACACAAAACAAAACAAGACATAGTCACGACTCACAATATGATATTATCGTCTCAAAATCTGTAGAGGCATTTGGTCAAAGTAGCGTGATATTTGATTTCGTCCATAATATGGCTCAGCCCCATCTATCCACCCGGGTGACTTACCTCTGAGTCAGCTTCTCCACAGCCCTGTTGGCGACCTGCCTGGCACTGGCATGGGCCTTACAGCCGTGCCACAGGTACAGCTGGCTCTTGTGAGAGCCGAGCAGCACCAGGCTGGCACGGGAACGTAGGCTGGCACTGAGGCAGTCCACCTCCACCAGAGAGGCTTCTACCGCTGCCTCGCCACGGACACAAAACAATCTCCAGCCTCCTGGAAAAGTGGGCATTGTGGAGACAGGATTAGATGAATCTGGACCTAAAGAATGGTTCCGTTTACATGCGGCTGTCTGACATACTGTAAATAAAAGGTAATGATAATAAGATAAGGTAGATTAAAGGCAAACAAGAAGGACGTGAACTGTAGCTCCCTTTAATTTTTTTCCTCTAAATTAAATACCACCTATTTGATCCACTTGTTGTGGCCGTAAAGTGTCAAGAACACAGACTCCAGAGGAGAATATGATTTATTTAGGTTGTGAAACTGTTCTTAATCAGAGCGCTGTAGTGCAGTGAATTGGAGCTCACAAAGTAAAATCCTCAGTGTTCATTAATCACTTGACACAAAGGATTATTGTGACCGTAGGTCGCAGTTTAGTATGAGAAACGGCACATCTTGTCTCCATCTGTGTCAGGTTTGAAGCTCTGACATCACTATGCCATATACTGTATGGAGATCCCTGATGTCATCAATATTAAGCCCATATCTAACAGGACTTCATATGGGAATGGCCATATATGAAGGCCACATCAGTCAAATACCACACTAACAGAATCCATATATGCCCAAGACAGCCCATATCTCTGTGGCTGGTTCTACAGACAGTGATGTCCATACAGTATATGGGCATAAAAGGGGTTGTATGTATGATGTCAGATGTCATAGACGTCATAGGACTTCCACATAACGAATAACTGAGAAAGCATGTTTGGGGTCTCAGCATATCTCCATATACAGCACATGGATCTCCATATATGGGTACCAGGGCTCTCCATATATGGGTAACTGGTCCGATATACATCACTGGCCAGATGGCCAAGACATGGCATGTCGCCCTTAGGCGTCTTACTGGTTTTATTATTACTATTTTTATTGTACCTCTGTTGTTGGTATTGTCCTCTCTGCTGCCCTTGTGGATGACCAGGCCTCCCTGGAAGAGCTGGAGGAAGCATGGAGGTTCCTTCCCCTGACTCACTAGCACCTGGACAGCAGCAGCAGCAACACACATAGAGGGAGAAAGACAAACACCAATTAGCTGCTGACCCAAAGCCATTACTGGGTGTCTCAGTGTCACTGATGAGTTCAAATAAAACTAGAAGATGCAACTGAATATTGTGATTGCCGTGACGCGAGTCACACTTGCAAGTGAATTCCATCTTACCATTTGAATTTTCCCCATTCAATTCAATAGGAAAATGTATTCACTAATACATTAATGGCCATATCGTCACTGTCGAGCAGAAACCTCGTTTTTTCACTAAGTAAAGCCCTGCTTCATCAGAAAAGGCTGTCGCACAAAAGTAGTGAAAACAGCAGATCTACAAGCACACAACGCCTCGCGGTGCGAGGCGTTGTGTGCTTGTAGATCGTCTGTTTTCACTAGTTTAACTCATTTTTAAAATGATAAATACAAAACAAACGGTCTTGGACATACAAGGTTTCCACCCGACAACGACAATATAATGGTGAGCTCTGTGTCAGTCCTTGTCCCTTTTATCCCTGATGTCATCAATATTAAGCCCATATCTTGGAATGCCCATATATGGACATACTGTGTCAGTCTAATGTGGTCTATGATGTCAGTCATCTCCATATTTGGGAAAAGTTTACTTTTGAATTAAAGTCAATGGAGAAAATGTATATAAATTAAACTATATACAACGTCTCTCTTAGCAAAATGCTCCCCTGCGTGTCCCGATGAAGCCGATCAATTAGACATAAATTATGGCCCAAGTGCGTGCCACCAAAACTGTGGGAGGAGTAGAGCTGCAAAATATAGTATATCTAGAAAGATGGATGAATGGTAATATAGTCTGACAAGTACTATAATCATGTTTGCCCTGCAGAGGAACCACACTAATTAATTAATAACATTTTAGTGTATGTGTCATGCCTCAGGACAGGAGTGGCAGATTCCATAATGAGATCATATACATTTAATTAAACAATATTGTACTCGCTAGATGCTACAGTCACACTCACCTGTGACCCTCTGTGGTTGCCCAGTTCCACCGTCATGAGAGCTGACGTTCCCTTCTCGCTGACACTGGACTGGCGGCCCTGCCAGAAGAAACAGGCGCTCCTCTCCCTGCCCGGCGTACCAACACTCAACTCCCCCGGCTTCTGGCGCTTCCCCACTGAGAGAGACAACACGAGCACAGCCAGAGTAGATCAAAAGCAGTTCTGGACACCCAGAGATAATACAGTGGTAAAGGCCCTGTCTCCATGCACCCCCTGCTGTTCTATAGCCTGCTTTACACTATACTTAGTTGTGTGCAGGTGTCATGCACCGAAAATAGCAGCTCTACCTGCTGACACTGCATTGTAAGCGCAGTGCTTTTCAGTCATTAGATTGAGTCCCTCCTGTGTTGCAAATCGTCGTTTTCGGGTGGAAACCTTGTATGTCCAAAACCGAGGCGTTGTGTGCTTGTAGATCAGAAAAAAAAGAGATACAAGGTTTCTGCCTGTCAGTGAAGAAATACACTGCCTTTTAACTTTCCTGTTGCCTGTCTACAAAAACACAAGGGGGTTGGAATGCCAAATAAGGGATAAACGATTTATCAAAACGATAGACAGATAATCAATCCAATTCTCATTGAATAATCTGTTTAGAGATAAAAAATAGGACATGTGCCATTTACAGCTTCACCAAAACGGGACTGATTACCGTTGTTCCATATTATGAGATGAAATATTTTTAAATTAAATGTCTCTGACAGCCGCGTATGAATCACTCTCAAGATGTCAGTTTGCATTCAGAAAACTCTGTGACAGGGCATTTATTTACCATCGTTTTGCACATCATTACCCTACGGTGAACCGCAGGCCCTGAAGCTGCGGCGCGACGCATGCAGCACGCCACATACTGTAATACTTCATTTGAACCTGGAAGGCATCTGTGTCACTTTCGATTTTTAACCACTTTCACCATTATTTTATACTTTGGCCATTCAAAAATAGCAGATATACAAGCTCGTAGATCTGCTATTTTAAAGAAATCGTCAAACTGTGTGCAAATCTTGAATATATATACATTTTAAAGCAAACATTTGTAACTAACTTCGCAACTGGAACTAAACCTTTTGAGATGGGGGTCCACGGCCAAACACACATAATTTTGGGGTGGTTCCCGACATAAAAAAGTTTGAGAACCACTGAATATTATTACAGCAACATAGAGTATGCGTTTCAGAAAACTTTTTTAGATTTTAGAAGACGTTTTGTGGGAGTGGCCTCGGCCGGGTCTCAGCGGGATCTAACTCACCCACGGTGGTGACGGAGTAGGTCCAGCGGATGACGTAGGCGTCTCCCTCATGGAGCTGGCCCAGGCTCTCCTGGGCGAGGGCCTCCTCGCCGTGCTCGCGGATGTGCCAGGCATCCACCCGCACGGTGCTCAGCTCCGCCTGCCGGCCGTCCTCTGTACGAACCTAGGGATGGGACCATATAAAACATTCATGTCGCCATTATCGTGACCAAAGATATTGCGATGTACCATATCATCGCGATAATCAAAATTTCCCCCAACATCCATTATTATCCTGAGGCGGATCATTTGCCAAAAAATAGCCGATCTACAAGCTCACAACGCGTCGCAACTAATATCCCCCAGCCTTAGTATCAAGTACAAACCCTCTATAATTTGACCAATTATAGAGGGTTTAAGTGGTACCAGATATGCAGCTCTGCAAATAAAAGGTGAATTGATCCCAGTGCATGACAAGGGATAATTTCACGACAGATCTAAATCTCCACGATACGTTTATTGTGAGTGTAACATCGCTTATCGTCCCATCCTTGTCCTCACCAGGCCGTGGCCACGCTGCACGTCCACGCCCTCCAGCGCCGTCCGGACCGCCGGCGGCTCGTTGTCCAGCAGGGCCTTGGCGTCGCACGGCCGCAGCTCCAGGTCCACCGAGGACTGGTGGACCAGGCTGACCGGACTCTGAGCAGCACACACACGTACGGTAGAGAGAGAGAGAGGGCATATTCAGATATTGTCAATTGTCGTGGAATTCCGATCAATCAATGATCGATAAGGCAATTAGAAGACAAGACAACGTTCTAGGTGGTGGTTGTTAGGTTTATGGAACATGATATCATGGTCAGAAGTACAGTTACACTCAAGTCAGTGGTAAGGTAGTTCTGCCCAGAGGCACAGGTCAGACACATAGTTATACTGTGGCTGCTTCAAAACGTCGAGGACAAGCTGCACCATAACAAGATAGGCTTTACCAAAACAATAGCATTTACACTATCAAATATCATAATGTATCATAAGGCATATCGTAGCACATAGTTGACTATAATAAGATGAGCATAATCTACTGTTAATAACGTCACACATAATCAATCATGATAATATATATCTTCGTCACAAGCCAACTTGACCATGACTGTGAATGAACAAATCAAATTCATCAATGTAATAGATCGATAGATAGATAAATAAAAAAGTAAAATATACATTAGATATTAGCACATATCTAATGTATATTTTACTTTTTGAGCCAGTAGGTGAGCCAGTAGGTTCAACAGTAGTGATAAGCAGAGGGAGGACTTAATTGGCTTAATTGGCATTAGCACAAAGATCGCCATTTGTTTAACACATTACAGGGGTTAAGTTGTTAAACACACTAACTAATTTAGTCAATTTGTATAAAAGATCGATATTTATGCATTGCAGCCCTAATCACATTTGTTTGCTGCAAAGCAGAGTTGAGCCACCATAGAAAGATAATTTCCACCTACAGTACATGAAAATAAATAATTATTTTCATCCTACAACCAGCACTAGAACAATGATTGGGACTTGGTTTGGTTTCAAGCCAAGACAAAATATACCTACAGTATTTATAGTACATTAATCAAGTAAGTAAGGGTAGGGTTAGGTTAGGTAAGGTGAGGCGAGGCAGGTTTATTTGTATAACACAATTAAAACACAAAGGCAACTCAATGTTCTTTACATAAGGCATTATGAGGCATTTAAAAACACAACGGGCATTTAAAAGCATGTAAATAGGGACAAATAATAAGACGGACAGAAAATTAATTATGGTTATTCATCAGTAGTATTATGTAAGAGCATTATGCGGCACTCGCGAGAGCAGACTTGTTGGAGGAGTGTGCAGCAGTTCTTTTCCACTCTCTTCTTTACTTCTTCTCATTTTTTCTTGTGACTCCTGACCCGTTGGCCACGCTTGGCATCAGCTTGAGTCACAGTGTTTTTTTTAGTCCTCTTCTTTTTCTCCATGGTTGATCTTTAGTCATCGGGTCGCTGCTCCCAGCTGTACCCGACAGCACCTTTCTCTCCTCTGTAACACATTACTTGAGGGGGCTAATTCATACACGTAATTAACGCTTAATTAATGATTAATTAATGATAAACGCATACATTAATTCATCATTAATTCCTGGTCCTCGCCATTAACCTATGGCGAACTTAGCAAAGTGTAATATTATTATTAGTTAAGGATGTTATTCCAGTTCCACTTCTATGCTCATAGGCAGGTAGGAGTAGCGAGGAGGGTCTTTGAACGACAGTTGGTTAAGTCAAAGTGATTGAACATGACCTTAATGATGAGTTCATGATAAATTCATGATTAATGAGTGAATGGGTTCATCATTAATTATGTGTTAATTGCATGTATGAATTTGCCCCTCGAGTACAGTGCTTTCCTCTGTATCTGTAACTACTGTGCTGCCACTGGTGACTGACTTTCCCTTACAGGACCAATAAAGGTCAATCTAAATAGAAGCTGAAACATTTCTAAAAAAAAACTAAATTAAACTACAACGTGAATTTTCCAGGATGTGGTGGGTCCATTGTGACTCTGCCAGGGTTCAATTAGGGACTGAGGGTTTTGAGGCGTACCTTCACTTCCTCAGCCAGGGCCGCCTCCTCCTTCTTCCTCTCAGCCCAGTCCAGGAACTTCTCTCTGAACAGCGCCGTCTCGTTGTGCTCTGACAGCCTGCCAAACAGAGCCCAGCTGGGACGCCCCTCCCCCTGCCTGGAGAGAGAGAGAGACACACACACACAGACGCACACTCTTGTTTTACCATCTTTGTGGGGACATCAAAAGCAATTCAATTCATTCAAATAAATAAATACTAATGCCATTTCTAATGCTAGTCTAACTTAAAGGGATATTTCACTTTTTTGTCATTTTATCGTCCAATCAGGCTTTTATGAACACCCTGGACAGTTTTTAATTTGCTTGATTCAATATTTAGATATTTGATGTAAATGTTATCAGGCCCTTCTCAGGACCCCTCCCCATACACACCAATTGAAAACACATTTTATTACCCATTATCAGGTCCTGGAGGAGGAGGGCCTGATACCATTTATATCAAATATCTAAATATTGAATTAAGCAAATTAAAAACTGTCCACAGTGTTCATAAAAGCCTGATTGGACGATAAAATTACCATTTTTATTTTTTTTTGTGAAATATCCCTTTAATCCTAACCTCAACCTCTAACCTAATTGTAACCATAATTTCTTAGGGTTAGCCCCAAAAAAATCAATTACCCCTAACCATTTCCTCATGAGGACCAGAACAATGTGAGAGCTGTAATGATACACTATTCCCACTAGAGGCCAGCAAATGAAAACTTGGTAAAAACACTCCTCAGAGGCACCTTTCCATAGCTTCAGTTTCATAGATTACCATGCTATCACAGAGACATAAATGTATGGTCTCCGGGTGAAAACAGGCATTCCCACCATTTAAATATGCTCCCCAGTCTTATACATATAATAGTCTTAACCAAAAATATCTAATTGATATCCAAAACACTAAGACCACAAAATACTTTACAGTATGAAACACTTTATTCTTTATTAAATTAACCACTTTCAACTTGGCGTCCCGGTTTTGGGCATGTCATTCTAAGTGAATCTTTTAGTTTTTTAAGATTTCAAAACATTCCAAAATATATACCTAGATTAAAAAGCTTATCTACAAGCTCACAATGCATAAAATTTAGAAGGCATTGGTAGAAAGGGCCTCAGGTCTTAATGGGTTCTAAGCGGGTACTACAGTCATATGTCTGCCCCACAAAGTGGACATTGGGACTCACCGTGGGACGTGGTTATTGGTGACAGAGGCGTCCAGAGGGTTGACCCGGCAGTCGCTGTAGTCGTAGCTGCCGCTGTACAGCTGCTTGCCCAGTCTGACCGCCACCTTCCTGTCACTCAGGGACACTTCTTTCCCAGTCCACACGTACACCTCACTGCCGAAGTCAAACACCAGCACCTGAGGTGGGGGATGAAGAGAGGAGCGGCCCGGTGGAAGATCGGGGAAGGTGGAAAGATGGAAAAGGTGAATGAGTGGTGGAAGAGTGGATCATTCCTGCTCTGTTTGGCAGCTGGAAGAAAAACTATTTCATGCTGTTAACCTAGCATCCTGTATGAGACAAATTTGGTTCCATTTGTACACTCTCAGAGTTAAATAAGCACTGTGAGATTTTACAGTGTAGATCGTGGACCCAGTGTGAGCGGTGCCTTTTATGAAGCTCCATACGGACATACATATATACTGTACGTACATACATACTGTACAGACAAAGCCAGATGTAAGAGCGGTTAGATGGACTGCTCGAAAATGGTATAAAATGGGGGTCCGTGGCCTAGTGCTCATCAAACTGGGGGGTAAGAAGAATCAGAGGTGTAGTAAGTTACCTCTTTGGAGTTGAGCAGGGAGACACTGGGGATGGCGGCCCAGGCGTCCTGGTGAGGGACCAGCTTGTCTCCCATGAGTCTGTAGACGCCGTTGGAGTCCAACACCCCGCTCTCATACAGCTCATCCTCCTCTGGCTCCCCGGCCCCTGATGTACACACAGGTTAAAACATGTAAAGGCAGTCTAAATAACTGTTTCCCAAACAGTGCGTCGGGACCCATTTGTGGGTCGCGGACACGTTTTTATTGGTCCTGTAATTCTTTTTTGTTTTTAATTATTATTTCAAAAAAAAAAAAATTGCAGGTGGGTTGCCAAATGTCAGTCAATCAGGAGTGAACACCCAGATTTATCAGCTTAAATGAATGTGTTCCAGTTCCAATTTTGTCTGGTCATTTATTTCTATCATCGCAAAGAAGAGAGTAATTTCACTTCTTTATCAGGGTGTGTTGTATTATTTGTCTCTCCTGATTGGATAAAATCGGTATCCCGCCCTGAAAAAGCATTTTCTGTTTACTAAAAGAGCTGGAGAGATAAACACATACTATAGCAATGATTGCTATCACAATATAGTGTTTTAACACTTATTTTAACCAACAAAATCACTTAAAAAATAAATGACTGCACCTTTAATAAAATGATAAAGGCATCAGACAGAGCAAGATGGATTTGTTATCCTTTGAGTAAGATAGCTAAAAAAAGGAGCCGGAGGGGCCGCTAGAGAGTGAGCTAAATGTTCTTTACTTGTGGGTCTGTGTCTGTTTATAGCGTTATAGGAGTATTGCCATATACTATAAAAAGGTTCTTTGGGTGGTCCATATGTGTTTAAGTGATGATGCGATCCACATATGGTGTGTGTGACATGGGCTATACCAGCAATGGGACTGCACCACCACTATGGCAATATATCTGTCAAAATGTGTGGATGCCAATAACCTGAACTCTGTGTGTGTGTGTGTGTGTGTGTGTGTGTGTGTGTGTGTGTGTGTGTGTGTGTGTGTGTGTGTGTGTGTGTGTGCGCGCACGCTCCCGCGAGTGCGTACGCATGAGACGTTTTTACACCTACCATCTACGTCAGCTATCATAAATTCAGCTATCCTGGCTTAATGTATCAGTATTTCTCAGTCAAACCTCAAAGCGCAATTTTCTGCAAACATAGCGTGTGAGCTTAGTTGGAACTAGACATATTCCACTGGAATACTACTTAGCCTTGGACTCCACTGGAATTAACTTGTACTGTAGCTAGCAGTATTCCAATGGCATGAAACACATACACCGTACCATACTATACAGCAGGGTTCCCCAATAGCCATTTGCGGCCCACGGGGGGCTACTCTCTGGCCCCCACCAACCCCAGTAATAATGGTGGTATAAGAACAGCAACAACACTAGTATATCGTCATTGTTGGGTGGAAACCTCGTATCTCAAAATGTGTACGTTCTTTCACAAAGTAAAGCCCTGCTTCATCATACAAGGCCGTCGCACAAAAGTAGTGAAAACAGCAGATCTACAAGCACACAACGCCTCGCACCGCGAGGCGTTGTGTGCTTGTAAATCGGCTGTTTTCACTAAATCGTTTTTAAAATGATAAATGCAAAACGAACGGTTTTGGACATACAAGATTTTCACCCGACAACGACGATATCTGAACTGTCGCTGGAGTAGCGGGAACACCACCGTCGCCCCCTGCAATGTTGTGCCCTTGGGGTAAACTAATCGGGGAACCCTGCTATGCAGTTTTCGAATAATCTTTTTGGTTAACACTTCTTATATAAAAAAAGCGTCCTTACAACACAGATGTGAGTGTGTCAGTACCTTCATACTGGGTCTTTCCTCCCAGCAGAGCCCAGAACTCTTTGGCCCATCTGCTGTCTGTGTTGATGCCCTCCTCCAGGACGGTCACCTGGGGCGCTTTACAACCCAGGTCTCTCTTTGCCTGCACAAACGATGCCATCTCTGACGCCTGGACACACAAACACACACTCTACACTTTGAGCCAGGATATCGTTGGATTTTTTTTATGATAACAGTTATGATACTTTAAAAATAATTGTTGTTAATAATTGTAGTACACATCAGGCTTTAAAGAAATGGCGTGGCAATGCTGTGTTTGCATCCTGCATCTCACACAGCCCCAGGGAGAGAGAGGGAAGCATGTTTGTCTTGCCACTCTGCTTGTTTCTCACCTCAATGTTTTCAGATACATATTTGAATGTACTGTTTGAGTTTCAAATGAGTAATGCTCCGTTTGGCCATCATCTTGAGTTGGATAAAGAATGTAGCAGCCCAATCGTGTCTCCCTCATTTAAAATCAAGAAGAACACAAGGTGTGGGAACTTAGCAGGTGAATGAAATCAAGATAAATGTATATTCATTAAGGCCTATCGATGTCATCACGCATCATGCTTAAGTAATTAAAAATAGAATTTTAGGGACTTTTGATATAAGAATACACAAAAATCAAATGTATTTTCACATCTATTGATAGATATGTCCTCATGACCACGGGGGTGTGCTCTAAAAGATGTGAAAAACATAGGTTTCATTTCACTACGTCTTTAAGAGTGAAAAGCACCTTTGCTTTCTCGATGACGTTGGCAAACTCGCCGCTCCACAGGAAGCACTGCTTGGGAGTGATGAGTAGGAAGCAGTCGCCGCTGTTCAGAGAGCGGGCCGTGGGCTCCACCAGCCGGACCTGCACGTGCCTCCGACCTGCACGCCACACACACACACACACACACACACACACACACACACACACACACACACACACACACACACACACACACACACACACACACACACACACACACACACACACACACACACACACACACACACACACACACACACACACACACACACACACACACACACACACACCCCGCCGTGAGAACACACACCTACACTCATTTTAACCCACTAAAACCAGTATTTTCTATATTTCTATATCAGTGGCGCTCAAACTTTTTCATGTCAAAATATGTTTTGTTCCAGGGACCCAGAGAAAGAAAGATTCCAGTTACAAATTTTCACTTTAAAAATATATATAGCCTACACAGTGGTGTGATATGGATTTTAGAAGTGGTGCCCCTCTGAATTTGTGACGTGATGATTCATGTGCGTGCATGTGAGGCGCGCGTGCGTGCAGTTAAATAAGTCTGGGCTCGCCGAGCCCAACCGAGCACACGGCATCTCACCCCTGAGCCTACATTCAACGATTAGCGCAAATTTGCATGATTTAAAAAAAAAAGTTGAGCTTGTAGATCTGCTATTTTTGAATAGCTTAAGTATAAAATAACTAGAGGGTCGCGGCCCTTCGGGCCGCTCACATCTAGTTAAAAAAAAGAAGAAAAAAAAAGTAAAAAAAAAAAAACGGGGGAACTATTGTGGCGGAACTATTGTGGCGGAACTATTGTGCCGCAGCACACGTTTCCGGTCGGACATATTTGACCGGCGGACTATTTTATACAGAGGCAAAATATGAGGGTAATAACGAATACAACTGTATACAGAGGTTTGGAAACGACATCTTGCAAAGGTGACATGGGTGTTTGAATTTTTAAGCTATATTTAGTACATATGTAGTACATCTTGGCCAAGTGGTTTGGTATTTAAGTTAGCGATACATGACCCGGAAGTAGATCACTTACTCTTTTGTAATATAAAGATGGTTAAAGGGGTTAAAAGCTAAAGTGACGCTTTGGGTTAAGTGATCCACATGTCCACAGGCGCTGACAGATATCATTAGTCACAGATAGGGAATTGCCAAGAAATGGCCTGGAGAAATATTTTGAAACGAACACAGAGGAATATTGAAATGACAAAACTTCTGTAGAAAAACGTGGGGATTTTTATTTTAATTTTTTACCAGGACATCAATCATTATCTGGAATGCAACAGTGGTAGATGACGTAATTACAACCCTGTCATAACAGTTCACAGATGAAAGGGAGCACATAGATATTAAAGCTGAAGTTGGGTTTATACTTGGTTGCTCACACGGTGTCACACACCAAAAATATCCGCTCTACGACATATCAAGTGTATCAAGCCCTTAAGCTCCCTCCAACGTCCACATTTTTCTTTGGAAAGGCAGGTGATATATATATAACTATAAAATGATGTAATTCCGAACTTCAGATGGCCGGCCTCAGAACCTTTCCTCGGAACTCGTGCACCTCCAGATGTCTGAACTCTGCAAACTATAGATCGGAAAGCCTCGAAAGTCGGAGGGAACATGACATTTTTTTATCTACCTAGGGGATGTTTGCTGAGAACTAATTCCCTTTTTCAGTAACAACCTGCTACACACACACACCTGGGAGCTGCCCTGTGCAACCACAGTCTTATACTGTCGGCCACTGAGCAACTCCACTGGGGCAGTTGGGGGTTCAGTGCCTTGCCCAAGGGCACTTCAGTATGTACTGTATACTGTATGTATTGGCCTTTACATGTATTGGCCTTTAGAAGCCAGGTTTTCTCAGTCACTGACATCCATCATACACAATGTCCACTGCCTCTCGCTCTGACCTTTGATGCGGATGAGCATGAGCTTGTTGAAGGGAAGCGTGCTGTTGTTGGTCACAACCTCAGTGGACTTCACGCTGCGCAGGGACACCTTGCGGAAGTTCTCCTTGCTGGCCAGGCCGGCCAAGGCCACATCGGCCAAGTTGGACTTGGAGTGCTTTGCCACTGCATAAGATAGGAGACAAGAGTGGTTTAGACTAGAGCAGTGGTTGGAGCAAACCTTTTCAGCCAAGACCCAAAATATAGGTGTATTGTCTTCCCAGAACAATTCTAGAAATGCCATCTAAATCCACTCACACACACACACACACACACACACACACACACACACACACACACACACACACACACACACACACACACACACACACACACACACACACACACACACACACACAATATTCTTTATACGAAAGAAACAAGGATAGAAGGATATTTACTTGAACCATAAAAATGGGTCTGTGACCCAGAGGTTAGAGAGACACCTAATAGAGGGTGTTCTTAGGTGTTATTATCCACACCTGAGAATGATTCATCACATGCAGTTACATACAGTACACACCATAGAGCTCTGACTGAGCCCTTTCCTTCTGGGGTCATCGATACATTAGCATTGTGTTCGTCACTATGTAGCTAATAATGTAAGATCCTACTGTGAGAAAGTATGAGTGAACAAGCCCTGGAATAAGCCTAGTATAGATAAGGAGAGAAAGGGAAGTGGTTTTAATTTCTTCTTTCATGTGAGTAATCTGTAGTCGTCATTTCCTGTTGTTGTAAGCCTCTGCGGTGCGACCCGGGTCAGAGTGACTTTTCGACGCAATGAGAACTGAGTCAAGAAGGAATAATGACGTGTCTGTCATACACCAGATTGAATTCTGAAAACACTTTGTCGAGTGCATATTCATTCCTCTGAATGATCATACGTCTTTGCCAAATAACTGCAGGCATATGGTTTGAAATCTTAGGTCACATGAAATCTAAGGTCACATGACAACTTTGGATTGACCCCCCCTACAAGCACGGCCAAGGCAGATGGCCACCCTCCCACCGAGTGTCTGTCTGTGCTTTTATTATTTAAAGTGTCTTGAGATTTGGCAATATATTATTATTGTCTCTGTCAGGTGGAAACCTCATACAGTATGTCCAAAACTGTTACGTTTTCAGGATTCAAATTCGAAAGTAACAAAAGTAGCAGATCTACAAGCTCAAAACGTTTCGAGCTTGCGGATCTGCAACTATTGATGCTTTTGTGTGACGCTGTAGTATGTACATTTACGAAATGATTAAATATGGAGATATGAGGTTTCTGCCTGACAACAACATAACAAAAATGCGATGCAGGGAAGTCTTACTCCTCTCCACTTGTATCCTCTTGGTCTCCACGGTGGCCACGTTGAGCCTCTGCTCGGTGTAGACCTGGCGGATGTCGTTGCGGGCGGCCAGGGCCCTCAGAGGGTTCCTGGAGCCCTGGTTCCTCCTGGCCGGACGCACGGCCCGTTTGTGCTCCGTTACAGCTGAGGTCAGCCTGAACACACACACACACACACACACACACACACACACACACACACACACACACACACACACACACACACACACACACACACACACACACACACACACACACACACACACACACACACACACACACACACACACACACACACACACACACACACACACACACCAGTAAGACTCCCTAATCGGGAGATAAGCGACCGTAGGTCACTTATCTCCACAAATAGGGCAAAAATGTGTTTTTCCAAAACATACATAAATCCATACTCCATACATGGGTCGGGACCCCCCACATAAAGAACTTTTTAATAACTCAGAAAAGAAAAGACAAAGAAACTATAAATACTGGTCAAACATTGGCCAACTTGTCAAATAAGAAAGGAAAAATGTGAGATAGTGATAGTGATGATAGTGATTCATTTTTCCTACTGAATTTTGATTTGGGCCAACTTGCTTTGATAATAAGACCTGGTTGGTCATTACTGTTGTTCCTTTTAATTTACACTTTTTTCACGATAACTGGGCATTTGTTTGAATTGTTCAATCATGAACCTACATTGGGGTATGTATTTGAATGATCATCATGAACCTACATTGGGGTATGTATTTGAATGATCATCATGAACCTACATTGGGGTATGCATTTGAATGATCATCATGAACCTACATTGGGGAACGTATTTGAATTATCATTAATCTACATTGGGGTATGCATTTGAATGATCATCATGAACCTACATTGGGGTACCAGGAGTAATCTGGCCCAGGTCCTCCTCTGTCATAGTGATACTGGAGTTGAGTGCCGTGGGGGAGACGGCCTTGTAGAAGCTGCCGAAGGTTTCCTCGTCGTCCAGGGTCATCACCTCCTTCTCCGTCTCTGCCGTCACCTCGATGGTGGACGTCTTGCTGGGACCCATGCCTGACCCACCCAGCAAGGAGGAAGTGTCACTGAGAATGCCCTTGAACTGTGCTTCTCAAACTTCTGAAGGTCTCCCCTTAACTTCGACAGTGTACAAATACATTTGTAAGCTGTCAAAGTTACAGACTCGTGGGGGTCAATTTAGACCCCCATAAAGGAACCTAGAGAGTCCCTGAAATCCACTTTGAGAACCACTGCCCTTCCAAAACTGCGGCTTCATACTGTATGTTTTAACCACTTAAAAAACCCCAGCATCTGTATTGGGGGGTAAACTTTCACCAAAAATAGCAGATCTACAAGCTCACAATGTGTCACGACACAACACAACACATAGTGAGCTTGTAGATCTGCTATTTCCCGCGAAGAAATTGAATGTCTAGACTCTAAAGTAAAGTAAAGTCAATAGTATAGCCCTGAGGGACTGAGGAACCAAGCATAGGGTTTAATTGGATAATCTGGGTGAAAGTTTGCCAATTCAAAGTCAGTATAGTGTATTAACAACACATACACCATGATAACCACTGAATTAGAAGGACAGTGTGTGGTAAAGAAGAAGTTGAATATATTATATACAGTACATATCTGTTGGCTGTAACTCCTGCTCAGCAATACGTTTGATGGTGTAATATGAAGTAAATCTTTACTGACACGAATCACTCCTGTCGTTTCTGCCCGGAAAATAAAGCAACTTGAACTTCGGAAAGAGGCTACATGGATGTGAAAGCCAAAAGTGGATGTGAAATTGAGTTCACTAGAATGTCCTTTCACTGAAAGTGATTTCAAAAGCAATACAATACAGTACCTTTATTATGGAGTTTGTCCAGGAAGGACTCGAGCTTGTCCAGCCTTTTGTCCCCTTCCACCTTGACATCACTTCTAGTGGAGATCTCTGTGCAAGCAAGAACCAGGCAACAGAGTTGTGTTGGCAAATACTTTAACACATTTAGCAAATTGTACAATTCCCAATCTACAAGCTATGACGCGTTGTGAGCTTGTAAATCTTCTATTTTCACTATTTTCTGTAATGAAAAAGGAACAGGTTTCCATCCTACGGCAACGATGTGTATTTTCCAACAATTACTGTATATGATAGCATTTTCAATTTTATGCATATCCATAAAAATATCCCAGTACCTTCTTGTGGCTTTACAGGTGTGGCAGAAGACTTCTTGAGGTGGATGAGAGGAGACTCGTCTGAAACCAGCCCTGGTGGAACACAACAACAACATCACTCTGAGCTGTTTCTTTGGACGATCATTGTATATCATTGCCTTTGTCGATAGGGTGCCTCACATTACAGATGGTACTGTATGTTGGGAATTAGGCCCAGAATTAGGCCTGTATACATCGGCACAGGTCAATTCTGGCATTCGTTGTTTGCTCTTAGGATTGACATACGCTAACCAACAATAAACTTCCATGGCACTGACAAAGTATAATGATGACATGCTTTCATTGGCTGATCTGTAATAATAGCAATAATAACATAATAATACCACCTTTTGGGGTATTTTACTATTCATTTGCTCATTGTGAAATGTGTCCTCTCCAGTTACCCATCCTAACTATTAATAGAGCATCTGCAGAACAGGACACTTCATAGACTGGGCGGACCATGGGTTGAACTGGGGACAGTTATGACTCCCAGAAGGCCTCTCTGCCCACTCTGCTATGGCCACCGTGATGTCCTGTTACTTCCTGTTGTCATCATATTATGACTCACTATCTGCCGCATAGTGCTGTGTAGTTTAAATGTCCGCAGGCCTGTAAAGAGCACTGCAAGGATGTACTACTCATTAGTAGTAAACATACAGTAACCACTCTGGTCCGCATCACTGGTCCATGTTGAATAGAACACACTGATGCACAGATAATGACACAGTGAATGAGAGAGAAAGAGAGAGAGATACAATAGACTAGAGACACCCTGTCGCTCTAATAAATGAACGTGCAGACCAGTTGAGTGCTCCATCTTTTTTATTTGGGTAGTCTTTTTTGAAGTGCCCAGGTAATATGTCTTTTTGATATAGTTTGTCCTTGTTGAGCACCAACGAGTCCTTCTACCAACAACTGCTGGCTGAAGCGCGCAGACATCTCCTACTTGTAGACTAGAGACACATAGGGCTGTCACGATTATGACATTTTACGTGACGATTAATTGTCACTCAAATAATTGCGATTAACGATTTCTTTGACAATTACATTTCTGTTTGGCTTGTAGGCTTACAAGTTGCACATGGCAGATATGACACATAACCTAAATATACAAATAAATGACTGACATACTGTATTTGACAACTTTATTCTTAAAAAATAACATTGATAGTGGAAATAGCCGATCTATAAGCTCACAACGCGTCGTGAGCTTGTAGATAAGCCATTTCCGCTATTTTAGAAAATGTGCTCTACCTCTCTTGGCCATGCGTCCAGCTACGGTGAACTGAGTGGAGTCATTGGCGGCTCCTTTCCCTCTGCTCTTCCACGCCTCTTCCTTCTCCTGCAGGATCTTCATCCTGTCTGCCAGCGACATCTTGGTCTCCACATCCGCACTGGACTTCTGACACAGCCAGCACAACATGACATCAATTACTCTTACTAGCACTGTCATCGCTGCTTCGCTTAGTGTTACCGATGCAAACTGCAAAGATACAATCCGGGACTCATTTTAGTGAATAAAACATCATTTTAGCCAATCTGTCTGGTAGCACATCTGCAGTTTTGGAGGTGGTCTGCCTACTCTTCCATTGAGAACTTTAGACCCTGGTGTCGGGTAGTAGGGTGGTTGACAATGTCAGGAAAGTTATTTGAAGCAGATTGTATATTGGGCTTATGTGGTTAAACAAGTGGTTACACAAAGCACAAGTTTACTAAACAGAACAGGCACATGAACAAATGCAGTCAGTAATGGCCCATCCACATCCACTTTTCATTTTATTTACTGAGAGACAGCAGGGCGGCTCAGAGCGACACAAAGGTCCACAAACACAAAGCAAAGACTGCTGTCTGCTGGGACTGAAGGAAGGAAAGACGTAACGTAACAACATGACAGAGATCTGCTGATTTCTGGACATGTATATTTATGAGAGAAAAAAACAACCCCAAACTCTGTACTACTTCATCAGTCAAGACTCATTCTTAAGAGCAAAAACATGATCTACTTTGGGTCTCCGTAGAAAAACAGAGAGAGAGAAAAAACAAAAAAATACCCCCAAAAACATAACTGTGGACTTGGTTCATCCATCACACACGCGTCTGTGGCGATTTTTCACAGTGATTTACTCAGCCTGATGTTTCTGCACCTGAATTCCACCATTAAAAATGAATTACCATGGCCGTGCTCCGGAGGCCCCCGGTTCCCACTGCAGCCCAGGAGCAGTTTCGCAGTCATTAATGATATATTCCACTGTTAAATGTCCACAACGCATTTTTACTGGCCCTGGATGGATTTAGAGCGGCTGCTATCGTTTACTCCTTCGCCAACGACAAGTTATTCATCTGATCTAATGTACCAGGCCTGCCGATTCCTGAACCAGACGGCCTGGACGCAAGCAGCAACCACAGAGGAGACAGATATGCGTTCTGTTGTTTTGATTAATGGGGAATATAATGACACATTTTGCTCTAACCATTTCGCTAATTGTCTCTGGAGAAATGTAAAACACATGGCTCCCCCACTGCAAACAAACGAAACAATGGGGAAGATGTGGTGAAGAACAGTTCTAAGCTTCATTTTATATAAAAGAAATAAGAGACTTTCAAGCCAACAAGCTGGGTAACTTGTCTTGACGCAACACGTTGTCAGCTTGTAGATCGGCTATTTTTAATGCAAAAAGCTGGCTAACGGCAAGAAATGGTTGAAGTGTGTGTATGGCTGTGTGTGTTCCACAATAGCACATTATGTACAGTATGTACATATTGTCCCTGTAGTTAATAAACCTCTTAACTACATATTTTAATGCCCTATTCATCATACTACTACAGTGTCAGACAGAAATAGCCAAATTCATATCATTTTTGGCGTCCTTGGCACAAAAAAGTTTGAGAACCACTGATTTAGAAGACATTCAAAGGCCTAAACATTATTTTATGCTTTAACTAGTGAAAAATAGCAAATATACAAGCTCCGAGTGCCGCACTCACTGCGAGCTTGTAGATCTGCTACTTTTGAAAAAACGATAAAATGTGTGCAAGTCTTTGAATATATTGACCTGATTCTATAAATGTACAAAATTATAGGTATTTGGCCAGGACCCCCATCTCAAAGTATGTTGTTCCAGGGACCCCCGAGTAGCAAAGATTTGAGTTTACAAAAGTTTGCCTTGAAAAAAATATATATATTAAAAGATGTGCAAACGTTTCCACGATTTTTCAAAATTAGCAGATCTACAAGCTCCTAAATGGGAGAGCAGGACAGCCATGTGATGGATGGGTGTGACGGAGGGCCTAGCTGCTCTCTCAGAAGCTCTCATCAAAGTGTGGCTGCTGAGACTGTTGATCTGGGGAGGTCTGCTCTCTCTCACACAGCGCTCTGAAGAGGCAGCGTAAACAGTCAAAGATGTCAGCGGCGTGACAAGAGGCCACGGCGACGGATTAGGCGATGAATCCACCGCTAAACCCGCGTTGTCATCGCCGATCGAGAGCAGCGTGACAACAGTAAGCCCCGCACCATTAAAGTGGTTTTACTAAAGAAAATCAGCGTCACTTTTCATGATTAGTAACAGGTCTTGGCTTCACCAAATGAAAATAATACTACCGTCTTCTAGAGACTCAATATATACAGTATATATATATATATATTTTTTTTTATAAATAATTTATGTAGACCATAAGGCTACGATTCTTTCTGCATATAAGCTGTATAATACGTTATAAGAAACTGTTCTCTTCAGAGGACCTTAGGAAAAGATGAACTCATAAGTTGTCTTTGCTGTCGGGTGGAAAAACTAGACTATTACTTTTCGGGATTCAAATTAAAAAGTATGCGCCAAGTTCTGAGCTTGTAGATCTGCTATTTGTGCTACTTTTGTGAGACTCTGTAGTATGACGAAGTAGGGCATTCATTTAAAAAACAAAAAAACAAAAGAAAAAAGAAAGAAAGATAGAAAGAAAAAACGTGGGCATAGTCAGAGCAAAGTGATTATCACAAGTCAACTGCCTGAGATTTTATGAAAATCAATTATCTATTGGCTCGACTGGCCCCCAAACAGTGTTGTTAAAAAGTACTGTAAAGGAGCCAAAAGCTGGTCTGGTGGCCAACTAGCCATAAAACTAGTGGTTTGAGGGACTATCGTGGAATAGAAATATCACAAGTTTGATACCTGCAACAACAACCAATGTGTCCATTAATAGTACTACTCGGGATGAAATTGTCAACTAAATGCAACTTGCACACAAATGTGTATAGTCAAACACAATCCAGGCCCCTGTATACAGTAGGTCCACAGTACTAGATGCTGGCAGAGATATTCCTCTGCTTCATGACTGGCTTCTTTCAGTTTAACTCGATTTAACTTCAATTGTCATAATAGGTCTGAGGAATCTTAAGTGCTGGTTTGACCATACATGAATGCAAGAACATGCAGCAGTGAGCAAATAGTATAGACCGACATCAGGCTTCCACTTTTTCTCTTCCCTCCCATGTGTGCAATGCATGCACGCACAGTGTAATACCTATATCAAAATCAAAATACTGTGATACTGTGACATCACAGAGACTGCAGGGCATGCAGGTAAATATTGTAATCCTATAACAGCCACACGGTTATAGGATTGGTGTGGTGTGTGTTTTCAGTCCTATCAAAAATAGATGAACACATGCAGTACCTTGGAGTGTCCATTATCATGCCCACTATCTCTAAGGCACACACACGCACACGCGCACGCGCACACACACACACACACACACACACACACACACACACACACACACACACACACACACACACACACACACACACACACACACACACACACACACACACACACACACACACACACACACACACACACACACACACACACACACACACACACACACACGCGCACTGCCGAGAAGCCCCCCATTTAAAGCCAGCAGCTCAGTTCTGGAGTCTATCAGAGAGGGGAAATACCTTGGCCTGACAGGACCCCAGAGACAAGAGAGGAGAGGAGAGGAGAGCCGAGTAGAGGCACTCCACTCGTCTGGGCCTCAAAAACACCCACAGGAAACCACTTTACTCTACCCTGCCTCTCTACAGGCAGTGCCGTGGGCCAAACCACAGACACAGATACATCTACCATCCAACCGCAACCGTGTAGTGAGAGCAAAATGTGTTGTCAACGCTGAGGAGGTGTCCCCGAGTTCGGGACGAGAGTGATCACCGCAGCTCGGATACAGAGAGAAGACAGAAAGAAAAAGCTCATGTCAAGGAAGACCATGCAAAAAAGGTATATACTGTACATGCAGCAGACACATTTACTTAGAGCGGTGGTTCTCAACCTTTTCAGGCTGTGACCCGCCAAAATAATCCTAATGGGACCGGGAAGGTCCCCCGTTCAAATATTATTTTAATTTGAGCTCGCAACGCGAAGACATTGTGAGCTTGTATATCAGCTATTTTCGTAAACTTCTTTCTTATATTATTTGACAATATGTTTGTTGATTATTTTTGACGCAGTAATGTTTTTTTTCCCGGTATCAAAATGGTCTCAAAACCCCATAAATTGTCACTTCACTGAACTCTGGGGACTCATGTGTCATCTATCCTGGTGGGGATCTCTCCTGGGGGTCCCGACCCAAAGGTTGAGAACCACAGTACACACAGGCACACTCACACTCACCTGAAGAGACTAGCATAGGTTGACGGGTGGGTGGCAAAGTCAAAAGGGTATATAAGGTAGAGCCTGGAGAGGAAAGGAAGGAAACTGGGGGAAAAAAGAGGAGGAAGGGTGAGGTAGGGCTGGAGAGGAAGAGGAGAGGAGGGAGGAAGGAAGAGAGAGAGGGAGAGAAATGATGCGGGGAAAAGAACAGGAGGGCAGCTTAGAGATCCATCCCAGAGAGACCCAGCTGAAGAGAGAGGATTTCCAGCATGGGTAGATCAAAGACACAACGGAGGGGCGTCTTTTGAAACATACACTGTAAACTCCTTACGTGTTAATTTAACAAAGAACTACAAAGAAAGGGAAAGACCAGAATTTGACCATCCAAAACTGAAAGGAATTGTCTATACTTTTGTACACTGTGGCCATCCCACGTTTACATCATACTACTAAGGTTGGAAACCCTAGTAGCCTAGCCTGGTTTCCAGCCTGTTCGCTCCGTTCCACATTTTGTATTGTCTCTACGCATCACAGTCTGGAAAGGAGCCTATCTCCAAGGGGGGGTGGGACATAGAACTCAGTGGAGTCCAACCACAGCTTCTTATTGGTCTTTAGTCATGTCTGTCATGTCAAACACACCAGACGCAGCTTAGATTTGTTGGAACAACACCACGTGGCTCTCCAGCCACTGCGGCTTCCGATTGTTCTTTTTTGTGGGGCAGGACAAATACACCAGTCTGTATTGGCTGGTTGATGACGTAGCTACCTTAAGCCTACTCTGATTCGTTGGAACAACATCCAATAAGCAACGACGACGCCTACGTCACAACTTGTCCCTGAAATACGAGTCAAATGAATCCTCCCCAGACTGTAGTGCGGAGAGAGAAAACAAATCGCCGAACGGAGCACAAACAGGCTGGAAACCAGGCTACTAGTAGCCATGATTGAAGCGCGAAATGGCTACTGTGAACATGATTAACGGAAACAAGGGGCAATGTTTAATTACAAAAACTATATACGGACATACTCTGGGTATACGTAAGGGAGGGGGAAACAAATTAGACCATGCATTATTAGTACAAAATTGGCACAACATGGCCTAATGCTTAACCTGACTGCGCCAGATGGTGGCAGCAGTGAGTATGCCTGCATACCGCCCTGCTTTTACCGTCTGGATTCATTCCAACCAAACCGATGTAGGAGGCGGGCCATTTTTTCAAGTTCTTTAGCAGGTGATTGGATGGGGCCGTCTGTCTATCACAGTCTGGGAGTGCCAACTCCAACCAATCATATTGGCCTGTCTGCATGACGTTACACCCGGAATCCGCCTCCTGGGTTTCCACGTGGTCTGCAGTCACACTCTATTGGCTCAGAGCCCCTCAGAGCCCGCCCGTAGCTGCCGCTGATTCGTCCGCCCTGGGACTTTACGAGTGTTATCAACTCTCCCCGAGCGGTCTCAGATGGTAAGGAAGGGCGGTACGCACTGCTGCCACCATCTGGCGGAGTCAGGTTACCTAACGCTGGCTCTACCACAGAAACAACTCTTGAACATGAATGGGCAAATGATACCGCAAACTGTCCCTTTAAAAATAGCGAGAGGCCTCTGGCACACATCGCCATTAGACCTGTGTATATGCCCCCCCCCCCCCCCTCCCCCTCCCCCCACCCGTAAGTGCATTATCTCCAAGACATTTCCCGGGAAGCAACACACAAGGGACATCATTTCCAACCAGCCGTCTCAAGTTCTGCTGGCTGGCAGTGCCCAAAGGGGACCTGCAGGCCGGGACAACAATTGGTTCTCATGGCTTACAGGGGGATTGTGAATAATAGAGCAATGAGGTCACCGTTATTGTACTCAGGCCAGTTGGGAGAAAAAAAGGGCAGAAAAAAAAAGTAATAGTCATTCCATTTGTGCTGTGAGCAGCACCATGGACAGATGTCAGGCACATTTCCAGTGAGCGTGACTCTCATACCTGGAGCATGACTTGCACACGGTTTAAGCGAACGAGATTCATTCTTCTCCCCCCGGGCTGCACGAGCATTAGCATGACTTGACGTAAAGTGTGTGATAAAGCTTCAGGTTGCCAGCAAAAACCCCCCAAAAAGTGACGGCTTATTATAAACAGCTGTCGCTCAAAAGGAAAAACACCCACATTTTTGGGGAATATAATTTCCAATAACAAGGCCTCGCTTCAATGAAACGTACGAGTTGTGAAAAGAAAAAGACGTAGAAAGGGGTAACGGGAAACATCTGGGGCGGGTGGGAGAAGGTGGCCATGGTGCGTGCCATGCAGTCCTCCGCTCCCCCGGACATCCACTGAAGAACGATAACATCTGCTGCGCCTCAGCTTTGTGTGCGAGACCAGGCTTCAGCTTGTCCTTAATGTGAAAAAACCGATGCGCTTTCCTAAATGTGAGATCCTTCTTGTTGCAGAGCAGTGGATCTCAAACTTTGACATTTGAGGGTCTCCCCTTAACTTTGACAGTGTACAAATGGAACCATTTGGTTCCATTTGTACACAGTCAAAGTTACAGACTTGTAAGGGTCAATTTAGACCTCCATAAAGGAACCTAGAGAGTCCCTGAAATCCACTTTGAGAACCACTGTTACAGAGGGATGCAGGGGCAACAGATCCCAACGCAACAAGTTGCATTGTGAAGGACAAATCAATTCACTCAAATATGTGCTTTTCTTTTTGGCGATCAATCAATTCTGCAAGCAAAAACAAATGCCTAAACTAAGAAATAACTGGGTACAATACCTGCTAAATTATTATTTTCATGCAAGTGAATGACCAACATCTGAGGGCACCACTGCAGCATTCACATCGTTTGCCAAAGCATGTCTTATCTGCAGTGCTCATCATCCAAGTTCGCTAATCTCTGCGGACTTCAGTAGCAGCTACAGAGCCCTGTGCGTTCCGGACCAATGACACTGGCAATGATCTTGGACAGATTGAAGGAACAAATCCGCAGACATTTTGGAAGCGAGCTTGGCCTTTCCCCAGGCGTACCCAAGGAGCAATTTTTGGTGCTGTGAGTGGAATAGTGCTGAGTTTATGGTTTTAGCGTTGGATTTGTCATAAAGGAGACAGCCAGTACAGATATAAAATGACATCATCTTTCGGTATTCAGTGAACAATTTGCAGGGATTTGTTTGGAATTTTTTTGCTGTGTGCAAACGCTTAAGATGTGCCATTTTCCAGAGTACGAGCGGATTTATCCTAAGGTTAGGTCATCATTGGAAGGCAGATGAGCCCAAACCAAAAGCCCCCAAGAGAATCGCTGATCTCGCTCGACATCAAGCCAAGAAGGGGTACGTCCTCTCACGTAGAGTAAATAAACGTGACATGATGCGCCTTAAACGTAACATCCCATTTAAAAAGAAAGCTTGGTCATGGGAGGATTGTGTGCAGCTTGCCAGTGAGCTCTGAATAAGAAACAGATAGCAGGAGCAGGGGTGTCGCACCAAATTCTGGGCCCTGGGTACAAGGATTCACTGCGGGCCCCAGATGAATGTTCTTCATAGGGGGAGGGGGTTTAACCCGTTTAGACTGGGAACGCATTATTGCGCATTATTTTGTGCTTTACTATTGAAAAATAGCAGATATACAAGCTCACAGCGCGCCCTGCAAGCTTCTAAATCTGCTATTTTTGAAAAATCGTGAAAATGTGTGCAAGTCTTTGAATATTTCAAATCTTTCTAAGATTTTTTGAAAAACCTATGTTTCTATGTCAGCTGTGCTCAAACCCTTTCACGTGAAGGACCCCCAAAATGATATGTATCTGGCCATGGACTCCCATCTTAAAATATTTCGTTCCAGGGACCCCCCAGAAGCAACATTTGAGTTACAAATGTTCGCTTAAAAAAATCAAACCTCGGTTCGAAGTGGAGCGGTGAATTTGAGCAGCTGTACCCTATGTGAGTGAGTGAGTGAGTGAGTGAGTAAACTGTGCCTGTGAGTGAGTGGTGAGTGTGCCTGGCCTGCACAAAACAGCGCCCCTCCTTTAACTAGTGTGTTGTGTGTGGCCACTCAAGGTATTGCCAGGCTACGGACATGGCCAGCCAGCCACCCAGCCAGCCACCCACCCAGCCAGCCACCCACATACCCACGGACATACCTGTCTATTGGGAGCGCTTTCACCGCTCCAAAAATACATATACTGTATTCAAAAATGTGCACACATTTTCATGACTTTTCAAATAGCAGATCTACAAGCTCGCAGCGTGGCACTCGGTGCCGTGCTGTGAGCTTGTATATCTGGTATTTTTCAATAGCTAGAGTATAAAATAATTAAGGCCCCTCAACCTTGGGCCATACTGTAGTAACTCAGTCCCCCCCCCCTGTGACGCCCCTGAGAGAGAGAGAGAGAGAGAGTGAGAGAGAGAGAGAGAGAGAGAGAGAGAGAGAGAGAGAGAGAGAGAGAGAGAGAGAGAGAGAGAGAGAGCTTTAAAAAGAGAAGGCATTCCTTGGTGAAATAGTAACGGAGGGTGAGGAACAGCCCATGCAGCAGATGTGGCCACAGAGAACACCCAAAACACCAGTGTGGCGGTGGTGGAGGTACGCGGTGCAGCGTAGTGTGGGATTTATTTTTATGGGGCGGAGGCGCGCTCCCCTCGCTGGGAGAGAGGCCTTAAGCTGCGGATCTCTGGATTTGGCATCAACGCCACTCCCAAATCCTCCTTCTTTTACAAGTCCTCCACCCCCAAAGTCCTTCCTACCCAACCCCGCCCCAACCTCCTCCCGCTCGGGGAGCAAAACAAGCTGATTCAGCGAGAGGAGGGGAGAAAAGCGTACCCCTCTCTCTCTCTCTCTCTGTGTTCCTGTACACAGTCAGCCTCCCCTCATCACCAGCAATGACTCATTCATTCCCCCTACGCGCTAAACTGTGGGGAAGCCTCGACATGTGGTCGGGAGTCATCAGTGTCTGAATAACATGAGAGGCACCCCTGTGCATACATCATTCTATCATGCCTCCCACAGACTATGGTCTACTACTTCACAAAAGGACCAAAACCAAGCACTTTTTTAATTAGAAAATTGTCCATTTTGACTGATTTGATTGATTTGTCCCTCAGTAGCACTTTTGCAATTTTATTGCGCTCATGTTGCACATTGAGCGGTTTTGCAATGAAATGCGTATTCAAGATAAAATGTAAATGTGAAGTGTCTCGTTGACTTCTTATACTTTATATCAGTGGTTCTCAAAGTGTACTTCAGGGACTCTCTAGGTTCCTTAATGGGGGGTCTAAATTGACCCTTAAAAGTCTGTAACTTTGACAGTTTACAAATGGAAAAGCTAATGGGAGACCTTCAAATCTCAAAGTTTGAGAACCACTGCTTTATATCATAGCTTGTATTAACCCTGCTATTAATGGTGGCTATTCCACCACACATCAATTACAAGGGTTGGGTCTATACCTTTTTCTTCCAGGCGTTCTCTGCGTCATGAAGCTGGTTGAAGCGATCAGCCAGGGACTTCTGGACCACTTCTGTAGGCTTGGGCTTCTTCAGTTTGCTCTTCCAGTCCTCGTCTCCGCCAGTTAACTCTGACATTCTGCAAGGAGAGCAGGGAAACAGACACGTTAGCTCTGTCCAGTCAAAGTCAAATGTGCCCTTGCTTTGTTTTTTGTTTTTCACTTCTAGACAGCCCTCCTACAGTATGTACAGCAGGGGTTCCCAAACCTTTTTGTCTCAGGGCACCCCATGAATATTCTTTTAATCCGAGGCACCATTACATTATAATTTTAACTCCCAGCACCTTATATTTATAGCATAACGTCGTTGACAACGACGATATGCTTCCACCCGACAAAAACCTTGTATGTCCAAAAACGTTTTATATTAATCAGCTATAAAATGTACTAAACTAGTTAAAACAGCAGATCTACAAGCACACAACGCCTCGCATCGCGAGGCGTTGTGTGCTTGTAGATCAGCTGTTTTCACTAGTTTTGTGCGACAGAGGTCTCTGCCTGACAGTGACGATATTTTAATGATTATGTTGCGAGGAAAACGTTGAGATAATAGCCATTTTGGTTAGAACTGACTGAAAATAACTTTGTACTTCAAGTTTAAAATGATACTAAATATTTTTTCAAGTGTCCAAATAAATTCCAAATATTATCAAATGATCTTGTGCCCCGTCACCCACTTTGAAAACCCCTGATGTACAGTATGTCTTTTCATTACTCAGTATATCAGATTGATTTGGGATAATTCCCTTTGTTGAATGGCTGTTGAATGGCTTTGAGCTGGCTCTGAAGTTCCTTGCAAATTTGGACGGGTTCCAGAAGCCTTCATTTGGGGAGAGATCTGTTTGCCTGTGATCTCAGAGAAACTTCCAACCACTCATGCTCAGAGAAGCCCCCCCACAGGAGATGGAACCTTCTGCAAATGTCAAGCAAAAGCCTGGGAAAGAGGGATATACTGTTTGGCTTAGGCACAATGGAAACAAGTCCCCAGGACCTTTTGGTGTTATCCTTTTAGCCTATGGGCCCTATTATGATCCAGGTCTTATGCCTTGTGCCTTAAGCTCTTTACCTTTTTTTCACTATTTTGAAAAACATTTTTAAATACTTCAAATGCTGATCTACATCTGCACGTTGTGAACTTGCAGATCAGCTATTTGAAATATTTAAAAAACAAAAACAAAATAGTAAAAAAAGTCAAAGAAGTTAAGGCATAAAGCATAAGACCTGGATCATAATAGGGCCCTAAGTGTTTTACTGCTCCTCCGTGCCGTTTACAGTTTTGACTACCATAATAAAGTATACAATCGATCAAAAGATAAAGCAAAAATTGGGAGGGAACAAAACCAAAAACAAACAAACAATCCTAATCAATCCTATCAGTTTACCTCATAATTTTTTTTATTATACATAATAAAAAAAAAAGATAAAAAAAAAAACGTACTTCCTTTATGTTTGTTAATTTGTAGATGCCCCTTTCCTTGCAGATAAAATAGTGTTGTGTGCTGACCTGTGTTTGAGCGCGGAGCTCATGCTTCCGTCCAGGCTGCCCTCCGTCTCGTCGCCGTCCTCGGACGCGGACGGCGTCTTCTCCAGGGAGGTGCTCTCCTCCTCCAGGCTCTCGTCGGGAGAGGGGCTCCGCGTCTCCTCCAGGCTGTCGCCGCTGCTGCTGCCGCCACTGACCTCCCCGGGAAGGCTGAAGCTCCCGCCGTCAGTGCTGTCTTCCATTAGCGTCAAATCTTCATCCCTTTCCTCCTCGCCTTTCTCCTCTTCTTCCATCTCCTCCTCCTCCTCCTCCTCCTCCTCCTCGCCCACCTCCTCTTGCTCCCCCGGTTCCTCCTGTTTGTCCTCTGCGTGGCAGTGGCCGAGGGCGAGGACGGTGGGCTGCTGGGAGAGCGGGCCGCCCTCGGGGGTCGTCGACCCCTCGCTGTGGTCCGACTCCATGCTGGTGGAGCGGCTCTTCTTGAGGATTCCCTTGATGCCCCGAGGCCCGGAGTCTTGGCGCTGCAGCGGCGGCGGCTGGCTGGGAGGGGAGGGCGGCGGAGAGGAGAATCTGTCCTTTGAGAAGCGGTGAGTTCTGTCGGAGGGTTGAGGAGACGAGGGCTGGAGAGCAGAGGCGGAGAGATAAAGATTAACCGTCTTTGTTCCCTTGTGTCCATGAGTGAATCAATAGATAATAGCGGTGAGTCGATACGTTGGAATGCATCCACTCACTTAATGGTACTGGTGTCACTAAGTTTTGTTTTCTTTGTTTGCACTCTACTTACTGGACCATTTACCCTGTCATTTTGTTGAATAGGGTTCATGCTACTTACTCCAATCTTGCATTGGGGAAGTCACTCTGGATAAGCACTATAGTAGTACTCAGCATATACTCAGTGCTATGCAATACTATTCAATCAACATCGCCCCTCTGCCCCCAAGGCAACTCTCCTTCCAAGACTGGAGCAATGCGCGAGCACACACACAGGCGTTGATTACATCTACCACTGTTGAGTAGGTGACTGCATTCCAACGTGGTGTTTCACTGTTATTATGTTGAAGAGAGATTGTAGGTCTGGTGTGTGTGTGTGTGTGTGTGTGTGTGTGTGTGTGTGTGTGTGTGTGTGTGTGTGTGTGTGTGTGTGTGTGTGTGTGTGTGTGTGTGTGTGTGTCTGTGTCTGTGTCTGTGTGTGAGAGAGAGAGAGAGTACTCAGAGTAAACAAATGTGATGTACTATTCAGGCAGACACGCAAATAGACAAATGTAAAATAAGCATGAATGTGTTCTACAATAAATACTGTACTGTTTGACACTTGCTTTGGTAATGTAATGTTTTCTCATGCCAATAAAGCTTGTTTGAATTTAATTTTATCATACATCAATACATGTTGAAGTGGCTGATAGTAACCGCAATAATTAATCAGCCGCCAGGCTAAGGCTGGGAGATAAAAACTGTAGACGCGCAAAACTAAGATCACTCACATCGAAACAATTGCTCATATGTTTTTAAATGATTTACTTATAATTTCAGTGACCAATTATTACAATATACAATTTCCAATACATGTATATTCAATAAATATGGGTCAATAGATTAACAATGAGCAAATGGAGAAAATGTAAAAGTGCTATAGTGCGGCGAAAGCACGGTAAACAAAATATGTCTCTCCCAGCTCACCCTGCCTTCCAAATGATCAAACCAGCAATGAGAGTGAGCGGCATCATTTTATAACCGCTGGAGGCCACCCACAGCGACACAGCCATCCATGAGGTGCCAATGAAGTGCCTCCATCAATCACCAATCAATTAACCCAATAAATCAGTGGAAATACAAATAGAACCCTGGTAGGCTCCTACACATTTAAGTTTTAATATTAATGTTATATTTTCATTGAAATCTTAAGTGTTTTTGCCAATTATTTGGGGGAACACTTGTATTATTCACACACACTACCCACACATAAGTGGGGCCAGGCAACAGGTTGGAAATGGCTGCAATGAGTTGTTATTTGATAGACACACCATGCTGTGTTTAAAATGAGATAATGTTGTAATTAGGCTGGGTGACAACAGGGTTCTCAGTGGGGGGGAGGGGGGGAGTCAGCTGGGAGTGAAAGTGCAGGAGTGACCAGGTGGTCGGCTTTATACTGACAAAAACACCAGAACATGTCTGAGAACATGTGTGTTGGTGTTGGATTTAATATACTATGTGAGTATGTGTGACTGCCTGTACTTGGCCTTCAACACTTGTTAAGACCTGTTTGGGTTCTCAGCAGGGGCACCACAAAGGGGGGAAAGTGGGACTGAGTTAATAGGGCCCAAGGTGGAGGGGTCTGGAATTATTTTATATTTTAGCTAGTGAAAAATATCAGATATACAAGCTAGATCTGCTATTTTTGAAAAGTCATGAAAATGTGTGCTAATCTTTGAAAAAATATATATTTTAAGCGGACATTTGTAACTCAAATTTTGCTTCTGGGGGGTCCTTGTAACTAGATGTTTTGAGATGGGGGTCCGTGGCCAAATAAATATAATTTTGGGGGTCCTTCACATGAAAGAGTTTGAGCACCACTGACACAGAAACATAGGTTTTTCAAAAAACCTTAGAAGGATTCAGAAGACACAAAATACTCAAAGACGTGCACAAGTTTTCAAGATTTTTCAAAAATAGCAGATCTACAAGCTCGCAGCGTGGCACTCGGTGCCGTGCTGTGAGCTTGTATATCTGCTATTTTTAATAGTTAAAGCATAGAATAATGTGTATCAATGCGTACCCGGTCTAAATGGTTTAATACTATGTGAGTATGTGTGTGTGCCTGACTGCCTGTACTTGGCCTTCAACGCTTGTTAAGACCTGTGGGTTCTCGGCATAACAAGTGAGGACAGTTAAAGGAAGTAGTGGACAGCATACAGGATATGAAATGCAGCACCAGTGTGTCCATTTTGCAACTATGCATCAAATATGACCTAAGAGAAAGCCCCCCCAAAACGTTACTGTGTTATGTGGAAAGGGGATGAGTAAGTGTTTTGAGAACTGCAAGACCACAGCTATTAAGTATGAGATCTTTCCACACATGAAACCATGAGATCAGACTCTAGTCTGTAGACTGCGTCTCTCTTATTTCCCTTACTCATTTTTCCATACGAGAATCTTTGTTCCAAAATGCGATTTTTGCTCCAAACCAACAAATGACGTCTATCCCATCTGATCGTAAGCAATATCTTTCAGGAGGCTCTCGGCTTCTCCGAAATGTTCCCCCCCTAAATCTTTTGATAGCCCTTTGAATACATGTTCAAACAACACATAAAGGCCAACCTTCTCCTCTTCCTCCACAGTGGAAGAGTTCTCCCTCCGCGATGTCTTGTCGCTGGGTTCTTCCTCTTCCCTCTCCTCCTTTTTGGAAGTCCTTGAAAGGCTAGAGTATCAACAAAAACAAAGAGAGGCACAGAAAGGGTTAAGGGAGAGAGACAGAGATGGCAACAGACAATGGCATTTGTGAAATGCTTTGATGGCGACAATGCAGCGACAGTGATAAAAGTGGAGTGACGTACTATACAACCCAACAACAGAAACCAACCGGTTCTTTGAAAACATAATTCACTTACAGTGTACATTTGATTTCATCAAGCTAAATGTACTATGGAACAATGAGAAAACAGAACGTAATGATAACAGATGTGAAGTGAACGCAAACTGATAAATGCATCGAACCATTTATACAACATAATACAATAAAAATAGGCATCTTATCTTATCTAAATTGGAGCTTGTTTTTCTTGTGAGTCATAAGTGTGTGTTTGTGGACTGGAGGCTGTAGTTTGAGGACAGGTTAAAAATTCCAAATAGGTAAACAGACTGGCATGCATTCTGTCATACATCTAGTGTACACACGCACGCGCACACGCGCACACACACACACACACACACACACACACACACACACACACACACACACACACACACACACACACACACACACACACACACACACACACACACACACACACACACACACACACACACACACACACACACACACACACACACACACACACACACACACACACACACACACACACACAAGCAACCCCCAAGCGTGGGTGGACATGACTCAGTGATAGATGGCTGCTGCTGATAACCTAGGGTTAACTCAAGACAATGCGAGTACACACAGGCATTCACATTCTAGATGTACAGATACTATGTAATCTCCCTTAACTTCTGGAACTCATAAAGAAACTTCTGAGACGTGTACTGTACTGTGCGTGTGCACGCACGCCCACGGCTGTGGACAGAGTGCTAAATACAGTTTGGCGGCTTGCACTGCAACTATTAACTTCACTCTGGTTTTCATCACCATGTCCATGGCTACAACTTGGTTGTGTGTGTGTGTGTGTGTGTGTGTGTGTGTGTGTGTGTGTGTGTGTGTGTGTGTGTGTGTGTGTGTGTGTGTGTGTGTGTGTGTGTACGCGCACCCACGCGCGCATGCGTCCGCGTGTGCTGCAGCATTGCTCTGCAGGTTTATCTGGTTAATCTCTCCATAGGTTTTCATTACCTTTTCAGATGGCCTTTAATTATTTGTTCTCCATCCATCCACAGCCTTATTTATGTACAGTGCAGTCTGTGTGTCCACCTTAAAGTCTAAACATTTCAGTCCCTGTGCTTTAACTGTGCCATACGCAATATACCAGAGCCAAAATATTCTGCTGAAATGACTCAATATGTAATTAGACTTCCAAAAGACCCATCCTGGAACACCTCAGTAAATACAATTTACAGTAATTCTCCTAACTGAATAATGTGATCATTTTTCAAACCTGTCAAAGTGAATTATAATGGGTCCAGATATTAGGTAATCTGGCTAATCATATTACCTTTTCAGCGGACATTTGTAACTCAAATTTTGCTTCTGGGTGGTCCCTGGAACTAGATATTTTGAGATGGGGGTCCGTGGCCAAATAAATATAATTTTGGGGGTCCTTCACATGAAAAGGTTTGAACACTACTGACACAGAAACATAGATTTTTCAAAAAACCTTAGAAGGATTCAGAAGACACTTATAGTATCGGGTCAAAATATTCAAAGACGTGCACAAGTTAGGGTTAGGGTAGATTTTTCAAAAATAGCAGATCTACAAGCTTGCAGTGTGTGCAATTTACAGTAATTCTCCTAACTGAATAATGTGATCATTTTTCAAACCTGTCAAAGTGAATTATAATGGGTCCAGATATTAGGTCATCTGGCTAATCATATGAGCGACCCCACGCAGTAAATTCCAGAGTGTCAGTTTCACTCCATGGGGTAAAAAAACCTGACTCAAATGGACCCGTAAAAATGGGGCTATTTGTTTCCCCAATGCCGGAATTAGACTCCACATTTTGCAGTGTACCCACCTGGAAGACACTGGGTCCTCCTTACTGGTCACAGGATGAGAGTGCACTCCGTCTTCATCTTCATGCCGAACGCTGCTTCCCTGCTCCGTCTTCTCCTGCTCCTACAGAAGGCAGAAAAGAGATGAAAGGCCACAGGCCCATTTAGGGTTAGGGTTATTGAATGCTTTAACCAGTGAAAAATAGCAGATATACAAGCCCACAGCGCGGCACTAGATCTGCTATTTTTGAAAAAGTTGTGAAAATGTGTGCAAATCTTTCAATATGTATTTTCAAAGCGAACATTTCTAACTCAAATTTTGCTTCTGGGGGGTCCCTGGAACTAAATATTTTGAGATGGGGGCCCGTGGCCAAACCGGGTCCTTCACATGAAAAAGTTTGAGAACCACTGACATAGTAGTCTCTCAAGAACAGACTAACTGAGCTCCATTTAAAGGGGAAGACCACCCATTTTCAATATTGAACTATGTCATTAATATACCTTAGAGGAGTTGTGTGGAAATAGAAAAAGAAGTCCCCCCCCCCCTTCTGTGTTTCCTAGAACTGGAGGATTGATTTTGGGGTTTGTATTGTAAAGTACAACTTGATGACATCACACCATTGTACTTTACAATACAAACCCCAAAATCAATCTTCCAGTTCTAGGCAACACAGAAGAGGTGGAACTTTTTTTCTATTTCCACACAACTCCTCTAAGGTATATTAATGACATAGTTCAATATTGAAAATGGGTGGTCTTCCCCTTTAAGTGAAAAGGACCTTTTCTTTGACGATGGCTGGCCAGATTGCTGACATAGAAACATAGGTTTTTCAAAAACTCTTAGAAGGATTCAAAAGACACTTATAGAATCGGGTCAAAATTCTATTTTTCAAGATTTTTCAAAAATAGCAGATCTACAAGCTCGCATGTGAGCTTGTATATCTGCTATTTTTCAATGGTTAAAGCATAAAATAATGATACACAATAATGTGTACCCGTTTTAAATGGGTTAAGTGGTTAAGATAATAAATTGTGTGACGTGAACGCCGCTGGTTAAGGAACCAAGTGTCGATGAGTAAAAGGAAAGCCCTTGTACACACAGTCAGATGAGATCCCTTTTGCATATAAACAAGAACATGTAAAAAGAAGACATGCTTTTCTATGACCTCTTGCACACCAGAAACCTACTCTGAGACTGCCATCCGACGAGTGGCTGCGATGCTGCGTCATTTTCTCAAGCGAACAAAGTTGGATTCCTGCGTTTTCCGGGACGCGTTAAAACTGTCAACCGATAAAGACTTGCATCGGACTCTTGGAGCAAGGGCCTAGCACTTTTACCTCCCTCAAGAAACTAGAGGGGATGATCCATTGAGCAAGTCACTTAAACCCTGGCAGGTCCAATGTCGTCCATCATGGCCTTAAGTGTGAGACTGTGGTTGCACTTGACAACTCCAAGGCTTGCGAGAGCATGCATGCAATCAACCCACCCTGAGCAAATACAGAAAGCCTAAAAAAAATGACAGAGAGGGGCATTGTGGGTATTTTCCACATTAACTAGGCTCCTCAAGGGAAATGCCATAATGTTTTTTTTTCTTCTTTTTTTACTGTCCCCAAAGGTAAACAGTGACTCGCTCAGTCCTCAAAGTCATACAGTATGATTGCCTGTCCAGTCTAAATCAAATAGGGGGGCTTGAACATATTGTTACTTGGACAGGAGAGTACAGTAATTGGGACACAACATTGATTTAAGAGATTTGATTTTTGGGGGGGATACCGAGCTTAACGTAATAGCAGATTGAAAAGAAAATGGAAACCGCCATCTGTTGTATACTTTTAGTGCAGTCTCTGTGGTAAAAGGGTCTAGTTAGATTAAGTCATTATACAGACACTGGAGAAAGGAATGGGAAAAGACCAGACAAAAGAGAAAAGGACCTCTGAGAGTTCAATCAAAGCTGCAGATTTTACTATGTAGCAATAGAAATCACATGAGGGGCTTTTCTCCCTGATGATATATCCACCATTTTCTTTTATTGGATTTTCCATTGAAGCATTAAAATCAAAGTTGGTAAAAAACATACAAGTGCAATCCATCAAATACAAAATTTGCAATAAACGGAATGAATTATGACCCAAAACACTCAAAACATACAGAGAATACAGTTACCACCATTTTCCACTAAAACACGGCACCAAAACTTCAAGAAAATAAAAGCGGTACTTTTTTCCTGGTTAGTTAAGCAGCTAGGCTTCTACAGTCTTTGAAAATGATAACACAAACGATAAACCAGACTATTTTAAACCGTTATTCAAGTGACGATAGATATGATTGATTTGAGAGTAGAGGCAGGAAGAATTGAAGACAGTAATCCTACAAAAATGAATGAGCTTGAGTGTCTTTGTTCAGCAGACACAATGGAATTATTCTGTCTGCACGCAGCATTAATCAGCACTGGGAGGAAGACATACTACATACGTACTATATGACTTTAGTGTGATTTATACAACAGAGGCCCCTGACCTCACTTTCTACCAAATCTCTCCTGCAGGAGATGCTGAGTCATTGGCCTTCACCGGGGACCGCATGGAGGAGAAATGAGTACATCAGGGGCGAGTGATGACAGGGTCTCTGACAATTTATCACGGCTGTTCTTAAGTCTCACTTCCACGAGGGAAAGATAGAGAATAAAAAAGAGAAAGAAAAAGAGAGAAAGAGAGATAGAAAGAAAGACAGTGAGAAAGACTGAAAGACCGAGAGAGCAAAAGGAAACAAGAAAGAAAGAAAGTGAAAAAGCAAGACAGCAAGAGAGAAAGAAAACAAGAAAGCAAGAAAGAAAGCAAGAAAGAAAGCAAGAAAGAAAGAAAGAAAGAAAGAAAGAAAGAAAGAAAGAAAGAAAGAAAGAAAGAAGATGGAGCAATAGGTTCTTTGTGGGAGCCATCTGGGTCCACTTGGCCAACCCTTGGCACTGCTCCTGGTCTGTGAAGGGCCAAGTCACATACAGTACAGCCATGTACGTACATCTGTTACAACTAAGAATCAGCCTGACCACTCCTGCTCATTAAATGCCCTGCGAAGGGCAAATACTATGCTACTTGGTTAAAAAATAATAATAATCTAAACGCTTTCAAAAAACAATACTTGGAGGTATGCAAACATTTTCTACATTTTGTCCTTGAGAGAGCGTGCCTTCCAGCATTCTGAGTTTTAGCTTTCTTTCCACTGCAGCCTCGGGCCTCCGAGGACAAAACTACATGTGGAGGACTTTGGCAAAAGTGTGGACCCAGGTGCAGGCGAGAGCACATACTGAGGGGCTTTATGGAACGGCTCAATTTGTTATTAATGGAGTAATATCGGAGGGGGGTAATCCAGATGGACGGGAAACCATGGAGGAAATCACACCGGAGGGATGCTGGGATTCGACGTTCACACGACGTTCACACGACACGAAGGTTTTTGTCAAAACCTTCCTGAAAGCATGTAGACCAGGTCTGTTTGCACGCTGCTGTCAAACCTTCAGCCTGATGTTCCAGTTGAGGTTTTGGTGCACGTCTTAAACTGCCAGCAGATCGCCCGACGTGCGTGTGACAGCTACGAGACGGACTGTAAGCACAGGGAACACGACTGGGGCGTTCGGCGCAAGTATGTAAGCACAGGAGGAAAGCACACACCCACACACGAAAGAGAAACACTGACTCAAGGTTGTGTGCTCGTGCGCGCACACACAGACAGACACACATATTTAAACATGCAACAGTGAATTTGTGGACAATGGGGTAAGAATGTAAAATACCCTACCTTAGAAACAGACATCTTGGCAGCTACGCTTCCCTTGGCTGAATCAGCAGTCCGCCTGTCAACTGTGACACACACACACACACACACACGCCAGGGTTGATAAGGGTTACATGAGTGTTTTTCCTTTCATTAGTGCAGAGTATTGTACTATGTCAGAACAGCCGGGTATAGTATTACCTTATATGAGAGTAGGATAATAGGCTGTGGCTGTGTGTGTGTGTGTGTGTGTGTGTGTGTGTGTGTGTGTGTGTGTGTGTGTGTGTGTGTGTGTGTGTGTGTGTGTGTGTGTGTGCGTGCGCACGTGTGCGTGCGTATGTGCCTGAACCTGTCTTTTTTTATCATTTGGGAGATGGTGGTGTCAGATCAGGTCAACCACACACAAAATCCTCCAATGTGAATTAGAACATTGGAGAAACCTTGTATCTCCAAGTTTCAAATGTGTACGTTTTTTCGTAAAGTAAAGCCCTGCTTCATCATACAAGACTGTTGCACAAAACGAGTGAAAATAGCAGATCTACAAGCAGACATATATGAATGAGATTGAATGAAACCTGGGCCGTGCAGAATCTGCAGATGTGTCTTATCAAAACTACCTCGGATCGCTGCTGTCAGGCAGAAACCTTGCATCTCCATATTTTAACTTTATATGTTTTTTTTTCTTAAATCAGTGTCCTACTTTGTCATGCTACTGTGTCATATACAAAAGTACCCCGAAATTGATCTACAAGCTCAACACGCATTGCATCGCGACATGTTTTGAGCATGTAAATAGTTATTTTCTTTTTTTTTTATCCTGAAAAGTAACCGCTTTGGACATATATGGTTTGCACCCGACAGCAGTGACATGCTCATGGCAAGCGCACTCACTAACTCACTGACACCCCGATCTCGCCGTGAGGACACGCTATCGTCAGAGTGGGAGATTGTCATCCAGACACCACCTGTTCTGTGATAAAACCCTCTGAGAGCTCCGCAGATAAACTGGACTTTCCCACACAAGCTTGAAAAAACACCCAAATGGAGAACTCTCATATAATATCATCTCCCACTCGGCTTTTCCTAAAACCATTTCGCAAGACCCAATGCCTTGCAGGTGTCTTTTGGATCACAGAGGGAAATGAAAGGGGGTTGGGGGGGGTGGTGGGGGCTATAGGATGCAGGGAGATCACTGTCGAGGCTTTGTCAAAGGATTCAGAATTAATTCTGTGGGCTCCACTGTCATTCACAGTCTGGGGAATTTAATGGTGGGATACAGTCGTTTCCTTTTTAAGAGTGAGGTTGAGGTACTGGGGGGGAGGGAGAGGGAGAGAGAGAGAGAGAGAGAGAGAGAGAGAGAGAGAGAGAGAGAGAGAGAGAGAGAGAGAGAAATTAAGACATACTTTAGAAAGAGGAGTGAGAGAGAGAGAGAGATAAGATTATAATTTGTTACACAAGTCATCAGTTTCCGCAGAAACTCCCTATAATGAATCCTAGGATCAGCGCTCCATGTCATTGTCTCCTCCACGGAAACCGAATGGAAACAGGCAGGATAATTTATGCTAATTCAAAACAACGGCAAAGAGAAAAGTCAACAAGGCCTATTTCACTCTCTGCTACTAAATCAGATTTTATTGTTGCAGGCCCAGTGTTCCTCCCTCTCTCCTGAATACAATGGCACGTCTAAACAAAAAAACATTAAAAAATAAGAAAATCCCTTTTCCAATAAAGAGCTTTTTGAAGACGGGTTTTTGAAGGCTACAGCACGTTTGCCTAATCTTCCCCCCCGTATCCCCCGCTGTCCAAAACTCGGCATGATTTACTTTGGGATGATCATCACGCATCGGAGCCTGGAGGTTCCACTCGAGAGCCTACTCTTCTGGTTTTGAACCGAGTCCAAGTCCACTTCACATTGTCCTCCCAAACGGCTAGAGGAGATATACAGTATCAGAAATAAAATAAAAGGAGAGACTCTGGAAAAACCCTCCTCTCAGGATTACTGATGACTGTTCCCAAAGCGCTCCCGGCCCATCTCGAGGGAACGGGCCTCGGTTCCACCTCTGGATTAGAGTGGAGGGGTTTGGTGAGCAGCGCAGTGGCAGTTTCTTGCTGATGTGAACATTTATCCGGCAGCCTCGGGGGATTTTCTGCCCTCGTTATATTTGTGCTCTCCGTTTGGATGGTGCAGAAAGAGTTTTTCTGCAGTACACGTACAGTAAAGTACCGCGCTGTGCCTGCCTCCCACACTGGGCCTGCTGGTATGGAACTATATCAACACCCATTGGTTGCTATTGGATTTATGAGCAGATGAAGTCTAAACTGATCATATTTAAAAGGCGGTCATTTTGCCCCACGCCGTCAGTCCCAACCTATCCCACCCGCTGAATATGATGTAAATAGCAACATGGCCAGTGTGAATATACACAATGCTGATTGATATGCATTTGGCCGCAGCCCCAGTGCCAGGGACCCCCAATAAGAGAATATTTAAGCTGTTGCTCATTTGGAACTCCCTTAAGGACCCCTGGGGGTAACGGGTTCCCGGATCCCACATTGTGAATTGTTATTGTTAATATAATTAATATATGCGTTGTGATGCAGCACGGTGTGCCTCTTCAAACAACAGAAAACCTCAGTCAGTGTGGTGGTTAAGAATCATGGCATTGTTGCATTTGTGTGGTGGAGAAAACAAAACGTAAAAACTTAAGTGGAAATGCATGTGTGCCAGTTTATTGTGAGCGCACAGTGTGCACAGACTGCACACACACACACACGCGCACACCCCAACACAGTTGAGGGTTCGGGGGAAACTCCTGATGCAACTATGAGGCCAGTGTTGGCTAGAAAACACTGTGGACCCTGCCAATCCTGAGGAAAAGTACAAACATCTTGCCAACACAAGATACACACACACACACACACACACACACACACACACACACACACACACACACACACACACACACACACACACACACACACACACACACACACACACACACACACACACACACACACACACACACACACACACACACACACACACACACACAGACACAATGGCCGAACTTTCCCTTCTTCCGCTCACTGTCTTTTCAATGTTTTGTTCCACTTCCTCCGCTTCTCTTTCCCAGGATGGGAATTTAAGCTGGTCAGTTTAGTGGATACTTTTCTAGCCACTGTGGCAGCTGGTGATCATTACTGGGGTGACTCTAGATAATAGGGACGTCACAACGACACAAACATCCTACTTATTGCTACAGTATATGGATACCATAACCAATGTATCTTCATATCGTCGCCGTCGGGCGGAAACCTTTTATGTCCAAAACCGTTGAATAACATTTTATTACATTATTGTATTACTATATTGCCATTTTCCATAATTTTGTTTAACCCTCTTTGTAGCAGGGCATGGATTTACGAAAAACATTGTTGGGATATGAAATATGGGAGATAAGAGGTTTCTGCCCGACGGCAACAATATCGAGTTTCCCTGTCTGATACGTAAGTACGGCGCTGCTGTACGAACGGAATGTCCATTCTATACATTCATTTCTATGGTTTAAAGAATGATAAACAATGGAATAAACCCATCAACATGGTAATATAATCATTGTGCCCCATCATGTTTCTAACCCTGATTGCCTATATCAACAGTTTGCGGTGGGCCTATATTCCGTGAAATCAAGTCCAGATTCTTAAACGAGATTACAAATTAATATGACGTCTCAGCATGAGAGAATACTGTACAGGGAGGTTGTTAGGCGCTCTGGGCCCCATGATAATACATCATCATCACAACAATATTTATTAAACTGTAAACAGTATAAACAACAGCATCTTTGTGGGCCTCTGTAAACCCACGGCTCTAGGGTTCTCTCTAAACTTTTCACCTTTCCTCACCACAAGTGATTGGCTGTGCTGGTGGTCCATATGCCTAGGGGGATAATATACTATGTTCCCGGGCCCATGTGGAAGGTGCAGCCCCTAGCAAACTTCAGTTCTCACAACAACAGGATTACAAACTGTGGCATTGATTACAGAGAGTTGTTTTTCCCCCAGCTGACTAAAGTAGAATGTCTTTTAACTTCAGGAATGTGGGATTCATTCCTTCCTGCTCAAAACCATTTAGGAAGAGTCCTAGTCCACCGATAACAGATATTTTGACCGATATATACTGTATATGTATTTTTTTTCTTTCTATAATTTTTATCCCACGATTTTGCAACCGATTTTCACCCAGAGCCAATTGCCTATGTAATCCTGGGCTCTGCTCTCCCTCTGCCGCGCCTGGGGAGACAACGGACTGACCTCAAGCTTCCTTCAATGCATGAGTAGCCCAAGTTGTTTCTTTTCACCTGACAGGGGGGGATTTCCCTGGGATGGACGTAGCGCGTGGAAGGAACACGTTATTCCAACCAGTTCCTTTCCCCTCCATCAAGCGCCCCAGCTGGCCAGGGGGAGGCATTATTGAGACCAGGATTACTGCATGTTTTGTGAGGGTATCAACCCTAGGAGACACAGGGAGAACATGCAAACTCCACTCAGAAAGGCCCTATCGCCGACCCCACCTAGGGTGTGGGCGCTGATGACGTGGAGGGAGAAACACGCCCCCAGCACCCACAGCGTCCCCTGGCAGGAATCGAACCCAGGACCTTCTAGCTGTGAGCCGAAGCGCTAACCACTGCGCCACCGTGCCCCTTATACTGTATATGTATAAAAAAAAGTGGCCCCAGGCCACTGGCAAAGTGGTCCGAACACCTAGGCTCTAAAGTAGCCTGACAGCGTGCCGTGGGTTCGAGTCCTGTTACCGGCGACCTTTACTGCATGTCTCTCCCTGTCTCTCAATAAATGCAGAAAAATAGATAGAAAACAGATTTGATTAATGTCTTACAAGCAAAAACAATATTGACCTTCATCTTATTTATCCACTTAAGCCCTATTAATTATTTTTTCACAAATAGCCTTTCTACAAGCTTTCTGGAAGACTTTTCATAGGGGATGTCAGGTTGAAAGTTGTTAAAAATCTGGATAATGATGTCTTCAAAAAAATGTAAAATAATGGACAATATATAACATATACTGTATACCGTGTACATGTATATAATCAACATAATATTTCCTTCCTAAACAAAGAGTTATTACCTGCTGCTCACTCAGAAAATCTAATTCCACTGAAAATCATTATGACTTCTGCCAGACTTCTTGGTTTAAACAGAGGTCAAAGAAAGGTTTGTAACATTGTTGCGCGAATAGGACAACATTACTCGACACAATTTAACCTGTTTGTTTACACTGTCCCCTCCTGCAACGTGTAACGAATACAAAGTCTGCATCATCCTCGTGTCTCTCTGTCACTCTCATCTGTCACAACACATTCACATACACACTCTGTGGCGTGACGTGACGGCCACGATGATTTGAATTCATCCTGACAAGCAGGCAGACACTCAGACAGACCTGCCGGCAGCCAGTCAGTCGAGCAGGATGGAAACCTGGACAGGCTTGTGTTAGAAATGCGTGCAGGCATATACAGTACATAAAGAGACGGATAGGCAGGCTAGCAGGCAAGCCAGCAGTCAGTCAGCTAGAGAGGCAGACCAGCTCTTAGGTGGGCAATCAGATATGAGGGCAGTGAATTGGATCAATAGGCAGGCAGACATGGAGGCAGGAAGGCTGGCAAGTAGACAGGCAGGCAGCCAGAGAGACTGACGACTACAGTAGATGTGAGGGTGGATAATCAGTTCAGACAGGCAGGCAGTACAATAGACAGACTTTATGATACAGACTACAACAAATGCAGAGACAGGAAAGCAGGGACATACTGTAGATAATCAGGCAGATAAGCAGGCTATAAGCTCAGGCGTTTGATTGTGAAATCAGGACGGTAGCTAGTGGCCGATGTGCTGCCAAATAGTAATTTCCTCCTCTCTCTGTCAGAGCAAGTAATGTTTGTCCATGGTAATGTCAGTTGTCCTACTAGGAATGATATACTTGTCAAAACAAAACATTCATGCAAATACTATGACACCCAAGTGCATGCAATTCACGCAAGTAACGCAGCCGCACAAGCATGTAGATACATGCTGTAATCAACGCATACCTGTTTTATCAGTCTATTTACTCTACGACTTACCCTGTTGTTGTTGTTGTTGTTGTTGTTTGACTATTAGTGTTCATGCTCCTTGCACATTGATAAGTGGCTCTGGATGAGAGCATCTGATAAGTGCCTAGCATGTCACCTACTGTACAGCATGCACAACCTCTGACTCAGTAGCCATTAAACAAACATGCCCCATTCATGAGCCAGCACAATCTCTGCTGCACAGCATCCTTGCTTCTCTCTCTCTCTCTCTCTTTCTCTCTCTCTCACACAGACACACACACACACACAAAACACCCCCCTAAAGCCGTATTCATACTTAGTTGCACGCTGGAGCTACAAGCTAACAAAGCATCGAAGTGCGACGTGTGGTGAGCTTGTAGATCGTCTATTTTTGGTGTGCCCCCCTCCAAGTATAACTCAGGGTTAAGGCGAAGAAGCACTCACTAACGTTAAAACCCCACTGAACAAAGAGAGGGCCAAGAGCAAAATAACATTCCTTATTTGCTTTCATTCATCTTTCAGCAGGACGAGTATCGGAAACGTCTATAGCCCCGGCATGTGATCTGAACATGGGTAATAAATCCTTGTGTTTGCGCGAACACGGGATGCTACAAAGAGCTGTGACATAAAGGAGTGTCAGGCCATACAGCCACAATGGAGCGGTTTGAGTGTGTAGTGAAAGAGGAGAGCTCTTACCCTTGGGCTCTTCCAAGACGCCAGCTTCCAGCAGCCTGGAAGAGAGACAGAGAGAGAGAGAGAGACAGAGAGACAGAGAGAGAGAGAGAGGATCAAATGAGGTCACAATTTTAAAGACAGGAGGTGGCATGGATGTTATGACTACTGATCACGGAGGTTTGCAGGTGTGGGCACACGCACACACACATAGCACGCACACACACGCGCACACACACACACACACACACACACACCTCAGCTACCCTGGGATCCAGCAAGCTGACAGAATGCTTGACGAGTGAGCGCACACAACGAGGTGACAAACAAAAGGCACAAGCCCGGGCTGCAGAACGCCACTTACCCCGTGCCTCTCAGGACGAGCTCACTACAGCCTCTACCGTTACACTAATTATCAAGTCTACGTTCTGCTCTCTAGCCCCCCTCCCCAGCCCCCCCGCAGGCAGTGATGTAACAGCAGCGCTTGTGTGTGTGTGTGTGTGTGTGTACCATTTGGGGACAGCCATTCATCTCTGAGTAATAAGCATTAAATATGGATGTGATGGGAGCGCAGCTGCCCAGGGAGGATGGGAGGGTGGGGGTGGGCACAGTGATGTAACACAAGGGACGGGGCGAGGCCTGCTTTAAACACAATGGAGTGCCGGGGTGGACAGCTGGTTGAGGTCAAGGGTCAGTGAGTCGGGGGGTGTCCTCGCTTGATATCGATGTGTTAACCTGATATGGGAATGATTTGGACCTGAATTGACCATTTCTTAACAACGTGAAACATACTTCATTAATGCCACACAAAAGCTAAAAGAAACCCACAATGCAATACTATGCCATGCTAACCTATAAAAATGCCTATGTAAAAAAAGGCGAAAGTAGCAAGCTCAAAGCGCGCCGGTTTCGCGCCGGTATCCCACCCGTTTTGAGCTTGCAGATGTGTGAGGCTGTAGTATGGCATTCAGTAGGGCATTCATTTACGGAAAAAACACAAAAAGTTTCAATATGACGATATTAGAGGTTTCTGCTCAACAGCAACGATATGCTGCCAGATTAATGCTTCCTGACCACATAAACACAGGCTCAGAACCCTACAGTGCAGGCCTGCCCCTGGCTCAGTGTGTTCGCTGCCTGGGTCTCAGAAGTTCACGCCTCTAAGCCAGGCCACGCCCCTCTGAGATCCCCCATAGCTAATCGTGGGGGCTAACCCCCCCCCCCCCCCCCCCCCACTCTGTCCGCCGCCGGCTGAAGAGGATGGGAGGCCGCGGCGCGGATCAGCTCCACGCTAACCGTCTGAGCTCACTGGGGAGTAAAAGATAAACGGACAAATACAAAGACAACAGTGGAGGGAACAATGGGGAGGGCGAGGAAGAGAGAGAGGACGAGCACAAAGAGAGACGGGGGGATGAAAGAGAGAGTAATGAAGAGTGAAGGACAGTGGAGGAAGAGGAGGGAGAGGAAGTCATGTGTCATTGTGTCATTTATTGCACGCACGCACGCACGTGCGGTAAACTCCCTCCATCTCTCAGAGATGATGTAACACTAGGGCTAGGAAATTGTGGTTTAATCGAATTAATCGAGAAGCAGTGTTTGTTTGTAGCTCAGAGGTAGAGTTGCAGTCTTAGAACAGTTACAGAGAGGGTTCCCGAAGAGTTGGATAAAGGCGCTATATAAATGCACAATTTACCATTTACCACACACACACTCACACAGACACAGACACAGACACAGACACACACACACACACACACACACACACACACACACACACACACACACACACACACACACACACACACACACACACACACACACACACACACACACACACACACACAGCAGAATATTGTGTTAGTGGAATAGTGGTAGAAATTTGCAAGAGGGCTACATGCATACAAGATGTTTCTAAACATTGTGGCATTTCTCTCATGTCTGCAGTTATGCGGTGGCGACCATTTGTCTCCAATTTGCTTGGTGAAGTCTGGGAAATGTGCTTCCTTTTAAGGGGCAGGTATTGTACTGTACAGCTTTGTTTTAGAAACATACTGTACAGACTATAAGACAAGTAAACAGCAATTAGCTGAAAATACCATTGGAGGCATTTGACTCTGGGGAATCAAGTACAACAGCATCATAACAACTGGTGTTTATTGATCTAATGACAGTAGGATGGTAGATAGACCTGAGAACACACACACATGCATGCACGCATGTCGCTCGCACACACACACACACACACACACACACACACACACACACACACACACACACACACACACACACACACACACACACACACACACACACACACACACACACACACACACACACACACACACACACACACACACACACACGGCCTGACTGTCTGAAACTACAACTTCTGAAAACCTTTGAAGTATGAGAAATGTTGAGGCTGTTGTCAAGCGCGTACTAACGTCTTTACATGTGTAAATATTTATTGTGCTACGATGCATGTCAAGGAAAACCACACAAGAATGATATTCTTGAATGCGACTGTAAATGGGTGAGGGCCAGGATGCCTGTCTGTTGGCAGATAAGCCCATTTCCTGATGCGTTTCCATTATCGCCAAGAGAAATTGTCACCGGCTTCCTTAACGCTGTCCCCATTCCAGACAGACACAACATGCCGTCACACAGCGTTCAGTGAATGTGGGTAAAATGACATGACCTTGAGAGTGACACTGCAACAAACTGTGCTGGCTACTTGACTATTTGTTTGTTTGTGTGTACCCTACCTGCTGTATCTATGACTATGCACTCCAAATACATGAGTGGATACCTTTCTACTTTCAATTCAAGTATTACATTATTTTAGTAGTAAAAAAAGTGTCATTACCATCAGACCATGTTCACATTTGCTTAATGTGCCTTTCATCGCATTTGAATACCTAGACTATAAAAAGGAATCTATAATGTATGCACTATGCACAGTAAAATTCTCCATGATAATTTAACTCTTATTTAACATAAGCATGCATTTGACAGTTGACGCTTAAGTGTCCAGATACATGTATGTTACATAACGTGTCTAGAGAGAAGTAACAGGCGTGTGCGGTTGGCAGTCTAAAATAGGCCATGTCACAACGTCAACAACAGGACTGGCCTGGCCTGTGGAGCCTGAAGTGACAGACGCGTCAGCCGTCGCCTTTCTGTTCTCTGTCAGCGCGTCCGTCGTCTATGTACCTTTACACTATGACACCACAACAAAGCTTTCACAAATAATCTTTCAATAGAGGTTAAGACACCCTTGATGAAGGTCCAGTGGGACAGAAATGCCTGTCAAATTAAAGAAAAACAGGCTGCTGAGCAAGAGCAGTGTGTGGGAGTTTTTGTTCATGAAAATAGTGTTTTCATATTCGCTTCACTTTTCGCTGTCCAGCACACCTGCATCCGAAATTTAGTGGATGTGTGAATACTTCCTTTAAACAGAAGTGGGCCACCATAGTAAGACAATCGCTAGTACCAAAATTAGAGAACATATAAGACATGGAAACAATGTTATTTAGCCAAAAGGTTATTATCATACTACGCACGTTTCTTTTAGGCCTTGATTTATGAAACAGCACGAAAGGAGTCCTCAACTCAACCACTGTGAACAAATGAAACAATTAGCACAATATCTAGAATTATAAATTAAATTTTGCTGTTCTACATACTGTACAGCCAGCCAGTTGAAGAAATTTCAGATTGAGGCTTAATCTGAAATTTGACTCTGGGGAATCAAGTACAACAGCATCATAACAACTGGTGTTTATTGATCTAATGACAGTAGGATGGTAGATAGACCTGAGAACACACACACATGCATGCACGCTTTGCTTTTTAGGAAATATCCGAGATCGAGGGTTTTATGGAATAGCATACAAACATCAATTTAAGCAATAGAACATGTTATTATATTCCTTGTAGTTTGACCCTAAACACTCTTTTATCTTACCAAAATAATTGTCATGTTAGTTTCACCTTTAATGACCAAAAATAGAGATGCCTGGTTGAAAGTGGTTAACGTCAAACCAAGAAGCAAAACCCGAGCAAAGATGGAGCCAAAACCAACTAACCTCTACTGCTGTGAAAAATTACACGAAAGATAAGAAATGCTGCAATGCCCCGAAAGCCGAGACCTGCAGTAACATGTCAAACAACAATTAATTTCGAAACATTGCCGCAACAACACAAAGGCACGTCTTTCCCAATCTAATAACGTAAAAGGTCGATGGGATCTGCCAGCACGCCAGTCAGACTTATCTTGCTTCAATAAGTACGGGGCATGAACATTTGCTAAGAGCATTGTGTCGAGGCACATCCAAACCCTCATCACATTCTCATTGGCTCTCTCCTCCAATGCAGTGTGCACATTGAAATCTCTCCCTCGCTCCCCTCGGGGAGCTTGTCAGGACGAGACAAGCCTGGCGGAGTGCACTCAGCACAATCCCCAGCTCCATTACAGCAGAGAAAACATCCCTGAACCCAGGATAGGACATGTTTTGCGTTATCCATGAACAGGACTCAGGGCATTCCTTGCCACTATTAAGGCCTGATGTATGTATGGGATGTGCACGGGTGTCGTGCACCAAATATAGCCGATCTGCAAGCTCACAACGGGTCGCACCGAAACACATTGTGAGCTTGTAGACCGGCTATTTTCAGTGCACAACACCAGTGAGCAACTACAGTATAAATCAGGCATAAGAGAGAAAAAGTCTTCCCAGTATAACGCTCACTAGACCTACAACTCTTGTTTGCAACTCTGGAATATGTTAAACATTCAGATTCCTCCTCCTGATGGCTGTAAATTAACCCAAAACAGGCACCTCGTTTGTCATGTCATAACAGCCAAACATGGCGTTGTGCAAAAGAAAAACATGGCAGTCCTGCGCTGCTGAGTCATGGCCAATTTTGGAAATGTTAGAAGTGGTGTTTACTTCAAAGAGGTGATGGTACTACTATCTATGGGCTCTTTGAATGCACCAGCCAGATGCACGAAGGGTCTATTGTACCCTGGAATCTGGATTTGTACCGTGTAGAGATCCCTGGCCTCACTTATTCATCAGAGCCAACTACCCTTCGCTTGAAGTTTTCAATATCCAAGGAAGTCAGGCTGATTTATTCAGTCTTGATTCATTTGAACACTTAACTGTACACACTCTCCCTAACGTCAAGGCATGTGCTTCCTAATTTGGTCTAGAGAGATTATATATGACTAGACTCACCTGTTATGGGAGGACAACTTCACAGCGGAGGCCGATTCGGCTTTCGAGGATAAATCTACATCCGCGGAGGACCCGCCGTCAGCTTGCGCTGCCACTTCTGCAGCTTTGCTCCTGGGGCCCCTCCTGGTGTGAGTGTGTTCTGATCCATTATCCTCCGACTTCTCCTTCTCCTTGGTCAGTGAAGGGCCCGTTTCGGATGAATCACCGATTTTCCTGTCCCTGCGGACATATTTGGAGGTGAACTCCTCCGAGTTGCCGTAGCGCTCCGCGAGCTCCCTCCTCCTCTCGGCCTTGTAGCGGGCGATTCGTTCAGCCTTGGTCTCCAGGGCGGAGCTCTGTAGGGTATCTACACCATCCATTCTGCCGTCCCCTCTATTCAAATATAGCCAGAGTTCCAGAGGAGTCTGGACCCGACTTAGCCAAACTGAGCAGATCCCAAGTCAGTTATCTTAACTGTCCAGATGAGGGAGCAGACAAAGTGGCTTTGGAGTGGCTCTTCCCTGCAGCTCAAGGTCTCACTTCGTCCAAGTCATTCCGGTGCTGCAAAACAAAACAGGCCAAAAGCATTAGTGTGTGGATCAGCATCACAAAATCCCATACAATGGGCTCTCAAAACCTTTCCAGAGCTATAAATCTGTGGGTCCGGGATATGCATACATATACTGCTTCAGCCTGGGGGTCATTGCAATGGAAATTACATGTAAGTGCCTAGGAGATGGAGGTTCAAGCCAAGCTCAGCAAATATCCTGCTCTGACTAACAAACCCCCCTTGTGAGGATGATGTCAGTTAGATCCACTCAAAGATGAGCCTGCCCCCAGTACTGGAAAGAGTATGCTAATGTTTTACTTTACAGCACTGTAGAAATACAAGTAACTAGTAACTAAGGTTTTCAAATAATTGCAGTGAAAGTACAATATTTGCCTCAGAGATGTAGTGGAGTAGAAGTAAAAGTACTGACAATTAGAAATACTCCAGTAAAGTAAGAATACCTCAAAATTGTACTCAAGTACAGTACTTGAGTAAATGTGCTTAGTTGCTTTACACCACTGCTTGTGATGATGATGTCATCTAGATCTGCTCAAAAATGAGCCTGCCCCAGACCTGGGATGATCACCGCACTGAGACTCTCATGTAACCTCAGTGTAATCCACCCACTGGGAGCCATGGAAGGAGGGTCAGAGAGGGTGGGGGGGCATGTAAAAAAAAGTACTATAATCATCCTTTTTTCCCCCCTTCCCCTTCTTAATTGGAGGCCGGTGCCTCAGACCTTAAATCGCAACTTGAACGTCATCCAGTCACGTAACGCTGGTGCTTTTACTACAACCAGAACAGAGCGATGAGCTAACGCAGCACAGAGAAAACCACAGGTTATGGACTGCATGATACTGACTGGAGAGGTCCCGCAGTCGTAGAAGAGACCCACTTAAACACACACAGCGCCGAGCTGACAACAGCAATAAAAAAGAAAAAGATTATGCAAGTGCAGTCCCGCTCGCTCCACATAGTAAAGACAAAGCGCAAAGGTGGGGGGTTTTCTATAAAGGCCGTCTCACGGCACAAATATGTTAACGATACCTATGGAGCCACACTGCCCTCTGGACACCCTGCCTGGAGGAGCTGAGAGACAGAGTCAATGCATGGACGGAGGAATGTTTATATAAGTGGGGCAGGGTGGGGGGGGGGTGATGGTGGTGGGGGGGGGGGCCTTAACGTGTCCCTCAGGGATTTCTACAGTAGAGGGCAAGGGTTAATTCGGCACATCTGGGTTTGGGGGGGGGGGCATACATACGCGCGCTATTGGAGAAACTAGAGGAGAGTGTCGGGAGAACATTGCGGGCAGAAACCTTGTATCTCCACATTTCAACTTAAAGTTCTTTTTTAAGTTTTTCTTTCTGGAAATGAATGCCTATACTGCCTACTTCATCGTACACTTTGTCAACACATGAGCTTGCAGTTCTGCTTAGGGATGGGACGATAAGCGATAATATCGTTTATCGTGATAAAAAAACGATAATCGTATCGTGGAGATTAAATGTATGGTGAAATCGTCCTCCGTCCATGCACTGGGATCAATTCACCTTTTATTTGCCGAGCTGTATATCCGCCGGTACCACTTAAACCTTCTATTGATAAAACGCACTTAGAATAAATATATGTACTTGAAACAGTCTTTTTTTCACTCTCTACCAAATCTCCAAATCTGATTAAATAATACGTAACTACGTGGGATCCATCGGAACAAACGCTTTCCGGAAAAGTAGCGCTTTTGGACATATGAGGTGTCCACCCAACAGCGATTTGTGTAGAAAAGAGGTGAGGAGAGAAAATGGAGAAGGAGGAGACGAGAGGGGTGTGTTAAGGGAAGAAGGGAGCTAAAGGAGAGCTGGTGTCATCATAAGGCAGATTAAATGAACTCAGTCCAAGGAAGCCAGTGTTGTAATGATGACAGCCTCCCACAAATCTCCTGAAGCCTCTACTAACTACCTGCTGGCTCATAAAAACCCTAGCCACAATAATCCACAGTCTTGTTTCACTGGGAAAAAAAAGAAATATGGTGTGGAAATATTACACAGGAAATCAGTGCGTGTCATGACACGTCTGTGCATGTGTGTGTGCAGGGACGTGCAGGGGATGTTAGAGGGGAAGGGGCTGAAATCTCAGCGAAATCTACAAGCTGATCTACAAGCTTACAACGCGTTTGCGCTGCGACGTGTTGTGAGCTTGTAGCTTAAGTTGTCAGTTATTTTCGGTGTGCAACCCTGCACTCTTTAGCTTTAGCTACTGGAGATGCAGCGTACACCATGGATTTCTACACCGAGGACATATTGTTTCAACATAAAATGCTGCATTCAAGTTCAGGAGAGTTCGGAAAAGACACTTCTTGTGAATGCTGTAGGACATGGAAAGGGGGCATTTGCAGTTCTTTCTCCATAGTAAATGCTGCATTCATGGTCTGGAGAGGGCAGTTTTTTACATACAGGTGAAAGGTCAGGGGCTCAAGCCCCCTTAGATGTCTGTGTGTGCATGTGTATGTGAGTGCATGCCATCACCTTGACCTCACCGAGCCCTCCTCAGCCTAACACAACAGCATTTAGCTAGACAGTGAGGAACCACGCTGTCTCCCAGGTCGCGACAGTTTGGATAGAATGGATGCCGTAAAACCACAAACTGTTATTCTAGCAGACAAGTGCACCTTGTCTGGGTCTGGTTCTAAGCCTTGTGGTGTCTAAGGGTGTGATCATACATCCTCTTTTAAACTAAAATAGCCTGTGAGAAATGACCAAAAAGACCACCACGAAAAGACAAAGGCAGACAAATGGCCAGTCAGTGTGCGATTATTGGCAGAACATTGCGCCTTCAAAAGTCGGTAACAGTTTAACTTTTTGATGAATGCACAATATGACATGCACCACTTTTTATCTGCCGATCATCATGATAAATCGTGTCTGCCGTCTCAAGATTGCTGGCTCAGCCACCAGGCCTTCAAATTTGCCCTTTGGTTAGCCTGACTGAAGTAAGCTTTAAAATGAGCTTCATCCAGACAGAGCTCCTAGACGAGGTTGTGATCTTCCCCATACCGCTGTCGGGGAGGCGGAGGATGTCACCACGTCTTTCATTTTCAGCAGAAAAGGCGCTCTAGGCAGTGCTTTTTCTTCCCAACATTCAGACAGTGTGAACACACCCTTATAGACAGTGTTTCTCACCCATACTGTATGTGGTCCCGGTTTCTAAAATAAACACTGCTATAGGAGAAGCACTGGAAGAGCATGGAATTCACTTACAGTATATAGTACAACAAGAATTGACACACAGTCAATATAAAATCTGTGGATTGGTGTGTTGACGTTAGTGTAAAAAAAAGTTTGAAAAACATTTTTTTTTTGAAAAAAAAAAAAAGTTTGAAAAAGAAAAATTTAGAAAAAAAAAAAGTTTAGGTCCAAAAATGTGTTGTGCGTACACACACAATGTGTTGTACACACACACACACACACACACACACACACACACACACACACACACACACACACACACACACACACACACACACACACACACACACACACACACAGGCAGCATAAAGAGTCAGGCATGCTCAAGATTCTCACAGGCTTGTATTGAGTACAGGAACTCTCTCTAAAAAGTCTGCAGACATGCAGCTGATGAAACCCAGCATTATGCACCCATGTCTATCTAGTCTTTCTTCTTCCATGTCTCTTGTTTTTATTTGCTCTGATCTTAGACAGGGAAAGTAGGGGGAACAGACAAACACGATGATTTAGTTTTAAAACACAATTGTTGAAATGAATAATGTTTAGTCCAGTCAATGTAGGTACAGGGGTGGGGGTGTTTCAACCCAGGATAAAGTTTTACTTTGTGCAGACCAGGGTTCTCAAACATTTTCAGCTCGAGACCCGAAAGAGAAATTTGGTGTCTGCCGTGGAAGAATGTTGTTTTATCATAATAACTATATTGCAACCAAAGGTAAAAATTACAACTACAGATGCTATAAACGATAATATCCAAAGATTTGTGTGGATCTGATAGAACTGCATGTGTGCAACTGCAAAAAGTGTATCATTTTGTGAAGGCCACAGACAGCTGTACTTCTTTTCAACAGGAGAATAACAACGGCTCTTTCATAGAACAGGACCTCTTTCATTGTTCAAGGTCTCTAATTGGAAATGGACAGAAACAATTACAATCGGCGTACCCAGCGGAGCGGTTGTATTGTAATCACCAGCGTCTGTTTGTTTGTTTAATTTGTTTGTTTGTCAGCCATAGTGACAGTTTTCCTACTCCCAATTTGTTCAAACTTGGATGATGAATTGAAGGAAGGGTTGATTTATTATAATTATTCATTCTCTTATTTTTTTTTATTTTTTTTCGAAACAAAGGTCAAAGTTTAGCCCCATTGCATGTGGTGCAGTTGTGCATCTCTGTTTAGCTTTATTGTTTTGCCTTCAATATACTGTATTCAATCTTTTTTTCAAGCGTGATCGAGGGACATGGTTCAGAAAAACAAGAATTGACACAGTCAATATAAAATCTGTGTGCTCGTTTTAGTGTAAAAAAAAGTTTGTAAAAAAAAATTTTTGAAAAAAAAAAAAGTTTGAAAAAAAAAAAAAATTAGAAAAAAAAGGTTTAGGTCCAAAAATGTGTTAAAAAATCGACCTGATGGTGGCGCTATATGGGACAGATCCATGTCGATGAGATAAGTGTAGACATACTGTGTAGCGATTTGTGTGATTTTAGGGCAAAAACTGTAGGAGCAGTATTCAAAAATGTGTTTTAAAAAATTTGGCGGGGGTCCCTGGAGCTGCGGGGGTCCCTGGAAGGGTGGAGGTTGTGGATTGGCAGACAAGGATTGTGTGTGGAAAATTTCACATGGATAGGGGCAAAAAAGTGTGATGTGACGTGACAGACAGACAGACTGACGGACAGACAGACAGGCGGTGGAGGTTTTCATAGTAACTGCGACCTAGCGGTCGCAATTATAATCATTACTTAGTATTGTTTATTTTAATTATTATTATTAAGGAACTCTAGAAATCTCAGTTGGAACTGTTACCCCAGCCCAGTGACCCGATGCTGGATAAGCGGTTGAAGATGGATGGATGGATGGATGGATTATTTTAGAGTAAGTTACTTTATTTACCATTATTGTGTACTCCGCCACATGGGGAGCAATCTTCAATTCAATCTTCAATTCAAAGAAGCTTTATTGGCATGAGAACACAAACGTTTACACAGTGGTGGAAAAAGTACCTACATTTTTATAATTAAGTAAAAGTATCAATTCTGCAATGTAGAATCCCTCTGTTACAAGTAAAAGTCCAGAATTAAAAATGTACTTGAGTAAAAGTACAAAAGTATTGGTATCCAAATGTACTTAAAGTACCAAAAGTAAAAGTACAAAATGTTTGAAAATAGCAGATCTACAAGCTCACAACGCGTCGCACCGCAATGCGTTGTGAGCTTGTAGATCGGCTATTTTCAAATAGCCTTGGTATAACATAGGGCTAAAGTGGTTTATGTATGTTTTAAACTTTATTTATAATCATTACTTAGTATTGTTTATTTTAATTATTATTATTAACTCATTCCCTGCCAGGCCCGATAGTCCCGAGATTATTCCAATGTCTTTCCCCGCCAGGCCCGATAGTCCCGAGAATTAAAAAAAAAAAAAAAAAAAAAAAAAAAAATTTTTCAAAAAATTTTTTTTTTCAAAAAAATGTTTGGACCCCAAAAAATGGAGTAGGCATGATAGCAATCGCGAAATTGCATGTTTAATCCCCATAGCAACCCCATCTTTCAAGCATGGCAGCCATTTTGGCAGCCATCTTTGTTAAACATAGTGGCTGTTATCTCATGAATGCCTGAACGGATTTCCATTCGGATTTTTTTGTTTGAAAGCTGTGAGCAATGTGGACACACGTGGTGCATTATCTAGGCATGGGTGTGCATGATCCGTGCACACCCAATTACATGGAAGTCTATGGAGACGAATGGCAGGTGGGAGTACGGAGGTATGTTAAAATGGCGGTCAATGTGTTAAGGAACTCTAGAAATCTCAGTTGGAACTGTTACCCCAGCCCAGTGACCCGATGCTGGATAAGCGGTTGAAGATGGATGGATGGATGGATGGATTATTTTAGAGTAAGCTACTTTATTTACCATTATTGTGTACTCCGCCACATGGGGAGCAATCTTCAATTCAATCTTCAATTCAAAGAAGCTTTATTGGCATGAGAACACAAACGTTTACACAGTGGTGGAAAAAGTACCTACATTTTTATAATTAAGTAAAAGTATCAATTCTGCAATGTAGAATCCCTCTGTTACAAGTAAAAGTCCAGAATTAAAAATGTACTTGAGTAAAAGTACAAAAGTATTGGTATCCAAATGTACTTAAAGTACCAAAAGTAAAAGTACAAAATGTTTGAAAATAGCAGATCTACAAGCTCACAACGCGTCGCACCGCAATGCGTTGTGAGCTTGTAGATCGGCTATTTTCAAATAGCCTTGGTATAACATAGGGCTAAAGTGGTTTATGTATGTTTTAAACTTTAGTTATTGATGTAGATTAGCATTATTGGGCTAAATGTAAAGACGCTACGCTGCGCCAACCGTGAATTCAACACAATCTGCTGTTGAGCAGTTTAACCAATTTGCTACGTACGTCTACACAAACGGTCAGATTACAAAGATAAATTGCTTAGTGAAGGCTCACGGATGTCACCATAGGGTACGCTCCAGCAGAATGTCCCGTAATGATCGTATTATTTAAAGAGGAGCATTTTAATCCGATCGGTCGTCGTTTCCTTAAAAAGGTATTAATGTATCTAAGTGCAGTACACCTCGCAACCGATGGGTTCGCATGGCTGAAAAACAACAGAAAATGACGTCTGATCGGATTAAAATGCTGTTTATTAAACAATACGAAAGATACAGGTAATTCTGCTTGAGCGTACCATACTGTGACATCTGTGAGACTTCAGTAAGAACTTTATCTTTGAAATATGAACGTTTTTGTAGACGTACGTAGCAAATAGGTTTAACTGCTCAACACGAGGTTGAAGTGAATTTATTACGTGATTTATTCCATGAGTTTATTCCATGAGTAATTGTGTATAACATGCCTGCGTTAGCCTGCAGCTAGCGCTAGCTAACGTTAGCGTTAGCCGTTAGCCACACATCCAGAATAGTCTAATAACTAAATTTTCCAACGGCGAGTGAACGATTGCATTCCGTGTCCTTCATGGATTTTTTTCCCCCTGGCTGTCAATGTTTTTATTGTCCAAAAAGAAAACGTTCTGAACGTTAAAACTAGATAGTTTTACGATCATGACAATGTTAAGTCAATGCTAAGCAGGGACTAAGCAGGGACAACAAAGGACTGCTCGCATCTGGCTCAGGCAGGAAACGGAACGGATCCTTTTTTTCCAAACTCGAGAAGAAGAACAGCGCCAGAACAGCACAAGGCCGCTCCCAATCATGAAACTAGCTCGGTTACCATGTGACATGGGGACAGCCAATAGGCAAATAGGTCGCCTAGGTCGCCTGAATGTCTCACCACAATCGCACGTCTTTAATAAAATCTGTTCCACAGATTTAAAAATAGCAGATCTGCAAGCTCACAATGCATCGCGTAGCAACACACTGAAGAGCTTGTACTGTAGATAGTGTAGAGTGAAAACAGGAGGGGGCCTAGTAAAGAGCCCTGGGGGACTCCGGACAACTAAGTAAAGTGGTTAAAGGGTAATTTACCAGCAAAAGTAGGGAGACCTACAGTAAATAGCATGTCAACTTTACCGGGCCCAAACACTAATTGCATCAATCAATTCACTAATTGCAGGTCAATCTGAATTTACTATTTAAATGGATTGTCCTCATCAATCAATTAGTGTTTAGGCCCAGGGCAAGGTGAGAGAATATCCAAACATATTTTAAGCTAACATTGACTTGAGAGAGCAACAAGAGCAGCCATGCTCCGAGGCATTAATAACCAGTGGCGTCATCTGTACAGTACCTTTGCTGAATTTCACTCCAAAGCAAAACATGTACACTTCCTTATGAAGGCAAAGGTTCCCGAGGTTGGATGTGGATTTCAGGGCAAAAAAAAGAGTTTGCCACAGTTCACCTACCCAAGTCATATTACCTATAAAAGGAGCACAGAGTGGTGTGCCAAAGCGTGATCGCGCAGATCCAAAACTAAAAATGCTGCTTTGTTTGGAAGCTGCCTCTGTTATTGCAAGCGAACAAGGGTGGGTGGGTGGGTGGGGGGGCGGGAAACCCAAGGCTGTGAGTCATACGTGAGAAATCATCACCCCTATCAGGGAATGGTGAACTCACCCGAAGACATTTGTTTTGTTTTCTCTTTACCTTTTTATGGTTAGTTCTTGAGAAGAAGGGCCGGTTGGAACAAGTGGAAACATGCAGGGCCAGAAGGCACACAGCGAGCTCTCAACGAGGCCTTGTGTGTCTGTGAGCCACAAGCAATGTTCCAGCACAAGCAGATGTTTGAAGGCACTTTTAGAAAGTAAAACTTTTACAGCGCAGCAGACCTCATCCATTTCCATCAGCATCTCATGGACCCTGATGTTTCTGACAGATGTACCGTGGCAGTCGGCGCAACACTTAATTGCGGTTTTGTTGGTGGACAGGCCACTTGATAAAGGTCATCTGGGAACATAATCGTTTTACACAGGGCTCTCTTTTAACAATTCATGACTTCATTTTCCACAAACGCAAGCCTGACAGTTTACCAGTTAGCTCATATTGGAAATGTGGATTCTGGGGACATGTAAACAAACCAAACCCTCTGTTTTGAAGAGCTCGGTTTTGCTCTCCGGCCTCTCGGCTGCCCTGGGGAACTGTTACAGACCATGAGAGGAAGCTCTGTCCCAATAACGGCCAAGTGTGTCACTTCCCGAGGGCGCACCATATCCTATTTCATAAAGGCTCAATTAATCATGGTATTGTACTCCTAATCTGGGCAATTGTCCAAAGATTTCTCGAGGGAAAGGATGGGCGAGGACATCGCTTCGGGGCGGGATCAAGGGGCATGTTTCCCTCTCACGCCGAAACGAGTGTCTAAGTTATTATGCGTCCTGTACTCTCTGAGGTACGAGAGCTCCTTGGCAGTCTGTTATTTGTTTTCTTTCCCCTGCAAAGACCACCCGCTATGCTGGCCAACAATCTTGGCTCTCCCTGTGTAGACTTGCATTTCTTACCAGCTAAATAACTCAAGCTTTCTACTATATAGGGCTAACTCTAAGCCTGAGTTATACTTAGATGCGCGCGTGGGGGCCGCACACAACAACTAGCTGGTCTACAAGCTCACAATGTAGAGTAGGTGTGCACTACCAAGAATAAATCAAGACGTAACCGAGAGAGGTTGCATTACCCGACACCATTCAAAGAAGACTGAGCTCCATATGGCCAGGTCCTATAGTTTATCTAAATTGCCCTTATCTTTTTGACCTGTTACAAATACAAGCCTTGATCTGAACACCAGCAGGTCAACTGGCGGGTGTTACAACACTGTGTGGTCAAAACCTCATAACTCAACCCTCATGCAGAGAATGTATTGAAAGCAGAAGCTCTCAAGTTTAGTCTCTCCCAAAAATGCCAGAAAGTTCTAGCCAACAAAAAGGTTTAGGTTAAGTTTCATCAACATCACCCCAGCTCCACCAGGTTGAAAGTTTGCAAAAATGTAAACAACATGTTCTGTTTGGTGATACAACAACAGCTGTGGCAAATTCACTAATGGCGAACATCTTGAGATGGAGACTTTGATATTTAGATTTAGAAGCCATGTGTAAATGATAGCAGATTGGTCCAATTGAACCTGTCACAGACTCCGGGCAAAGTTCAGTCTGATCTTGTTAATGGAGAGTATAGTGAGTCAGGACTGAGTCAAGCTGAACTGCAAAACTCTTGAGAGTTAAACTTGGAATATGAAAAAGAAGGGAAGAAATGGGGAAGTCAGAAAGTTCAAAAAGAAGGGAAGAAATGGGGAAGTAAGAACCCAACAGACTCCATGTCCACCTACTGACCCCATCCTCATTACTCACAGCCCACTGGTGTCACTCTCTATATACGAGAAGCATTAGAGTTCACAGTGGGGGAATGAAAACACTACCATACACTGACCCCTGTGGAGAGTATGCTCTTAAACATGAGTTCAAGGGTTCATTCTCCTCCTAGCAGGACAAGCCCTATAGTCAAAATCACACCCGTGTGAACTGAGCGGTGGTTTACCCACCAACCCCTAGAGCTTCGAATTAATTTATATTTAATTAAAACAACAAATCTGCAGCACTTCTCGCGTGTAACGTTAAAATGTGGCTGGTCTCGCGAGGCAGAAGTCTCCATTCGTCGCTGCAAAAGTGGGCTGATCTAAAAGTCCACAATGCGTCACTGATCCAATAGGTTGTGGGCTTGTAGATTAATTAAAAGGGTGCTTGTTTAGCGACACCGACATACAGCGAAGAATAAACCTCCAGCTACTGAACTTTCCCTACACTGACCGTCCTCCGCCTAGCAGACAGTGCTTTGCCTCTTGAGTTAAACGTGCTCACGTTTCACACAATGTAACATTAATTGATTCAGAATGATAACGAGTCAAGCTGAAACGGGCGACTCATTTGGTAGGGACGGGAAGGCAGACTGTTTACGAGACTTCTCCACCGAAAACACTGTGTAAAGCATGGATTTCTTCTCTAACGAGTCTGCCTGCACGCAGCCACGTTCACGGTAAAACTCCCTCCGTCCCTCTGTAGACTACCTAATTTGGTTCAAACGAAAACATAATCCATTGGTGTGATTATAATTGCTCGTCTCACATCGTGGTTGTTCCACGCTTCGCATAGACGATGCGATGATACTGCTCTTGCTTTTACCAACGCCAGTCGTCAGGCACGTGCACACAGACATCAAACGGGGCTTGAGCCCCTGCCCTTTTAAGAGAGAATTGTCCACCAAAGGGCCCTTTTAGAAATGTCAGCCCCTGCCTCTCTTAACATTCTCTGCACGTCCCTGACCAACGCGTGAGAGAGAGAGAGAGAGAGAGAGAGAGTGTGTTGTCTGCCTCAGTGGTGCGTGTTCCCCACACTCAAGCCCCCACCGTTGCGCTGTGTGTGTGTGTGTGTGTGTGTGTGTGTGTGTGTGTGTGTGTGAGAGAGAGAGAGAGAGAGAGAGAGAGAGAGAGAGAGAGAGAGAGAGAGAGAGAGAGAGAGAGAGAGAGAGAGAGAGAGAGAGAGAGAGAGAGAGTGTTGTCTGCCTCAGTGGTGCGTGTTCCCCACACTCAAGCCCCCACCGTTGCGCTGTGTGTGTGTGTGTGTGTGTGTGTGTGTGTGTGTGAGAGAGAGAGAGAGAGAGAGAGAGAGGGAGAGAGAGAGAGAGAGAGAGAGAGAGTGTTGTCTGCCTGCCCTGCTCAATAGCGCCCCTCCTTTAACGTGTGTGTGTGTGTGTGGTCTGTGTGTGTGGTCAGGAGAGGTATGGCCGGCGACAGACATACACGGCAGGCGACAGACATACACGGCAGGCGACAGACATACACGGCCAGTAACATCTTGAAAGCGAATCACAGGAGCGGCTACCACCGCTCAAAAAGCTGCCTCAGGGGGCCAAACCGACCTGCAGTCTATTAGTCTCCGGATTCCTTCAGAAATCGCGTGTCTGTGCAAGAAAGCTCAGCGGGAATGCAGAGGCAACACCCCAAGATCATCAGAGCGCAAAGGACGCGCCTGTATCGATATTCTAAAGGGTTCCTCCTCTTGTATTGTTCTAAAATTAATGCCAAGACTTGAGCTTGAATAAACAGACCCTTTCGCCTGCAGCACCACTTATGGACAAGAGATGAGTGCAGTTGTATGTAGGCTGTTATTAAGGTCTTATCAGAGACACATTTCCTTTCAACGCGGCCTCGGAACACAGATCTCACAGAAGGGATAGGGGTCGCAGCACTAAAGCAACAAAGACAATCTACAGTAACTAGAAGCAACTGCCGACAGTAGAGGTATCAATGCGTCTCATCGCTGAGCTTACAGGCAGCACACCTCATCCCAACCCAGTTTTCAACAACGTTTGCATTTCACACTTACAGAAATGGTGTGAAATAGTGTGTAAGGATACAGCCAGCTTAATATTACAGCCAAGGCTACAAAAAGATGGCATCATCTGAAAATTGGATGATGGCAAAGCCAAACATGTTCAAATGTTTTAATTTATTTGAGAGGTTTTCAAAATGGCAGATCTGCAAGTGTTACTGTCTGACCTTGTAGAGCAATGGTCAGAGCTCAAGACCCAAAAGAGAAATTAGACGTTTACATGGGACCCAAACTAGTGAAAATTGCAGATCTACAACACGGCACAAAGCTTGTAGATTGGCTATTTTCACTACTTATATTTTTTAATTATTTATGGCATTGCTTAGGTGTATTTGTATGCCTTAATATGTATATAAACACATATTTTGATATATATATATATATATATATATATATATATATATATATATACTTTTTAAAAGTAGGAAAATAAATTTTTACTTGAGCCGTGACTGTTTGGGAACCACTGTTGTAGAGCACCAATTTTTGCTATATGTTGTAGTGCTTAAGTGGTTAAAGACAGCCAGAAATTAGATTTCCTTTCCTTTGCATTCAGAGAAGAGCTGTGTAAGGACACAGCCAGCTCCTGACACACATTCTTCCTAGAGAGGAGGGTGGAGAGTGGAAAGTATTTCCCATAGTGAGAAACTCAGGTGTCAGTACAAAACGGGAAAATCCAAGTTGTCCAACGTCCCAGTTGTCCTACTGTGTCCCAGTTGTCCTACTGTAGCCTGGCAGTTCGAAATTGGGCGAAGCGCGCTGCTGTCTGGTTAGGCGGCAAGCTTACAGCTACTCCAACGTCCCAGTTGTCCAACGTCCGACTGTAATTATTGTCCACGACATTGCAAGCGGCGCGAAGGCCAGTGGACCTTGGTCCTGCTCTTCGCGCCCGAGTGCCGCAGGCGCGAGTGCCCGCGAAGAGCGGGCCAGGGCCGTGCGGCCGGCGGAGCGCCGCGTCAGTTACGAAGCCGTGGTGAATGCAATCGTTATATTTATGCCCAGGCCGTAAGGCCTGGGCAAGCGCACGATAAACGCATGAATGGGATGAAGATCGCTTGCTTTACAGTCTGTTCGCGGACTAGCCCATACAGCCAGGCTACAGTAGGACAACTGGGACACAGTAGGACAACTTGGACGTTGGACAACTGGGCGTAGGACAACTGGGACTAGCCTGTACAAAACAGCAAGACCAACAGTCTCTGCTGTGAAAGTTCTAAGGGAATTGATGTTTGGAAATCCTTAGGAAGCATTATGACAAGTAGATTCTTACTTGCATGCATGTGCTGAGTGATATGGACAAAATGTAATATTTATGATCAAATACCTCAATATCGATATTGTGGCAATACTGACTTCATGCAGATTGCACACATTATGCAACACACATACTGGACTTACATGTAAATAATAGAAGTTTTTTTAAATCAGTAATATAATAACTAAGTGGATAAAGGCAACTAATATTTGTCAGGTACTGCAAATTCAGAAAACAGCACATAACGAATATCTAGTCTCGTCATATCACAATATTGATATAATATCGATAGTGTATGTTGCCCATACTTGCATGCAAAGTAAAATGCAGAGTATTAACTTATTTGAGTCTCTGTAGCATACATCAGCAGCACCATAGCACTACTTTTATGTAATCTGAGCAAAGGAATTAACATTTGCCAATATGAGTTAAAAAGAAAAACATTAATATCGAGAATCCAAATGGATTGATATTTTCTTGCACGTAGTATCCCCAAAGCTGTTGTAATGTAAAAGGAATGCTGCGTGGACTTAAATGAAAACACATCCTTACCTTTGCCTTTTCAAAATGCTTTTGACGGGAATGACACAAGAGGAATGTGATATCCCTTTTGCTGTGGGAGAAAGTGTCTGTGTGGCCTATCTGGTGTCTGTGTCTGTGTGTCTGTGTGTGCATGTCTGCCTGCATCAGGCAGGTCATGTGACCATCCAGTCAGAGACAGGCTTGGTTATGGGTCATCAGCTCCTAATCCAATAACCATATCTGACTTCTGCATGTGCTAAGCGGCGACTTAGACCCATTACAAGTATTCATTAATTCAGCCAAGGCAAAACACGTCCGGAAACACTGAAAAACAAGAGGCGGGCCTTATATTGTGCATTTCTTCAAACCACCCTCTTACAGTAATAGACCGCGTAATGAGAGGCCAACATGTTTCTCATTATAAAGCCATTTTGCTGCACTTACTGCAGTCTCATTTAAGGGCCTTGCTTGCAACCGTAGGAGAATGAAGACAGGGTTTTAATACTAATAGCAATCGTACAGCATTTCCACTCTGCACTGCTGAAGCGGTGCCTCGACTAATAGTGCGATTTGTCGCAGTACACAGGAGCGTTGCGTTTCCACTAATGATGCTGAAACGCTGTATTATCATGACTCAAGTTCTCCCTGATTGGCTGAGCTGGTGAGGGTGAGGGAAGGGTAGAGCATGGATGGAGAGAGAGATGAGGAAGATGAAAGCGGAGAGTGCGGATTAGAGCTGCAACTATCGATTATTTTCTTAGCAATTACCATTCCAATTAATGTATTAATCGGGAAGTTGCTTTAACATTGGTACAGCATTGTTTTACATACAGTATCTATTTTGAATCAATTAACCGATTAAGGGGTATTTTACACCCGATTTTGAATAATAATAGGAGGGGGCTTATAGTACAGAGCCCTGGGGGACACCGGCCCACAAAGTATAGGGTTTAAGTGGTTAAAGGGTGATTTACCAGCAAAAGTAGGGAGACCTACAGTAAATAGCATGTCAAATTTACCAGGCCCAATTTGCCCAAACACTAATTGATGAGGTCAATCCATTTACAATGTAATAGCCGAATCTAACATCATAGGTTATTTTGGAGAGTTTTTTGGAAATGTTTTCCTCAGATGACAGGCCCAAAATAGTTTCATTAACTGTTGCACCCCTAGTAGGGAGCGCAGAGGAGGAAGTTGCTGGGAAAACTGGGGTTGGTAGAGGGGGAAAGCAGAGCATAGTTATATAAAAATATAACTCTATGGGGTAGACTACTAGAGTATCAAGATTAGATAAGAGGGATGGTGTGGTAGTGGTGGTGGGGATTGGAGACAACTGCTTCTCCAAGGGGGGTTTGGCAGAAGCAGGGAGAGATGGCTGGAGAGAAAGGGAGGCTTTTGTGGGCGGTGGATGAGGTGGTTTTGTGGAGCATGTCATGTGTCTCCAGGGTGCCAAGAGGCCTAGCCTGGTGGTGAGGGTCTTAGGGGTCTGCTGCTGCTGCTGCTGCAGCAAAAAAAGAAATAAGAGGAAGATGGGGCGGAAATGGGGCCAGAGACTAATCCAGTGTTTCCCAAACGTTTTAGTTCGAGACCCAAAAGGGAGAATTTTGCCGTCTCCCCGGGACAACAATTAATCACTTAAGCTCTATTTAATACTGAAAATAGCCGTGAGCTTGAGGATCTGCCATTCAAAAAAAGTAAAATATTGAAAATATTAATTAGTTAATATGGAACATTTCACCCCCCTGAAATTCGACATGTTTTATATATTTATATAGAACATTTCTTGAAATAATAAAAAGAAAATGTGTTGTAGCCTGTAGGTAACGTAAAAAATGGGCCCCTGCCCATTGTTTGGGAAACATTGGCCAAATCTATTATTATATGACACACACACACGCGCGCACACGCGCACGCACACACACACACACACACACACACACACACACACACACACACACACACACACACACACACACACACACACACACACAGAAAGCTTTTACCAGAAGCCCTGTGCTGACTGAAGCCAGTCATCCATAAGGCGGTTGACATTACAACCCCCTGGTCTACTCATGCCTGGAGTCTGTGTCACCCAAAGGTGACCCCACTGTAATGAGCAGAGCATGAACAGCAGACCCATTACATGTCTACTACAGTACATCTCACTGCAATGTGGAGAAACCAACCATGCTTATAATTATTATTAATCTTACTTACTCCACACAGTCAGCTAATAGCTAATGTCAACCAAAAGTTCACATGATTATTGTGTTTTGCGTTGAGCGTTTGTAACAGAATAACAGTGTGTGTGTGTGTGTGTGCGCGCGTGTGCGCGCGTCATAAGCGAAAGAGAGAGATAAACAGAGAGAGAGACTCGTCCTCCTCGTGTAATAACCCCCTAAGAGACAGAAAGAGAAAGGTTTTGTTCCCCCTTTAACCCAGAGGTTGTTTTTGTTTTATAGTCTTTCTTTGTCCCAGCCTTCCGGCTTTCTGCATTCAAAAAGAAGCCATTAAACATGACGCACACGAGAACGCAAACAAGCAAGTAAAGGGGCGTTAAGAGAGAGTGTCAATATGGACCCATAAGGGTCCGTGGTGGTACCCATATTTACACTGATCAGGGTTGAAACGGACTGGGTTTTGCAGTGTATGATCACGGAGGTTGGACTGGAGGAAGGGTGGGGTTTATCTGGCTGGCAGATCAGGAATCTCTCTCTCTCTCACTGCACACACACACACACAATCACACTCACACAAAGCGTGCTAAGTTGGATTGCGTTCAGAGAGCTAATGTAGGCCAGATACACACACTCAGAGGGCTTTTTAATGGGACAGATGTAGTAGCTACAGATATACCACACCAAGTGTTATCCTGCTGCAGTGCTGCTCCCACCACAACCAACCACACAATGCAACACAAGTCCAGTGTGTGTGTGTGTGTGTGTGTGTGTGTGTGTGTGTGTGTGTGTGTGTGTGTGTGTGTGTGTGTGTGTGTGTGTGTGTGTTTCAGATAAGATGGGCCAATCGCGGTAGGAGGAACAAGAAGCTGAAAGACTTTCTGAAGCATTTCCACATGTACTTCCAGTCTTGTTTTCTTGTGATATGTATCACCAGGTGGTCCCACTCTCCCGGGCCCAAATTGTCAAATGTAAGCCATTTACCATGAGAGGGTGTGGGTTGTTGGCTGATTTACCACTGTTTCAGGGTTGTGGCATGAGGCGATGCCGAGAGCCAAACAACCCTGAAACAGTGGTAAATCAGCCAACAACCCACAACCCTCGAATGTTAAATTGCTTTTCTACCACTTCTACCATATAAATGAAAGAAAACACAGTTGTAACTTTGCAAGGTTATTTAGTTACAATCATTGCAACACAACAGTGGGCGGGGTCCATGAGCCAACTCAAGGTTGTTGACTGATTTACCACTGTTTTAAGCCAATCAGAAACCAGTATCTGAACACATGTGACCACAAAAAGTGGTAGAAAAAAGCATTTTAAAGAGCACCGATAAGAAGAATTTACTAAAGAAATTATTTCAGACACCTTAAAGGCCCTTTCGCAATGGGCATGATAACGATAAAAATAATATTGTTTTCAATTGAAGTGGATGGCAGTGTCCACAGTCCACACCACAACGATAACGCTGTCATAATTGATGTGAACACCGACATATCATCGTTATCTTTATCGCGTCCGGAGCCGGGAAGGAGGTGTACAACTTTGAATGTTGTGTCGAAAAACCGCAAACCAAGTCATTATAACTTTAAACTGCAAATGTGCAGAACCAACCCGTAGACCTGACTTTGACGAATATTGCCTGTCTCTACTTCAAACAAATGCATGACAAACAATTAGGGTGCAATTAAGCATTAGACATCCATCACAACAATTCCAAGTAATTTGTTGACAGACATATAAAACCTGGACCTGAAACCGATACAGGGCACAGAGCTGAAAGAGAAAACCAGGTCCCCGTCAGAGCCAGATCACGTCTGCTACTCGGACAGAAGCCAGATTGCAAACGGCAGCAATAAATTCTTAAACTTGGAGTGCCACAAGCCTATTTCCTTCAAAATAATGATAATTGGATATTAATGTTATAAATCGAATCCCCCCCAAAAACTGTAGTGTTGAAAGTTTTAGTACAGTATTTCTGTGGACGTATTGAACAGCTCATAAAAATACTGGATTCGATTATAATTTTTTCACCAAAGCACTTCTCTCCCTACTCATCTTTCTCCTTTGCCAACAACAGTGGTGGTGTAAAAACATAAGCTAAAAAGATTATAAATAAATAAAATGTTTTACATGCATGGGTGCATTATAAACTGTATAGATAATAAGTTATACGATTTAAGTTCCATATTCTCTTATACATTTTCTGGTTGCTAATGTTGAAAGTGCATTCACATCAGGCTCAGGCATGACAAGTATTTGTGACGCGATATTGTTTGTTCAATATTAAGTCAATGTGAGGGGAGGTGCATGGTCCTGAACACATCAGGAGTGCAGTCTGTTCTGCCCATTTGCCAGAGAAGCTAGCAGCTTACGTTGGGAAAGTGAGATTACACAGCAGGCAAGACAAGACAAGACATCCTTGCACAAATGAAAAACAGAAATAGTACCAGTAAGACTCCCTAATCGGGAGATAAGCGACCGTCAGGTCGCAGCGTGATTTTAGCGCAAAATGTGTAGGAGCAGTGTCCAAAAATGTGTTCGAAAGAAATCGGCCAGATGGTGGCGCTATATGGGACAGATCCATGTTGATGATAGATAGATAGATAGATAGGTAGGTAGGTAGGTGAACTATGAATAGATAGATAGATAGATAGGTAGGTAGGTAGGTGAACAATGAATAGATAGATAGATAGATAGATAGATAGATAGATAGATAGATAGATAGATAGATAGATAGATAGATAGATAGATAGATAGATAGATAGATAGATAGATAGATAGATAGATAGATAGATAGATAGATAGATAGATAGATAGATACCTTTATTATCCCAAGGGGGAAATTCGGTTGTCCAGTTGTACAGCAGTATACTATATGACATGAGTGTAGACATACTGTGTACCGATTTACGTGATTTTATATTAGGGCAAAATCTGTCGGAGCAGTGTCCAAAGATGTTTTTGAAAAAGTCAGCCTGATGGTGGCGCTATATGGGACAGATCCATGTTGATGACATGAGTGTAGACATACTGTGTACCGATTTACGTGATTTTAGGGCAAAATCTGTCGGAGCAGTGTCCAAAGATGTTTTTGAAAAAGTCAGCCTGATGGTGGCGCTATATGGGACAGATCCATGTTGATGACATGAGTGTAGACATACTGTGTACCGATTTGCGTGATTTTAGGGCAAAATCTGTAGGAGCAGTGTCCAAAAATGTGTTTAAAAAAATGGGCCAGATGGTGGTGCTATATGGGACAGATTCATGTTGAAGGCTCTCTTGGCGCCGCCGAGGCGGACGCGTGGGTACCGGCCCCGGCTCTCCCGGTCGCTCCTAGCCCGAGTTACGGCATTTTATGTGCGCTGCAGTGGCGGGGGTCCTCCACTAGGGGCATCCATGCTGGAGCACCAGGAGTCGGTGGTCCCCGGGAATTCCCCGTGAACAGCCCCGTTTGGGTGGTCATTTTTGCACTTTTTGGCGGCGGCGGAAGGGGGTCCCTGGAGCTCCAGGGGTCCCTGGTGGGGTGGAGGTTGTGGATTGGCAGGCAAGGAGTGTGTGTGCAAAGTTTGGCATGGATTGGGGCAACGGTGGCGGAGATATGAGTTGGGGAAAAGTGTGACGTGACGGACAGACTGACAAACTGACAGACAGACTGACGGACAGACTGACAGACAGCCGGAGGTTTTGGTAGTAACTGCGACCTGACGGTCGCAACCAATGTACTATTATGTACTATATGCGTCTTCAAAGCATTTCACATTACTAAATAAGGTGTTGTTGTGGGGGCTGTGCAGAGTGCTGATCCATCAAAGATATACGCCTATTAAAGATGAACTTTTATTTTAGAAAACATTGTGTACTGTACACAAAGATAAATCTCAATATACTGTATTTTTGGAATGAAAAACAGGACAGTAATCGCCTCTATCACTCTTGCACCCCAAGTTTAAGTCCTGTGTCTTCTGTTAAAGACCATCTAATGTGACTTTTACACTTGTCAACGGTCGACTTTATAAGTAACTAGGCCAAGTAACTGCGCCCTGGACCCGTGGGAGAATACTGAACTTCAAAAAGGCTTAACGTCTCATCGCATCAGATGAGAGTTGATGTGGGGGAAGTGGTGAGAAAGAAGCATAGGGTAACATGTAAATGGAGAGAAATGGGACACAATCACAGACAAGGCCAAACACTGACTGAACAAATGGAGGAGGGGCAAAAAACTAAATCTAAGTCATATGGGGTCTCTCCCTTTCTCTCGTGATCTCTGGCAATCCACTGGACAGCATCTGGACAGCTGGAATTTGACCAATGTGGGGGATGTGGGAGTATGGAGTTTCTCCCATTTTGCGGGGGGTGGGGGGTACAGTATTAAAAGCTGAGAGACAGTATTAAGAGTGGTGGAATTAACCATTGAATGGAAGACAAACAGCACTGACATACTCTAAGCTGGTCTGAGTGTTTTAATGGACAGACTGACAAATGCTACAAATGGATTATTTTGAAATGTCACAAATTAAGAAACCCTTCTTGCTCACACATGGTAGTTCACTAAGGATTATGGCTATCAGTACAGTGTAACGCCTTCTGAAATGAATGCCTTGTGCTGAGGCAAATATGTGGGGAAAAGCAGTTCAAAGTCAAAGTGGGCTACTCCCTCTGAATGTGACATTTCCTTGCTGCAAGCACTCATTTGCATGGCCACTAGATCTGCGTCAGGTGTTAGCCCTGCTTGCATGTTCACTGTGTAAGAGCGCTGTTTTCAAGGGTGATATTTGTTGATGTCACTCTGACCACATGAGGCCTTAATTCTCAGTATAACTCATGTTTTTAAAGGAAGGCACTGATGGTCCTGAGAACTCATTGAACTCATTGCATATTTTGAACAACATGTGGCTGTTATCTGAAAACAAAGCAAATAGGAATTAAACCTAACATAAAAATATATAATATGATCTGTTGACAGTTGGCATCTTCTGCAGAGAGGACTTTTGAGGACCCGTTTTATGGATCAATGGAAAGAAAACCTTGCGCAACATCTGTATTACTAGTGCTTCCATGTCCAAACGGAAGGCTTTAGAAATCCCCCACCCCACATCTGGTCTACCCGGATCTAAGATATTAGTCTGTATGGCTCCAATGGTGTTTCATGGAGGAACAGCAGATTCTGTTTCAGCTATGGAGCAAGTAACCATTTAACCCACTTTCAAACTCATTATAGCTGATAAACCTTTTTGAAAGTATAAAATACAGTATATAGGGTATAAGTTGTTAACCTCAGTTCCCTCTCCCTTGCTTGATACACCCAAACCCAATCTTTGCCTCATATTGCCTGTGTCCAATTTGGATACAATAGCAAGAAGCATATGAGAAACATACAGTACATATAAAATGACACTCGTCAAACCTTTGCTTTGACTGATCCTAGATTCCTAGATTCTGTTTGGTTACTACATAGTAAATGCTCTTTGAAGTTGTTTCTGCCTTATCTCTCTACACTTGAAGTTGATCATGGTTTTTCAGCCAATGCTTTTCACCCCAACAATGTGCTAAAACCGAGTGAACCGTAGTAAGGTCTGGCTTTGTGACGCTTGTCTCTTGTGGCCCACAAAAGAAGTGCATATATACTTCACAAATGAAAATCAGGTGTGCAATGAAATTCAACCCTGAGCAATGTGCAATGTGAAACTTATATTTGTGTAAGACATCTGCATGGGCCCCGGCTGTGCAGTCGATGACTAAATATTACAGTTTAACATCTTGAGTGTCAATGCTGGAAACCTGCCACTCTAATTGCTATCCTGGTTTATAAATATGTTTTAACAGAGATTAGCCTCCGCCTAACCCCTAGCACCCTTCTCTGGGGAGTTCCAATTGCTCATGTTGTCACATCCCCTCTCCCTACAGTAAATATTTGTGCTGTGGAACTGCCTGGCGGGGCGGCAGACACCGGCCTCTGCTGAGTGCCGAGGAGAGAGAGAGAGAGAGAGAGGGGAGAGTCGGGTGAGACCAGGAGAGAGGAGGTGAGTGGGTGGATTTCCTGGCTTATAGCCTTTCACTCTAGCCTACATTTTTGGTTTCCGTTTGTGGAAAAAGAAAAACGTACTAGATGTAATACAGGTTAAAACTTTAAAGCAAAGGAAGAATAACAGAATCTTCTTCTGGCCCAGTGGATAACTTCTGTAACACTGACCTGCAATAACTGCTTTAAAGGGGGAGATTAGTACCGAATGTTTTTGCTACAGTATGTTTTGTTTTTCCCTATTTCCCAGCCAGTGTCCATTTGTCCGGGGCTAATATCAGAAACCACTGGACCGATCAACCATCAATTTCTTTGGTCTGCTCTACCCAGTAAAACTGGGATTTATACAGTATATACACACACACACACACACACACACACACACACACACACACACACACACACTCTGAAGGCTTAAAGTGTAAACATTTTGTTGTTATTGCCCTGAGATACAAATGCTATGTACCCATGAAATGCAGGTGCAAACTCGATTTACATTCTTCAGCAAACACCAAGTGATGCCAGGCTACCTATGCAAGATGCACAACAAACCTTGCTTCAAGGTATCTTCCTCTCAGTGGCTCATTAAATGGTGTAATTACCCATATAAATTACCCATATAAATCGGAATTACAATTCTAAATGACCAGGTTGGAGTGTTTATATCCCCTCAATTAACGTTTGGCTAAACCACACTTGCAACAGGTTGGCTACACACAGTAAAATTCCGAATTGAACTCTGAACAAATTAACACTGAATTTTACTGTATTTCCCCAGTTGAGTGAGCGACAGCCCTTAGGTTTATGACATGGCATAACAGAAAAACTGGTCTTTTAACTAGGAGTTTGAAAAACTGTCCACAAACATACAAATAGGTGTGGCAACAGAGTGAAGGCCTTTAGGCCTTATTAAGATCTACCAAGTGGCAAAGGTTAAAAGTCTAACATAAAAGCTGCCGAACATTTCGTTCACAAAGCAGTTAAAAACAGGTCAAACACAAAAGCCACCAAACAAATGGCAGTGCACTGGCTCTGCAGACTCAGACTGTGGCAAGAGTAGCTCCAACGAGGTCTGTCTGTGTTATTTCAAAACACGTTTTATTTAGTCAACTAGCCCTACTTTGCCTAAGAAAAAAGTCCTGTGCACCTCTTTGGACACTAGTAGAATAAGTATTATTCCTATTCAAGATACTGTGACATATTGTAGGCCTATATGTACAACTGTACTGTTTGACGTGATATTTGCCTTCGGTCTGAACAAAGCCTTGAACTCCACATTGATTGCTTTTATCCTTTGATCTAGATGCATTTTTATGAGCTGTTCATATTAAGAGGAACAGGAAAAAAGAAAAGTGTCATGGCCATTGGTCGACTCAGCTACATTCTTCAGCTGAAGTGGTAACGCAACACTTCGCACACATCACCTGTTCCAACTTCCAATATTCCCAATGAGCCTGCAGCCCTGATCCAAAGCACACTCCTCCTCCTCCTCCTCCTGCCCTCCTCAGCCTTTCCCCCAGCGTGTTGAGTAATGAGCAGGGGCGTTACAACTGGGGGGGGAGTGGGACTGAGTTACTAGGGCCCAAGGTAGAGGGGCCTTAATTATTTCATACTTTAGTTATTGAAAAATAGCAGATATACAAGCTCACATCGCGGCACCGAGTGCCGCGCTGCGAACTTGTAGATCTGCTATTTTTGAAAAAGTTGTGAAAATGTGTGCAAATCTTCAAATATATGTATTCTTTTAAGCGTACATTTGTACATTCTGCTTCTGGGGGGTCCCTGGAATGTTTTGAGATGGGGGTCCGTGGCCAAATACATATCATTTTGGGGGTCCTTCACATGAAAAAGCACCGCTGACAAAAAACCTTAGAAGTATTTGAAATAGGCCTATTCAAAAACTTGCACACATTTTCATGATTTTTCAAAAATAGCAGATGTAAAAGCTTGCAGGGCGGCACTCGGTGCCGCGCAGCCCGCGCTGTGAGCTTATCTGCTATTTTTCAATAGTTAAAGCACAAAATAATGCGTTCACAGTTCCCCCTGTGAAGAACATTCATGGGGGGCCTCGCAGTGAATCCTTGTACCCAGGGCCCAGAATGTGGTGCGACACCTCTGGTAATGAGACGCCTGCAGAGAGCTCAGCTAGGCAACCCAACACCGCCGGAGGCTGACATTACGTGTTCAGGTGAACGACAACACTTACCCACTAACTCCCAGCGCTAACGCTCAACTGCCCAACGACAATGGGGCCGCTGTCTCTTTGTTTGGGGTCTTTTACACGGTCCAGTGTAAAGAGGGCAGGTAAAAGAGCAGTGGAAGTGTGTCCAAAGAGGGGAGAGGAGAGGAGAGGAGAGGAGAGGAGAGGACCACTCCCTGTTCTGGCATGTTGGAGCAGGGGGGGGGGGGGGGGGGGGCGTTGTGACATGACCACTGTCAGAGACACGGCCCTGGTCGACCTCTGCTGAAACATGGCAGGAAGAGCTCTGTTCGGGTACACATTGCCATTCCTAAAAGTGCCATTCCTACCCACTGCCATTCCTACCCACTGCCATTCCTACTGCCATCCCTAACCCTAACCCTAACCCTAACCCTAACCCAAACCCTAACCCTAACCCTAACCCAAACCCTAACCCAAACCCTAACCCTAACCTCAGTAGGAATGGCAGTGGGTAGGAATGGCACTTTTAGGAATGGAGAACTGACCCCGCTCTGTTCCATAATGACATATTGACTCACGCTCCAATGATTTGTAGTTCAAAGTGGAAGCAAATTATGGTCCATTATGAAGTATAATAAGTAAGATTAGGCCTAAAAGTCCTACAAGACTGGATCCTTTTATATTTAAGCCAATTAAATTATGTAATTATGTAACTCGTGTAATGGCCTTCCCCAAAATGGATACAATTACTCATGCTGGACATGAACTCTTTAAACCACTTACAGTATGTTATGACCTATTAGAAATGTTTCAAAATAGCAGACTCGAGCTTGTAGATGTGCTTTTTTTTGAAAGTTTCCGAGATTGTTTAGGGGGAAAACAAATCCCCTAAAAATATGCCCCAAAAGAAACCAGGGTGAAAGTGGCCAAAAGGGCCTGATATACAGAATGACAAGGACCACACAGGGCAAAGCAGAGCTGTGATCACATAGTGGGCAAACAAACTATGCCTCACAACGCGCACTCACACAGCGGTGCAAAAATACACACGCCTCAAATTCTCTAGCACTGAGTCTGCACAGTCCAAAGAGTCCAGCGCTTTATCCATCTCCAAAGCTTATGCCGTCGCCCACGCAAGTATAGTTTGCATTTCTTTGCATGCTGCAGTGCCGTGTCATGTTGACTTGACACACAGACAAACACGACTTTGATTCCAGCGTGCCGTGTGCTGCATGCCAAGTCACATAATCCATTCCCACTGTACAGCCACCAGTGAGAGTGTGCGGCACTGTGCGCGCCACAGCCCTTTTTCACACCAGAAACCAAAATGAGTGTTTACAGTAACTCTGTCAGTCTGTAAAGTATTTCAGCGTGTTTCGTTTGGCCTTTAGCCCTCCTCTCGCCTTCTTATCCCATTGTTTTCACAGGTGTCTTGCAGAAACCTTCCCTGAACGGCTCCCCTCTGTCACTGCCTGCATGTGGAGGGACTCCCCAGTCACTCCCAGCCAGGGCGCTTTTGGTCTCTCACACTTGAAGAAAGAGCGGAGGCGAGCCGTGGTCAACTGGGCCCCGTCAACCAGAACACTTCCGGGCAACGGGCCAAGTCCAAGGACGGTGGGCTAAACAATAAGCCTGGCTGGTATGACGTGTGGAGGCTCATTCAGTCTCGTATGGCCCCATGCATTCAAGCATGGTAGGCCTATGGCAGACACACGCATTCAATAGACCAGTGGTTCTCAAACGTAGAAATCTGAAGGTCTCCCCTTAACTTTGACAGTGTACAAATGGAACCAAATGGACCTGTTAGGGTCCATTTGGTTCCATTTGTACACTGTCAAAGTTACAGACTTGTACGGGTTGATTTAGACCCCCATAAAGGAACCTATAGAAAGTCCCTGAAATCCACATTGAGAACCACCACAATAGACAGACTGGCACACCAGCTGGCTGGCGTGATGGAAGAGCTGTCACTTCCACTGTTATAGTAAGAGGGCTGAGAAGGCTCCCACTAAATCGGATCAAATGTCTTCAAAATGGCATGAGATTTAATTTGAGGAGATCAGAGCTCCAAGGAAGAACTGTCTTTTTGTTCAATTCATTATGTCAAGAACTGGACAGATTAGGGAAGGAAGCTGCTCCTGAGGGTGTGTAGTGTAGTGTAGTGTAGTGTAGTGTAGTGTAGTGTAGTGGTGTGTAGGCAGTTTCATAATAATCATGTTTAAATGTTGTCATACCGTTGTGGCTGATGTGTCACAAAACGTCACCATAATAGGCTACTTTATATCAGCATCACACAGGGACGTGCTGGCCATTGGGAAAAGCGGGACAACTCCCGAACGGCCGGTTCATTCCCGGCAGGTCCAGGCCGGCCATTTAGGAAAAAATTTAACCGTTTGCACAAAAGTAGTGAAAACAGCAGATCTACAAGCACACAACGCCTCGCGGTGCGAGGCGTTGTGTGCTTGTAGATCGGCTGTTTTCACTAGTTTACATCATTTTTAAAATGATGAATACAAAACAAACGGTTTTGGACATACAAGGTTTCCACCCGACAACGACGAAATATAACTCATGTAATTGGCCCACTGGCTTGTCACTTGTCATGATCTGAAATGGCAAATCTTTGAGCAGCAGCAGCGCTATAGAGAGAGATCTCTCTCTATAGCGTGCAATGAGGGCCTCTGCAACTCTTTTTCCCGGGCTGAATCAGGGGCCCAGCACGTCCCTGCATCACAGCAGTGGTGGAAAAAGTACTCTCAATTTTTACTTAAGTAAAAGTATCAATGTTGCAACAGAGAAATACAAAGTAAAAGTCCGGAATTCAAAATGTACTTGAGTAAAAGTACAAAGGTAATGGCATCAAAATGTACTTAAAGTACAAAAAGTAAAAGTACTCATTATGGAGAATGTCCCATTTGAAGTTTTCAGTAAAGCAAAAAATAATAATAAAAAATACTCCAAATTATACTTAAGTAGGCCTACAATACTTAAAGCTCCACTTGGTCCCTTTAAGTAAATGTACTTGATTACTTTACATCACTTAGTGAGCATCAGCACATCTGTCAACACAGCCCAGTTTAACAGGAAACGTTTTCGCTGTAGTAACACTTACAACACACTTTCAGTTTTGTCGTTACACAGTAACAACATGACATAGAATGCACACAATGTAACTTCACTTCAACTCACCCGAAATCGTCTGATGTTGCTCAGCAAAACAACATTCCCCCCTATAGTGAAAAGCAGTAAGATGTTCTGGAAACCTGTGGCGACTGGACTGATCGTTTTCGCAGACTGACAGTTCAAACAGCTCGAAAAAACGACGTACGTGAAGCTATATTTCAGGAAAAAAATACAAATAAAGGTAATGGAAAAATGCAACACAGCATGCGATGAAGACAGCAAGGCTTTGTGTTGTTGTCCAAACCGCGGGAGAGAAGAAGACAGGCTTCAGCAAAAAACATATGGAAACTTCTCTTTGACAAGAGACTTTCCGATATATTCCTTGCACCACTGCAAGCTCCACAAGCAGACAAAAACAAAGGTACAGTAGTAGGCTATATAAACACTACCACCTCCTGCTGCTCTAACGTTTTGACTGAGGTAGTAAGTGCACACTCACTTCAAAAGTTGAAACCCCGCCCCTTGTAGCTGAGCGTGCATTATTGGTTCATGTTCACGCTACACACAGAGGGCCATTACCGCGATATAGGAGGCCAAATGTCTATTATTTGTCAATATGTCAATACTAAAATGTAAATATAGCCTACTCTGTTGCAAGTAAAGTCAAATGTGTATTCAAAATACCCCCAAAAATATAATCCTGGCATGTTTAATGTGTGTTGTAATAATAATCAAATCTGAAAAGTAATGTTGTGTAGCGAAGTAACAAAAGTAGGGTACAACATTTGCCTCTGAGATTGTAATGGAGTGTAAAGGTAAGCCTACGGTAAGGTAAGCCTCAAGTAAACTTAAAGGAGTGGTTCACCCTCAAAATGACTTTTGTTCTATTGAATAGGCTACTCGTGCATGGAGATTTGAGTTAGAGAGAGAGAGAGATATATAGGCCTATATAGCCTAGACCATATATATATAACGGCCTATATAGCCTATATATATATATAGGATATATATATATATATATATATAGGATATATATATATATATATATATATATAATTCACTAATAATGTACATATCTGTTAGCAAAATGCACCCAGACGTGTCCGATGAAGCCGGTCGATTGACATACAGTATTGCCCAAGTGTGTGCCACCAAAACTGCGGGGGGAGTAGCGACCAGACAAAAATACAACAATAAAACAGAGCAATCAATAATAAATGTAGCTGGCTGCAACAGTATAATATGTAACATATTGTACAATGTGATGAGCCATGGGTACAACCAAGCAGATGATATAGCTGCAAGCAGAATGCGATGGTGCCAGGCGAGGAGTTTGAGTTTGAGTTTTGAGTTTAGGATCATCTTACACCCGGCAACAGCTATTGTTCCTGGGGTGCACACAGAACAATATCCAAACACAAAAATCTAAAACAAGTTTACAGGAGGAGAAGAATAGAATGATGATGGAGAGAAGATGAAGGTGAAGATGAGATGATGAAGTTGAAGAGGAGAGGAAGATAAAGAGACAATGAAGCATAAGATGAGGAGAAGAGGAAAATAAGAGGAGATGAAAAGGAGATTGAATATATCGTTGTTGTCGGGTGTAGGCCTATGTCCAGGGGCGGGCATTTGCTCTACGCAGACTACGCAACTGCGTAGAGCCCCAAGGCAGAGGGGGCCCCCTGCTGGGCTCATTATTCTGAGCATTTAGAAAAAAAAAGTAAGTCTCTAGCCCATTCCTGTCAAAAGTTATGATTGTTTAAAGAATTGACCAACTGCTCACTGGAGTCAATAGGTTTCACACAGAGATCAAACTTCCTTCACCAAACAGGAAGTGCCCTTCACCAAACAGGAAGTGCCTCTATATCTCATGAACCGTTTGTCGTACAGACTCGGGGCTGGTGTCATATGACTTGATTAAGAGTCCTTAACCTTAATTGGCGCTTCCTTCGCCAAACAGGAAGTGCCCTTCGCCAAACAGGAAGTGCCTCTATATCTCATGAACCGTTTGTCGTACAGACTTGTGGCTGGTGTCATATGACTTCATCAAGAGTCCTTCACCTTAATTGGTTTAACTTAGTCCTGTCCCCTCTTAAGTTCTGATTGGCTGTTGCCCCTTGTGACGTGGGTAGAGCTGCGAGGGCCCGGTCATTGCTGCTTTAAATTAAATTAAATAATTAATAATTAAAATATAATTTAAAAGTATTATTATTCTTTGATATTCCCTTATTGTTATTAAAATAATTATTTTCCTGCATCAAATATGTCCTGTATACAAATATACATATAGGCCTACTCTATATAGGCTACCTTACTGTACTCTTCTTAAATTAATCAAATAGATCCAAAATGATTGTGGTTAGGTATAAAACCAACCATAATGACAACAAATAGGCTTCCTCTGCCTCTGCTCTTCATTGTCTTGTCAAGTTCATCGTCTTGTCATGCTAAATCATCACTTTTTCAGAATAGGTATTGAGTTGGAGGGTGGCATTTTTAATTCCTGCACTTCGCACGCACGCATACTGTTTTTTTCACGCATATCTATTTTTCACGCGCGCTCATGGGGGGGGGCCTCTTTTACTACCTTTGTGGGGAGCCCCCAGTTTATAAAAACCGCCCCTGCCTATGTCAGGGCTTTACTTTACGAAAAAACATACACATTTGAAACTTGGAGATACAAGGTTTCTGCCTGACAGTGATGATTAAATGCCTGGATCCCAAGGCTATAGGCCTATACTGCAACCCCTCTCTCTGACCTGATGGCTCCATTAATCGAGCTATTAAAAGAGAGAAATGCACATTCTTCCACCCCAGGGGTCACTAGCGGTAGGCCAGCAGCATGCAACAAGAACTCTTTCTTTGGAGTTTCTCCCAGGTGAGCATAGCTAAATGCCTAAACCAAGACCTAACCCTAGCCGTAACCTCACAAAACTATGCCTAAACCTAACCTTAACCCTAGGCTTATAACCTAGAAACACTATGCCTAAACCTACCTAACCTTAATCCTAACCTTATAGTCTCACAAACACTATGCATAACCCTAACCTCAAAACCACGCCCACCTGGGCAAAACACCAGGAGAAGTGAGATACCATTTCTAGAAGGGTGTTGTAGACTATTCCTCCACTGAGAGAGTGAATAACTGCTTGCTGCAAGGCTGTCGGCAAGGCCAGCAGACAGACGGCAACAGCGGTTTAATGGGCTCAACCGCTGTACACTCCAGGGCAGGGCCGCATCAGCTACCACTCCCTGCAGGCACCAAGCACCCCTGGTGATAAGCCATCTCCGCAGCTCCAGGGGGGTCACTCACAAGCATCCACTGCTCCCAGCCACCAACCTCAGTGGTGGCATGCCACCAGAGGAGGTGTCAAGTTACCCTGCTACAACAGAGATGGGCTCCAGATATCTATCTTGTCCATCCAGGTCCTAAAGTTCCTGTCAGACATCTGCCTAGTGGAACAGAAAAGCTGCTTCCCTTATGGCAAACTTAAAGCAGAGGTTTTTGGCTACCTACCAAGAGGATGCCACAAATCTACTATCAGAATGAGGAGAGAAAAGGAGAGTTTGTTGGGAACCTATGCCACTGACCTGGGTTTCCTGACAGACACTCTATGATGCTCTCCAAGAGGCACAACTGGCAGAGTCAACTTTGCTCCAAATCCCCCCACACCAGAATAAGACACACTGAGTGGATGGATGATGACACATTTGATGGCGAGACAGTGCCATCTTGTGACAAGGACAGATAGCGGGGCAGTTAAGGAGAACAATACTTCAGTTCTGGAAAGAAGCACCAAAATTTGACAGAGTGTACCTCTTGGGTCATTCTTTAGAAAAATCACATTAGACACTTAATTTTCAAAATGGCCGCCAGTTTTAAAGATGGCCGCCTTTTCGGATATATTTTACAGTAAGCCAGACAGTTTATATCGAATTTTCATAATATTAGAGTTGTTTTGAAGGTTTTAAAACATCCTGAGTTCATTTATTACACTTTTAAAGCAGCCATAATAACCTTTCTGACTTTTGATTGGGGTCTTTCCTCACCTGGGACCCCCCAGACAGACCCCTGAGCCTATTTAGCTCTGCTCCTGCTCCAGAACAATGTTAAATTAGATCTGAAATATGCCCTGAAATAAAAAAATTACTAGTAACAAATAACAGAGGTCTTCCACGGGGGGTCCGGGACCCCTGGGGGGGTCCTCAGAGCTACTACAGGGCCTGCCAAATCTTTTTTTTTTTCTTTTTTTTTTTTACATTTTAAACTTCGAAGTGTTTTTATGTATCCTGGTTTTATGTATTGTACTGTGATGGTTTATTAGTATTCTCAGTATTATTTATAATGTTTTTGTGTTAAGCAGTTATGGTTGACAGCTGTTACTGGATTGCAATAATGAAGGTATTGCAACTTTTCACAGAACAACATTTCCATTTATTGCACTGCACTCACACTGACAACACACACACACACACACACACACACACACACACACACACACACACACACACACACACACACACACACACACACACACACACACACACACACACCTCTTTGTTATTGTCACCCCAAAACCCTCACCTTATCCTCTTATAGAGCCCATGGTCAATTACGCCCAAAGAGATTCACTACAATACAGTAATTTCAGACATGCAGGATATATATTCATCATCATCATCATCTTCAATGTCCAACCTATTAGTGTTGACACAGTCTCCACCATAGCATAGAGTGAAAGGCAGGTTATTTGAGCAGATGCACCGTCCCTTACAACCTGCTTTGCAGACACATTTGATGAGCTCAAGTACTGCCTTTGGAGCAGGGAGAGCAAGAAACCTGAAACCTGGAATAAACCCTCCACTCTCTGAATTCCATCTATTTTCTTCGATTGGTGGAAGCACAGGGCAATTTGTCAGGTATGATTTATCCTGCATTGTGACGGAGTTGGCACGGAGGTAATGTGGTAGCAGTGCAGCACGAGTTGGAGGTAGCATCTCACCCTCCAAGTTCTTTGACAGAAATAGTTCCCATCTGAGTAATCCCAGGGTTGTTGGACCTTTTGAACTGTAAACATGGCATGCAAAATGTTCCGACTGCAATGTTGATGGAAGCTCACCATTTATAAGCTCTTGCCAAGGTCCTTAAAGCGGTTAATGGCTTGGTCATCATCATCATCAAGTAGGCATTGACCCATGTCTTTTTGGTGATTCCAACAAATGTTCTTCCCCAGTCAGCACCTGAAAAACTATGTACGCAAAGGAACCCTTGACATTTGTAACATCCAATAACTTAAACTCACTCGAATATATCAATTTCCTTTTTTTGTACTGGAGGCAAGGACTTGATAAGGAATCGGGGTATCAGCCTCTTCATGTGTTTGCACTTCCTCAAAATCATGTCCCTTGATGAAGGTCTCGTATTATGATGCCTACTTTGTCATACCTGACAAATTGCCCTGAGCTTCCATCAATTGAAAAAATAGATGGAATTCAGAGAGTGGAGGGTATGTTCCAGTCAGGTTTCTTGCCCTCCCTGCTGCAAAGGCAAAGCTCATCAAATGTGTTTGCAAAGCATTGCCTAGCGTTGCCAGCCTCTATCACACTTCGTTTTGGGAAGAGAGTCTGGGATTTCAGGAAGAGCTTTCATTTCTGGGGGGCGGGCTAAAGCCTAGTGACGCGAGCCCCAAACCACGTGCCCCAAGCACACAACCCTGATTGGCCAACCCTTGAAGCTGGTTGAGGAAATAGAATCTCAATGGATCAGTTCCAAACCGTACTACAACACCACTACCGCCAGGGGGTGTTGTTGTGTTCGTTCTGGTTTATTAACCAGGCAATGCAAAGCAGGTTACAAGGGACGGTGCAGCTGCTCACAATAACCTGTCTTGCACTCTCCTCCCTGCAAATGCTATAGTGGAAACTATCAACACTATTAGGGAGGACATGTATAGTAGTGAATTTCTTTGGGTACAATTGACCGTGAGCTCTTTAAGAGGATAGGGTGTGGGTTTTGGGGTGACGATAACAAAGAGGTGTGTGTGTGTTGTGTTGTCAGTGTGAGTGCAGTGCAATAAATGGACATGTTAGACTGTGCGCCCAAAGTGAGAAGTTGCAATACCTTAATTCTTGCAATCCCTGCAGTAACACCTGTGAACCTGTCTGTCTAACACACAAATGTTATAAATAATACTGAGAATACTAATAAAAACAGTTTCAAATATATAAAAAAAAAAGAAAGAAAAAAAACTTCCCCATCAAGATTCGGCAGGCCCCCTGTAGTAACTCTGAGGACCCCCTAGGGGATCCGGACCCCCTGTGGAAGACCCCTGGGTATTTGCTACTACTCATTTTTGCTTTCAGAGCACAGTTACAACAACTTTAATGCTTCAGTTATGATCTAATTTAACATTGCTCTGGAGCAGGAGCAAAGCGATTACTGAGATAAGCTCAGGGGTCTGTTTGGGGGGTCCCAGGTGAGGAAAGACCCCAACCAAAAGTCAGAAAAGTTATTCTGGCTGCTTTAAAAGTGTAATAAATGAACTCATGATGTTTTAAAACCTACAAAACAACTCTAATATTATGAAAATCGGACATTAACTGGCTGGCGTACTGTTCAGAGGCAGCCATCTTGGAAACATGGCAGCCATTTAGATTTTCAGTGTCTAACGTGTTTTATCATAGGAACAACCCCTAAGGAGTACCTGTGAAAAGTTTTAGGTTTCTTTCCACTTGTGAAGTATTTTAGTGCAAAAATGCATTTATCTGCCCCGCTAAGAGTGCACTGCTCTGCTGGATCATGGCCTGATCAGTGATCACAGATAGGCCAAGCTGAAAGGCTACACTAGAACTGTGACCTGAATGACGTTATAGTAGGTGCCACCCCAGTGCCTGGAAGAATGGAACACACACGGTATCAGTCATCAAGCTGACACTGATACAGGAAATGACGGGGACAGTGTTATTCTCGCAGCCCCCTGAAACCATCGACCCCCAGACAGAGGCTGTGGAGAGAGTGCCAGCGATGTTATCCTCAAACGGGTCTGGGACTGAATTGGAACAGGTCAACCCCTAGTCAACGCCCTGAATGGTATGCAGTATCAGCTCTGGATAAGGACAGCAAGCTAGGCTTATTACTCACAGCCCATTGGCCACTGTACAACAGCTGGCAAGCACCTGAGGAGTGAAGCAAAGTCCAACAGCTCCTGGTGGGGGGTGGGTTGGTGGGAACTAGGGAAATTCCTTTTAGCTTCACCCAGCTGATGGCTGCTCAGATGGTCATGAATCATGATGAGCCCTTGTGGGGGTCAGGCCACATCGGGGTCTCCAGTTCTCCGCAATTACTTCAGGCCTGGTTCTACTGGTCAAATTGCAGGCATGATGTGTGTAACTGTTTGTCCACTGCTGAGTGCTGCCACCCAGAAGGGTCCTATACATCTCTTGTAGTACCAGCCAAGGGCAGCTGCAGCCTATGATTCCTGATGGGCGGAAGAGGACTTTGACTTAGGGGCTCGGGTGTGGGCGTTCGACGCACACCCATGCCCCACGTACCATTAAATCTAATTTAACCCATGTGTAAAATGTAAGAAACATCCTAGAACAGGACTCAAACTAAAAACCACCTGACCATAAATCGTGCACGCGACACTGAAGTTCGTATAGGCACTGTTTTGTTTTACTAGTAGACTGCTAAATTAAATGCAAGCAGTCTACTAGTACTGTATCTATTAGTAAACCATAAACATTGACGAAAGAAAACACAAGATATAAAAATAAACCATAGGCCTATAAATATGTAGAACTTATTTAGTCTAATTCATTTGACAAAACACTTTCAATAAGCTTGCAGTTTAAGAGAATTCTGCTCACTTGGGCCAATTTTGTGATGAACACATTTTGAGTATCTGCATAATACTGGTGAATTGTTTTAGAACTGACTGGATCTCTATACAAAATGGTATGCATCTTTGTCCATGGGAAGTTTTAGTCACATGACAAAATAACGGGTGAACAGCTGCAGAGCTTCCTGGCCCAAATAAAGAAAGTGTTGTTCATGGTTTCAATTAATGTATTTTTGTATGTCACTCTTGCCAGGGCCATGGAATTTATTTCCTCAAGGTTTTCTTTAAAATAAAACGTATAATTATACTAGGCTATTTATTTTAGTGAATACCTTGGTTCTTATTTCATTAAACTCTCTCTCTCACACTACCCCCCCTGCCTATCCCCCCCCCCTCTCTCTCTCTCTCTCTCTCTCTCTCTCTCTCATTTTATTTTATGTATTTCTAAGAATCCAACATTACAAATGTTATTCCAAGTTCACAAATCATTTATACAAAGATAAGCCAGTAGCCTACCACACAATGCATAGTTCACATGAAAACATATCGTAGTTATGGGATTTTAGCGCCTCCTGCTGCATGTATAACAAAGTCTTGAGCAGTTATGATTTACAACTTAAACCATACCATGTGTCATGGCTTTCCCATGTAGCCTTGTTAGCAATTGTAGCACAGTAGATTAGTTCTAGACGACCTCACCGCTAAGAACTCAAGCCTTAAAAAGGCAAATGTTTGGGGATTGAGTTGAGCAAATAAGGCAGGCTGCTGTGCTTCAAAAGATAAGAGAGGGAATAACATTCAGTAATAACTTAATAACTCTAAAATGACACAGCATGTGGTCCTATCAGCAGCATTCCTCTTTCTCCTGACTGTTTAACAGGGTAATGTGGGGACATAATGTGTTGGGGGTTGTTGTGGTTCTGGGACGTCACATACCCCCGAGCTGGGATGAATTACTCAGTTGCATGTGTTTACTCCTGCCAAGGGTCATTGTCCCAATCTTTAACACATCTTGGAAGCTTTGGTATTTCGCAGGCCTTGGGGAAAGTGGGGAAATACTTTTTAAAAAGACATGTTTTTTGCCTCTGGTTAGAAGATATCAAAGTCTAGAAAAGTATTTCTTGCACCAATGTATGTGCACACACACACTTATCCATCCATCCAATTATCCCTGTTCCCTCTCTTCTTTCTGTCATCCCCATTTCCATCTTTGCAAGTCACAGACGGTCCGACGGACACACGCACGCACGCACGCACGCACGCACGGGCACGTACCTTTTTGGCGAAGCCCGAACTGGCGAACAGGGGAAATGTCCCCTACCGTAGCGATCTGGCGAAAAAAAAAAATGGAAAAAAAAACCTTCTGCATATTTTTCGTCTTTTTCGTTTAATCCTTCTGGACACAGCGTTTATTGTGCGCTTGCCCAGGCCTTACGGCCTGGGCATAAATATAACGATTGCATTCACCACGGCTTCGTAACTCGCTCTTCGCGGCCACTCGCGCCTGCGGCGCTCGGGGGCGAAGAGCAGGACCAAGGTCCGCTGGCCTTCGCGCCGCTTGCAGTGTCGTGGACAACCGAGCGGCTCCGCCTGGAGCTGCGGCGTCATTTACAATAACGCCACGGGCAACAGTCGAGACCAATGCGCAAGCACTCAATAACTACGAAAAATGCCTTAAAACAGAGCCATGTTTAAGACAATAAAACGATGACTGTTTTTCCGCCAGATCGCTACGGTAGGGGACATTTCCCCTGTTCGCCAGTTCGGGCTTCGCCAGATCGGGACTTTCCCCGCACGCACACACACACACACACACACACACATACAGTGTGTATGTAAAATGTGTTTAATGCATTCTGCTGCTGTCAGATACAGTGTTTTCTTGTTTCACAGGAGCTGAACCTGGTAGAGATGTAGGCTAGTAGTTAACTGGAATACATTAGTAAAAAGCTATAGAAACCAGTTCTAAAATGGCACCGTTGCAGCAATATGCCAATGTTTGGGTAAAATCTAACTCGGCAAAGGCCCCACTACAAGCACTCTGGATGCTGCTTCAGGGTGCACATAATGCACTCAAGCATGCAATGGCATCTTGAAATTATTTAGCTCATTCCGCGAATGACTGCATCATTAACCACTTTAACCCCGGTGTCCCCATTTTAGGCAAGTCATTATAGGTGAAACGTTTGACATATTGAACATGTAAAGAATTTCAAATTTAAGTTAGACATATTGAACATGTAAAGAATTTCAAATGTCACACATTTTACAAAAATATGACAGATATGCAAGCTCGGAGTTTGGTCATATTTGAAACAGGGCTTAAGTGGTTAAAGAGAAGAAGAAAAAAAAACACTTCTTGAGTAAAACGGCAGTGTGTGTGTGTGTGTGTGTGTGTGTGTGTGTGTGTGTGTGTGTGTGTGTGTGTGTGTGTGTGTGTGTGTGTGTGTGTGTGTGTGTGTGTGTGTGTGTGTGTGTGTGTGTGCATGCTTGCACGCATGTGTGTGCGTGTGACAGTAAGACTTGTTTTGCACTACATTCCTGTAAAGTTTAATTAATTACTTATGTCTCATTTATTTGTGTGTGTGTGAATGTGCATGTGTGTGTGTGTGTGTGTGTGTGTACTACCCATGCATAAGTAAGTATTATTTTATTTGAGAGAGAGTGCAAGAAAGGAGGGAGAGGGGAACAGAGAGATACTGTAGTTCTGTATGCACATACTGTAACTGTGTGTATTACAATCCTCTGTGTCTAGGGAAATTGCAGTTTAAGTCAAAACTTGAGACATTTTGATGTTTTGCTGCACCAGTCGTCCTTTGGGTCCTCTCTCAGGTGTGAATTTACCTGGGTAACAGCAAACCAACCTGGAAAACAAATACATTATATTTAAATTTAAATTAACTGCTGGTGTCTGAAATCCATCAATGAACTTGAATAGTCCACTATAGCATTTACTTCACAATCTCTAGCACAATCTCAATATTCAAAAAAAGTCAGATAAGTTTGAAAACTACGCTCAACACTGTAGAATTTTGACACTTTGTCGCTGACATATTACAGTATTCATATTGTACCTTATCTGGCTCTATGTTAGGACATGTCCAGTTGTACAGATAATAGTGGCAATTCTTGCCACCGACGTTGAACTTGAGCCCCTCTAGAAAGCCACTGTTCTCCATCACATTCAGCGCTATGAAGACGTCAAACCCTTTCTGTCAAAGAGGGAGATATTACATGTTTATTACGGTTTATTTGTTGTCTTATCTTGTCTCTGCAGCCATGTCGTGGGTTAAACATTTCATCCAATCAGGAGAGAGAACACACACAAAAATAAACTTGTGTTTCAGTTCCCAATTGTGTCTGCTCATTATTTGTTTCATTGCTTCCAATCTCACTTGTTTTCATCTTGCATGAGTTCCCTCTGATGATCAGATTAAATTGCCATTACAACCTGAAAATATATTTTCTGTTTACTAAAGAGCTAGTCACATTGGAAAAGCACTCAGCACTGTTAGAAGAACGCTCTCTACGCTCCATAATACTTTAAACAAAACATATCACTTACATCATCTTTAAAATGAAATGTCTCATTTTGTATTCTCAGCCTTAGAATATGATAAGGAAACATTTTGAATGTTAGGTACGGCTTTTGTTAGCAAATTATGAATTCAATTAAAAAAATGTATTTACTATTTAAAAATGTAATCTATTTACTATTAAAATAAGTTATTTAAAGTCATCAGACTGGCACTTCTATTGCCTTCCCATGTGTATTAGTGTACAGCAGGGTTCCCCAATTAGTTTTCCCCAAGGGCCAAATTATGTCTAGGGTACCAAGCCGAGGGCCACAACATTGCAGGGGGCAACGGTGGCGTTCTCGCTACTCCAGTGACAGTTCAGATATCGTCGTTGTCGGGTGAAAATCTTGTATGTCCAAAATGCAAAAGTGGTGGCGCCCCCAGTGGAGGACCCCCTACACTGCAGCTCACATAAAATGCCGTAACTCCGGCTAGGAGCGACCGGGACAGCCGGGGCCGGTACCTATTCGTCCGCCTTGCCGGCGCGGAGACCCCACCCCTCATTTCTCACATGGCCCTCTTCTAGCGCCACCATGAGGCCGATTCTTGCAAAACACATTTTTGGACACTGCTCCTACAATTTCCGCCCTAAAATCACGCAAATCGGTACACAGTATGTCTACACTCATCCCATCAACATGAATCTGTCCCATATAGCGCCACCTCCAGGCCGATTTTTAAAAACACATTTTTGGACACTGCTCCTACAGATTTTGCCCTACAATCACGAAAATCACTACACAGTATGTCTACACTCATGTCATTAACATGGATCAGGAAGATTTTGGCAAAACACATTTTTGCCCTATTTGTGGAGATAAGTGACCTACGGTCGCTTATCTCCCGATTAGGGAGCCTTACTGGTTTTAAAAATGATTTAAACTAGTGAAAACGCCTCGCACCGCGAGGCGTTGTGTGCTTGTAGATCTGCTGTAGATCTGCTTGTAGATCTGCTAGTGTAGAATAGATCACTACTTTTGTGCGGCGGCCTTGTGTGATGAAGCAGAGCTTTACTTTGCGAAAGAACGTACACATTTTGAGATACAGGTTTTCCACCCGACAATGACGATATACTAGTGTTGTTGCTGCTCTTATACCACCATTATTACTGGGGTTGGTGGGGGCCAGAAAGTAGCCCCCCACGGGCCACAAATGGCCCGTGGGCCGCCTATTGGGGAACCCTGGTGTACAGTATAATCAATACTGTTAATTGAACACTGAGGATTTTACTGTGTACATGTACAGCTACACAGCATCAGTGTCTACAGTGATCACACGCAGGGGTGCAGTTATGCTTTACACAGCGGCTATTTAAGCACGCTGCATTACTATGGCCTTTCTTGAAATGGGTTTATTCATTCACAACCTTGAATCATCATCATGTGCTCGATGAATTAATTGCCGCACGCACGCGCGCGCACACACACACGCACGCACGCACGCAAGCACGCACGCACGCACGCACGCACGCACGCACGCACGCGCGCACACACACACACACACACACACACACACACACACACACACACTTACAGTTTTGGCCAGAACCAGTGTGTCCTCCATGAGACTGAGCAGGGGTGTAGCAGTGGACACCCAGTAGAGGAGATGAGCTGCCTTCAGGCTGCTGTGCACCGGGTGGTTCAGCACCGTGCTGGACTCAGTGTAGAAACTCACCACGTCTGTCAGGATGCCATCACTGCCCTGTTTGGACACATGGAGCAGAGAGAGAGAGGAGGAGGAGGGGGCATTATTTGGATTCTCAGTGGATGGTAATTGCCTTCCCCTTGCTTTTGCATTGAACCCTTTAGACCTGGAATTGTTTTATACTTTAACTCTTAAAAAATAGCAGATCTACAAGCTCACAGCGCGGCACTGACTGCAGATCTACAAGCTCACAGCGCGGCACTGACTGCCGTGCTGCAAGCTTGAGCTTATTATTTTTATTTTTTCATTTTCAAAACAAACCATTTGTAACTCAAATCTTTGCTACTGGGGTCCGTGGAACAATATATTTTGAGATGGGCAAATAGGCTACTTATAATTTTGGGGGTCCTTGACACTAAAGGGTTTGAGAGCCACTGATGATAGAAACATGAGTTTTTCAAAAAGAAATTAGAAGACATTTATAGAATCGGGTAAATATATTCAAAGACTGCACAAATTGTCAAGATTTTTTTTTTTTTTATAGTTAAAGCACAAAATAATGGTTAAAGTAATAATGCGTAATAATGTTTTCCAGGTCTCAATGAGTTCCTCAAATTCAAATTTCTTTGAATGCAGATTCTCTCGGAGAGAGAGAAAGAAGCAATCGTAACAATGTCTGAACTACAATAAACATGGTCCAAGTCCAAGACCAATCCGGTGCACTGTCTGCTTCAAATAATTGTATTGACATTGTCAAACAGAAGGTGTGTTACCCAACACCAGCGAGTTATTGGATTGTATTATTGTATAGGCCTACCATACAGATTGGTTAAAATAGCACTTTAATTCAAATCCCAGATTATGGCTTAACTTTGCATTGTAATTGTAGCAAACATATAGCACCACTGGTCAATAACAAAAGCTACATTATGTCACAAGATGTTCCCCAAGCTCTCATTAGAGCGTTTTACAGAAATGCTAATTAATAGTAGTTAGTTAGTTAGTTAGTAAGTTAGTTAGTTAGTTAGTTAGTTAGTTAGTTAGTTAGTTAGTTAGTTAGTTAGTTAGTTAGTAAGTTAGTTAGTTAGTTAGTTGTATATTTCCCCGTTGCTGGATTATGGATTCCAATATTTCAGTCCACCCACACTATAAACCCAGAGCAGAGCAGGCAATAATTTCAAGCTATCTGTTTGGCGTGGCTCCAAGAATGGCTACAGTATGTCTGTCACATTTTGCTCCCTTGTCTTAAATCCTCTGGCTTTGCTATGGAATTGGCTGTTTACCTTCATGCTCCTCAGAGGATGAAGCCTATGGATTTAGTTGACCCCAGGGCCTTGCCTCTAGTCTAGCAATTAGGCAATTAGCAATTATCATTCCAGACCAAACTGGTCCAGTTGGGAGTAAGGACCTTCATAGCCCCGTAATGGGGCTTTTAGACACTTGTGTTTAGGTTTTTAATCAGTGTATTTGAACAAAGGCACTGACAAACCTCCACAACATAGGTGTCAATCACATTCTCCCTTGGTAAAAAACAGTGCTCTACTTCCTGCAGAGACAAGATGGGACTCAGGTGGAACTTCTGGAGGTTTCCCTGGAGGAGAGAATGTACGCCAGGAGCATCCTGCCTCGTCATGCAGCGCAGGCCCGGCGTCTTGGTCACCTGTGTCAGAGGAGGAGCGCAAACATGGCACGGATATGTTTTTACTGTGAGGTATTTGAAAAAAACACAGAAAAACAAAGTTAGACTTTCGACCGAGGCAGCATATAGGAAAAGAAGGTAAATAAGGCCTGGTCAATATGCCTGTAGAAAAAAATGAACTAAAAAGTAACTAAAATCTGTAGATTTGACAAAAAACATCTATACTGCCATGATTTGTGTAGGTGTCTACTTCAGTATTTCCGCCATTTGTCAGTTATTGTATGCATTTTACTCTTCTTATTATAACTCTATGGTTTTACTTTACTTGTCTTTGATACCAAATAGGAACAAGCCTGATATGCCTGTGTGTAGTGAAATGCATTTTGCCACAAGGTGGCACTGTAAGCAAACCTCAGGCAAGCGGTTGAGTTTGAGAGCTCTCTGCAGGGCCATGGTCTGTGGTTGACCTGGGTAGTTTACGTCCATCAATTTACGCGGGTTCAGAGAACGAAGGCAGTATCTAAAACACACACACACACACACACACACACACACACACACACACACACACACACACACACACACAAACAAACACACAAGACACAGATTAGTGCTCTTTGGGCTATGTAGCCTAATTACGCGCACGCACGCACGCACGCACGCACGCACGCACGCACACACACACACACACACACACACACACACACACACACACACACACAAATACAGTGCTCTTTGGGCTATGCAGCCTAATTAGTACACTATAGACATCTGTTCATGCACAAGGTGTCGAAATGGTTACAATTTATTCATAAAGCTTTGCAGAGAATCCCAAATACGTTTTTGTATGTCAACGACCTCGAACCAAATGCACATTAGGACAAGGACTCTTGCTATTTTCATATTTAATTTGGTGCAGAGCGGCGGAATTGAAACCCATGAGCAGAATGATTAGAATATGCATTATTATTCTTTCAATCACTGTGTAAAGTTCTGGATACTCCAGTATCAGTTTGCACTTTGATTTGATTGAACTGAATGAATGAATGCTAATCATTCCAAACCTCCTGATTTGAACCAGCTCCTTCACTGTATAATTATGGTTCATTTATTCAGTTATTTTGGTAAATATAATGTTATTTTAACCAACCTGCATGGTAGAGTATGTTACTACAAATAATACAGTTAACCCCAATGTGGTGTTTGTAGTAGGCCTAGGTCTCTTCTATTCAAAAATGTTGAGCCTGTGATCGGGTAGGACCATACTATAGCTGAAAAGTGGTATTATATGAAGGTCGAAGTGCAGTTTATCCAGGGGTCATCGCCATGTTGGCTTGTGGTTGACATTTTTGTCAAAATTCTATGTTTGACATTAGACAAAGTGTAGTCCGTCTAGGACTACAACATGACGTAGAGTGGTTTCGGACTACAACATGACGTAGAGTGGTTTCGGACTACAACATGACGTAGAGTGGTTTCGGACTACAACATGACGTAGAGTGGTTTCCGGTCCCGACCGGATCAAATCCCAAAAAGTGAAGGGATCCCAGGCTAGATGACCCCCGAGTTTATCCTCTGCACAAACAGGCTTTGCATACAGTAGCTCAAATGTCAGCGCTTGCGAGGGGGATGGGGACCCGTGTTTGAATCCCGGGTAAGTTAAGGATTGCATCAAATCACTGATTCCCAAACAGTTTCATCTGAGACCCCAAAAAACCCCAGTAAACCTTAAAATAGCCGATGTGCAATCTCACAACGTGTCGCGTTGTCAGCTTTTTATATAAAAATAAATTACGAAATGCAAAAAAAAATATATAAAAATGTGTGGATATTTATTTGAGACCCATGAAAATGGGTCAGAGACCATGCACTGCTTTGAATGAAATGAACACAGAGGATGTTCCTGTGTACAGCCCAGGGGTTCCCAAACTTTTTTGTCTCAGGGCACACCATAAATATTTTTTTTAATCCGAAGCACCCCTACATTATAATTTTCACTCCCAGTACCTTATATTTATAGCATATCGTCGTCATCAGGTGGAAACCTTATATGTCCAAAACCGTTCGTTTTGTATTTATCATCTATAAAATGTACAGCAAATGTACAGCAGATCTACAAGCACACAACACCTCGCGATGACGATATTTTAGTGATTATGTTGCGAGGAAAACGTTGAGATAATAGCCATTTTGTTTAGAACTGACTGAAAATAACTTTGTACTTCAAGTTTAAAATTATACTAAATAATATTTTTTCAAGTGTCCAAATAAATTCCAAATATTATCAAATGATCTCCCGGCACCCCTGGACTGCTGTCATGGCACCCCTGCAATAGCCTGCCTATACCTGCCAGTGGCCGTTGGTGAGGGCAGGACTCCGTCAGCTGTGTAGACGGCCTGGTAGACGCCCTGCAGGTTGACCCGCCTGGTGAGCTCTCGGATCAGGACCGGACTCATCCTCTTCATGCGCAGCTTCTTGTGGACGCACAGGAAGTTGACCTGTGCCACTCTCCTCTCCCTGGCAACGCATCAGTGGTGGGAAAATGTACTCACGTTTTGTATAAGTAAAAGTACCAATATTGCAATGTAGAAATACTCTTTTACAAGTAAAAGTCAGGAATTCAAAATGTACTTGAGTAGAAGTACAAAAGTATTGGTATAAGAATGTAGGCTACTTAAAGTACTAAAAGTAGAAAGTACTCATTATGCAGAATGTCCTTTTTCAGACGTTTTCAAATGTATAAAAATCTTTTGAAAAAAGCAGGTCTACAAGCTCACAATGCGTCGCTTTGCAACGCATTGTGAGCTTGAAGTGTATGTATGTTTAGTAACAAAACATATAAATCTACAAAGTAACTATTAGCTAATGTAGTAGGGTAAAAGTACAATATTTTTGATCCAAGTATTGGAAATTTGAAAAAGTACAAATACCTAAAAATTTTAAGTTACTTTACACGACTAGAACACATTCTGTCAGGACACCTGCCTCTGGGGTTTACGTTTTTGAGGCATTTACAAGCAGAAAGCACTACACAGGAACAGTCACTGTCATATTTTTGTCATCCTGTTGTTATGGGTACTACTGCATGGACAGTGGTGGAAGAAGTACTCTGATTGTTTTTGTATACTGAACTTAAAAGTAGCAATGCCACAGTGTAGACATATAGGCCTACTCTGTTACAAGTACAAGTCTCATATTCAAAATGTACTTGAGTAAAAGTACGAAAGTTTTGGCATCAAAATGTACTTAAACTAAAGTACCAAAAGTAAAAGTACAATATGTTTGAAAATAGCCGATCTACAAGCTCACAGCTTGTAGATCTGCTATTTTCAAATTGCTAACGTATAAAATAGGGCTACAGTGGTTTATGTACTTAAGTACATTACTTAAGTAAATGTACTTAGTTACTTTACGCCACTGCAAGTATGTGTAAATGACGTCAGACTTCAGTACTCACGTCTCATATATGCGGACATTAGCAGGAACGGCAGCGATGAAGCCCACCAGCTTCTTGTTGCTGTTGACTCTCACCCCACAGTACCACTGGGCCAGCCAGCCAGGAGACTGCAGAGCCCTGGAGAGGAAGGCAGTCTTTGTTTTGGCAGCAATTTCTTTGATTAAGTTTAGTCATCATAGTCTATTGAAAAAAGAGGCTACGTACAGTGCGGACTCAGTATAGAGGGTCTAAAGGCTCACAGAGTCCAGGGTGAAGAGCTATTCACTTCACCTCGTTGTAGTTTCCTAGCTATCACCTAGGCTTTGTTATGTATTTTTAGGTGATAGCTATAAAACTACACAGCGGTGAAGTGAATAGCTCTTCACCCTGGACTCTGATATAGGCTTAAGTGGTGATTTGCTGATGAACATCTGGTGGGAACAAAGGTAATGTTGCCATACGTTTTTCTAAACATCTGTGCCTACTAGCTACTTCCTGGGATTAGGTCACACAACTTTGATATCTAAATCTTTGTTCAGATTGTCTGTCAGTCATTTCTACAAGATGCACACCCTTTATTTTGAAACATTTCCTTCAAAATATATTTTTCATGAATTTCTGCGACCTAAGAACTTCAATAAGTCTTAGTGGGATGTGGGGCCTTTGAGCCACAATAGGCCTGATCTGGAGGAAACCCATTCGGTCTCAAGAGATGGCAAAATCATTGTTTGACATTCAACAACACTTTGAACAATGTTAGACAATGTTAATGTTCTATAAGTTAGAAGTGTTTTTGCATTCAAAAAGTTGGTGGTTGACTGGTTGTACCGTATCTCATTAACAGTAAAATGCTCAAATGTAACCAAAAGGACATAACAGTGCCGTTATTAAAAATTGGGACATTTGGAAGACTTATGGAGGCTGCTCCCTCCCCACAGGGATATATATATATATATATATACACAGTATATTAGTGTGGTGCTGAAGCAGCATGCAGCCTTCCTTTGAAAGGAAAAAAAGAAAAGTAAATACAAAAAGTCTCATCCTTCTGCGTTCCCTTCACTAGTGTCTGGTTGCTTTACAAGCTAATCAAAGGCATGGCACCAGCCTACGTTCAGGATATAATCCAACCCAACACTCACTTAGATCAGCTAACACAGTGTGTTCATCCCACAAACCCTCCTCTTCAGACTCCACCTCACCCCCTAGCACGTTATTTAGATTGCTTTGCGTGCACACAAACATAAGAATGTTATTTAGAGAGCATCTTCATTAGACAGATGCTAGGTTTGATGTTTACAAGTTTATTTGAAGTATAGGCTACAAAATAGTTTTCTTTGCACTCTATTCATGTGCCCATTACCCTGTCATATTGATAAGGGTTTGTGGCATTTTTTTCTTGCACTTGAGTCACTTTGAATCTGCTAAATGCCCAAATCGTAAATTGTAAAAAGAGAAAGTGTTAATGCTTGAATTTTACCATTGCAGGTACTCAGGAGAGAAATCATATCTGATAGTGTTGTCATCCTCTTCCATGTAGTTTTCATTCAGTAGAGAGCACAGCTCTTTCAGCTGAAAGACAGAAGATGAGAGGCATTGAGATGGCTCCTTGTCTGTGCTACTGACGCACGTTGTTGCACTGAATGACAGAGGAAGAGAAGCATTGAGATGGGTCCTTGTCTTTTTAATCCTGGCTATTGACGCTTGCGTCAGGTGTTCTAAAACAGTGCTCTTCAAGGTGGGAGCAGAGGGGTGCTGCCAGGGGGGCCGAATGGAAAAGAGAGAAATCATAAAAAGAAAAAGGAAAGGATAATTTCAATTCAAGATTACTGTGCCACTTTAACCAAGTTAAGCCAGGAGTCTAGGGCATGTCTTTATTGTCAAAATGTCAGTATTCTTTCAAATTTTTCAATAAAACAAATAAATATGCAGCCAGATGCTATTTGGGGATCATTGCATGGAAAGGTTTGGTAACCTCTGTAGGCTCTGTTCTATTAAATCACCAACATGGCCATGAAAACAAAAACTGTGCCATCTATTTTGTTGTATTCCAAATGAACTAACCACTTGAACCCCAGCATATTCCAGGGGAAACATTAGCCAAAAATAGATCTATACAAAGCGTTGTGAGCTTGTAGTTTGTTTTTGGTGAAGAGATTTGTTGTACCTATGGAAAAAGTAAAGTTGTAACTGAAGTCCGTTTCTCTAAGAATCGAGGGTTTAAGTGGCTAAGAACTGTAGGTTATAAAGAAAGAAAGAAGGTCAACGGTCTTTACACCAAAGGTAGTAGAAGATGGCCTTTGGACAAGATGATAGGAACAAATCAGAAAATATAAATGTCACATAGTCTGACAATTCATCATGGCCCGATGAGGGCCAGACAGACTGTAGGGATAGTATGAAAACATATTTCTTTTAGCCCAGTATTTGGCCGAGGACAGTAAAAGAAGATCTGTGTTAAGATTTTCATCAATTATACCACTTTTTTAAATAGCTGATATTATGAGCTTGTAGACTAATATGGCTAATACATTGGGGCTTAATATTGATGCCATCAGGGATCTCCATATATGGACATAAAGGGGACAAGGACATAATTCATTTGCAAGTGTGGTTGCCGTGACACGAGTCACGGTTAACTGTCAGTAAACCCACCACAGCAGGGCTGCTCAGATCCAACGTGTCCCAGGAGAAGCCTTCAGGTAGAGAGTAGGGCTCCTTGCGGACACTGGCCTTCCCCTCCTCTATGGGGCCATGGGACGTTATGCTGTCACCTGAGCAGTGGTGGAAAAGTACTCACATTTTATACTTCAGTAAAAGTATCAATACTGTGATGTAGATGTACTCTGTTACAAGTAAAAGTCCACAATTCAAAATGTACTTGAGTAAAGTATGAAAGTGTTGGTATCAAAGTGTACTTAAAGTACCAAAAGTAAAAGTACAAAATGTTTGAGAAAAGCAGATCTACAAGCTCACAACACGTCGCATCACGACACTATTTTCAAATAGCCAAGGTATGAAATAGGGCTAAAGTGGTGTATGTATGTTTTATAACATTATAATTTATACCTGCAAAGTAACTAGTAAATAAAGTTTTCAAAACATTGTAGTTGAGTAAAAGTACAATATTTGGATCAGAGATGAAGTGGAGTAGAAGTAAAAGTACCGATATTGGAAATTGGAAAGTTAAGTACATCACTGTCATCTGAGGACACAGAGCCAGCCAGGTCTTGTTTGATCAAGGAGATTAAAGCATCTATGCTGACATATTTTCTAACTCTGAAATACACCAGACAACACTTCCAAATGTACATTGGTACAGGTTGATGAGGCTACACGTATGGTGAGTCTTTTCTATATTTAGTCCATCCTGACATTTTGATTCAAGAACTTTTGGAGTAGGCCCATTTCTACTAGAGCATTATTCCAGCATGCACCGCCATTAATTTGAGCACACCCACGATGCATTGCACGAACAGCTGGAGCCAAGCCGATCTTACAGGTGGTTAAATGTAGGTATGGGTTTGGTGTGTTTAACCACGTGAACATTTGGCTATTTTTGGCAAAGAAAAAAGTATAGAGCCCTGGGAGACCCTGGTTTACAAGTGTGCAGTTTGCTATTTTGGATCCGTAGGAGACGCTTGTGGAAGGAGCGCTTGTTTTTGGTGACCACGACGGAGGCTCGCCGTCTTAGGCGACCTTGAGCCACACGAGACACCCGCCGATCGAGCGGCACCGCGCGGTCCAAGTGAACACAGCGGAGCGCTTCTGACCTCCATTCAGTCAATCACAAGCCCCAGATTCTAATTTATTCAGCCTCTATCCTATGGATTCCATTATCGCGTACAGTACAGTATATAGGGTTTAAGTGGTTAGTCAGGCATGTCGGTTAGCCAATGAGATTATGTGATCACAAACTCCTGTATTCTGAGATTGTAGAAATGTGTTATCGTCAAGTCAGGAAACACAAACTTAACTTTAATGTAAAGACTAATACTCCTTCTCCCAGTGGTTGATCCTTACCCAGTTTAGGGACAGGTTGCGTGCTCCAGAACTGGTAGGTGTGCCTTTCAGCCTCCTGCATAGTTCTGGGCAGAAGGTTGCCCGCCGCAAAGAGATGGAGGGCTTTCTGGATCTCCTGCTGTTTCTCCTGAGGCAGACTACCCAGCTAGTGCAGAATAAGAACACATGAGGAAGGTATGGTTAGAGAATGCAGGTAAAGCATAGCAGTCAAGAACAGATGCTGGGGTTGTGTGTACCCAGCAAGAGAAATGGGTATGGGTCCATCCATCCATCCATCTTCAACCGCTTTATCCGGAATCGTTTCGCGAGAGACATCCAGATTTTCTTATCCCGAGCAACTTCCTCCACTCCCTCAGGGAGTATACAGAGGCGTTCCCAAGCCAGTTTGGTGATATAATCCTTCCATCTGGTCTTTGGTCTGCCATGGGGTCTCCTCCCAGTGGGACGTGCATCGAGGACCTTCCTAGGAAGGCGCTGGGGGGGCATCTGTACTAGAAAACATATATTGAAAACAGCAGACCTCCAAGCTCAGCGCAACGTGTTGTGAGCTTGGAGGTCGGCTATTTTCGGTGCTTGATACCACACTGGTAAAATTGTATACTCAATGCCTCCCTGCTTGTTTGCTTGGCACTCGGCATCAAGTTTTGGACTGCGGGTCAGACCCTGTGACATACTAGTGTCATGTCCAGGGTATGTACTAGCACATCAAGCTGCCTCACACTACAGAAACAGGAGATAGGCTCCTGACCTATAGGTCAAATGGCTCAGGAACCGTTGATTCTTAAGGCTACTTACTTACAGGTGGCCCCTAGGGGAAACAGTCCTGGTCAGGTTAAGTGCCATTCTGCCCTTTATTCACAGACACGTGCACACGCACTAACACACTCACACACACACATACAGTACACACATACCGGTACACACACACAGATGCATACCATCTCAAATGGGTCTCGTGGTCCTTCTTTTCTCCAGGCAGATTCTTTCTTTGGTTTCTTTGTGTTCTTCGTCCCACTGCTGTCGTCCGTCAGACTCTTATCACTAAAGATAGTTCATACCAACAACTCATGTTGTTAACTAATCAATATTGCAATTAGATTGCACGCCTAGTGTTTCAAAAATTGTTTATGGATCTATCATCTATAACAATGCTTCTCAAACCTTTTAATTATAAGGACCCCCATAACTCTGAGAATGGACCCCCCCACAATGGACCAAATGCGGGTTCATTTGGTTCCGTTCATCCTCAGAGTTACTACAGACCTCTAAAAGGGTCCATTTGGAACCCGCTCAATGAACCCTGAGAGTCCCTGGAAACCACTTTGAGAAGCACTGATCTGTCATTTTTCTTGACAATATGTTGAAAGTGTGGTTACTTACGGCAAGTTTGAGTCAGTCATTGTGCCGGTGCATGCGTGTCCCTAAAGCTGAGAGTGAGAATGTTTAGTGACCATGCTGCTCGTTGTTTTCTCTTATCTGGGGCTGCAGTGAGGGAGGAGAGGGGCGGCCTCAGATACCCACGCCCAACGCTCTCCCTGCAGATAACTCAGGACAATGCTCACAGTCAATTACATTACAGTGTTTCTCAAACTTTCACATTTCAAGGTTTCCCCTTAACTCTGACACTATACAAATGTATCGGGTCCATTTGGTTCCATTTGTATACTGTCAGAGTTACAGACTTGTATGGGTCAATTTAAACCCCCCCATAAAGGAACCCACAGAGTCCCTGGAATCCACTTTGAGAACCACTGAATTACCACTACTAGTCCTTACCCGTTCAAAGATATGAGCTCCGAAATGATGTGCAGTGTGTGGGTTATGGGATGTGCACTGTGCACACGGTATATGAGGGATGGAAAGTAACTTTAACTGGTACTTGCATGATAATATGTAGGAGCATCAATGTAAGAAATACCCGTTTCGTTTAATGGCTATGTGTGTGTGTGTGTGTGTGTGTGTGTGTGTGTGTGTGTGTGTGTGTGTGCAGCGGTTTGGACCGTGAGACCATCCGCAGAGTAGTCTGTGTTTCTTTTTGAGAGGGTCGGTCAGCCTGAAAAACGCGTTTTGGAACGAAACGGTTACGTTTTGCGCGTTTGTGACGCCCTCTACGGGTGGAATTGGAAATGCTTCTGGGGATTCGTTGAGTAAGCCACCCGCAACCTGTGGCAGAAATTCAGTGTTGACTCAACGTTTTGTTTGTGATTTATGGCTATTGTTTGCAAAACGGGCCCCTCCCGCTAACTTTGGAAGCCCGTTACGAACGAACGGTATGGACTATCAAAATATCCCTTGACTATGTTCATTGCATGGGTTCAGAGATCATGTGTATCCATTTTCGTGACATTTGAAGAAAATATGTAGGAAAAGGAGCAAAAAGTGTGTTTTGGAGAAAATTCAAAATGGCGGAAAATCTATCCTGACGCAAATGGGCGGGGCCTATATGGGGAGATGCGTATTGACCCAAGGAATCCAGGGAAAAAAGAATTTTACGACCTACGGTTCAAGAGTTACAGGCCGAAACGTAAAGTGGACTGTTATAGCGCCACCATGAGGCCAACTGACAAAGTTATTTTTTATTTAATCCTTGATATCATTATAAATCTCCTCTCAGAGTTTTGTAACTGTAGCCCCTATGGTTTGCGAGAAAAAAAATATTGAATGTGAGTTTTTGCGATTCCCATTATAAGTCAATGGGAAAAATTAATTCACTAATAAATTAATATCAATTAAACGATTTGTGAAAGTGAAAAAAGGGCTTCACAGTTGTGTCAGGTGTGTTCATATGCTAATGGTGATGCGATTTCAGATCAATTGCTCCAGCCACTGAGGAGAAACGCTGTTTCAGACACTCACTCAGACACTCACTCAGACATTTGGTGAATTATATGTTAGATATCACCCACTGGTTCCCAAACAGTGGGTCTGGGTCGGGACCATAGGGTCGGGACCCATTTGTCACCCATTTTTTTGACACATATTTATGGATCGCGTAGTTGAAGTTGTTTAAGAGTAGGCCTATTTTTACTAGTTTTGGTCCCAATTGTTTCTTTTGGGTCTCGAGCTAAAGAGTTTTAACCAACCTTCACAATATTGTGAACTTAACTTGTGAACTCAATACCGCAACCATCTGGCCGAGTCAGGTTAAAAAAGTTTGGGAACCACTGAAATAAACAATAGCGTGACAACTGCCTCAGTTTGTAGGACATGCAGATTTAGTGAGGCTTGGTGTTCAAAATCATAAGAGTGACTATTTCACTCACTAATTATGTTCTAGGCTATTATGTAGACAAAAAACTACTTAGTTCTAGTTTTGTCACACTGACTAGATAAGTGCATAAAGCAAACATATGAAAGGACAACCATGTATAGAAGACCAGATGGTGTCAAAATACTACATTTAACCCAACCAATTAGTCTGCCGTTAGGTAATTTGATGCTTTGTGTATGGCGAAAATGAGAATTCACAGTGTACACGTGCATAAGGTACGAGCTAACGAGCATGCATCACAAAGTTTAGGCAAGCACGTTGGTTCTCCACACTCAGCTCCCGCAATCTCCCTTCATTCTCATTCGCTAATAGGCCCTCAATAATTTATGCCATTGAAGGGATCATGTTAAGTTCATGCAGCAACTTTTTATCTTAGGCTCAGGCACAGAGCGGTTAGTGATCTCAGATTGTGTGCCGTACATTGCTTGTGTAGATAATCTGTAGAGTATCAGACTCCCACCGCCTGACAGACTGAATGCGTATAAACGGTTAATCCTGCTGAAAATGTCTGACTGAAATACTTATTTGTAACACCCATTCCTAGAAGGGCTTTTGACATACTGTAGATATACACAGGGAGACTACAACTTTTAATTCTTTACCCCTTTGTGTCATGTTCTCTCTCTCTCTCTCTCTCTCTCTCTCTCTCACGCACACGCACACGCACACGCACACACACACACACACACACACACACACACACACACACACACACACACACACACACACACACACACACACACACACACTCTCTCTCTCTCTCTCTCTCTCTCTCTCTCTCTCTCTCTCTCTCTCTCTCTCTCTCTCTCTCTCTCATTGTCAGTACTGCCTCTCTGATTTTCAATTAAACAGGGGATCATTGGCCAACTGTTAAAATTACACTACAAAATATATACAGAGAAATGATTGAGCTATTGAATCCTTATATGTGTGTCTTTTCCTCTGAATTCTGCCTTGATATTCTGTGGGGTGGATGGTAATTGGCATGCAGTGGAAATGCTCAAAGTCTCTATAAATAATTCCTAGGCCCATGACACAACAACATTACCATATGGGCAACAACTGCTGTCTTGAAAGTGAGTCCGCACACTTTCACTAAATCAATCTTCCTCCTTTCTCTCTCTTTTGCCTTCAGTCTTTGTTACTATAAAAAATATTAGTCTGCACAGTGGGAATCTCTCTCACATCAAGGCAAGTTCATTTGTATGGCACATTTCAACAACAAGGCAATTCAAAGTGCTTAACATGAAACATGAATAAAAAGAAACACACTTCAGAAAGCAGACCTGTCCCACATGACCTGAGATGTCGGGCTGGTTCATGATGTAGTGCAAAATCAGAAATGTATTTTTGGGCCTAAACCATTGAATGCTTTCCTTTCCTAGCGAGCCAGCCTCTGTTTCAATGCAATGCTTTATAAACCGGCATTTAGTTGTATTTTGGAACCAAATCTTTGACCGAAAGAGAGACAGTATAAAAATCTAAACACTGATGTGATATGATCCTCTTTCTTGGTATTAGACTCGAGCAGCAGCAGTGTTCTGAATCAACTGCAGTTGTCTTATCTATTTAAGGAGACCTGTAAAGACAGCGTTCCAGCAGCAGCCAAGTCTTCTGAAGATGAATGCATGGACTGAAGAGCACCAACTGTAAACCATATTATGCCAATTCCTATTCTCTGGTTATGTGATTGATGCTCAGTGCTAGTAGCTGCTCTTATGCTTTAACTTAAAGGTCTGTCCATACTCTTTCCAACCACTGAACATTTCGTTGGAAAGGTCCGGTTCAACTACAAAATGACGTCACTCGCATCTTCTGAAAAGCATCAACCCAAATTAGAGTTCGGAAAGCTGCACGTCGAAAAGTCGGAACTCTCCGACGAAAAGTTTGGTGGTCAGAGACAGTATGGACAGGCTTTTAAGTTTAAGAGCTGGTATTTTACGGTAAGTCAATCAAAATACAGCCCTTAGGGTCCAAACTAGATTAAACCCCATAGTTGTGTGTGTGTTGTGACTGGTTAAAGCTCCAACTTCCAAGCAATCACAGTGTGTGGTTTCTTCTTGATGTTGTTTGGCTCCATCACAGGCCCTGATGAGTGAAGCACAAACCATTGTTTTTCTGAACCATGTCCCTCGATCACGCTTGAAAAAAAGATTGAATACAGTATATTGAGGGCAAAACAATAAAGCTAAACAGAGATGCACAACTGCACCACCTGCAATGGGGCTAAACTTTGACCTTTGACTGTTTCGAAAAGAAAAAAAAAAATAAGAGAATGAATAATTATAATAAATCAACCCTTCCTTCAATTCATCATCCAAGTTTGAACAAATTGGGAGTAGGAAAACTGTCACTATGGCTGACAAACAAACAAATTAAACAAACAAACAGACGCTGGTGATTACAATACACCCGCTCCGCTGGGTACGCCGATTGTAATTGTTTCTGTCCATTTCCAATTAGAGACCTTGAACAATGAAAGAGGTCCTGTTCTATGAAAGAGCCGTTGTTATTCTCCTGTTGAAAAAAAGTACAGCTGTCTGTGGCCTTCACAAAATGATACACTTTTTGCAGTTGCACACATGCAGTTCTATCAGATCCACACAAATCTTTGGATATTATCGTTTATAGCATCTGTAGTTGTAATTTTTACCTTTGGTTGCAATATAGTTATTATGATAAAACAACATTCTTCCACGGCAGACACCAAATTTCTCTTTCGGGTCTCGAGCTGAAAATGTTTGAGAACCCTGGCCCAGAAGGAGCGAATACACTTCCCGGCAGCGGCGTCTGCCGCGGCGTCGTCGGACTTGCCGACAACAGCCGCGGCAATGATTCCTATGCCGTGGCAATTATACCTAATCCATGGCAACGCCGGACAGACCGTCAATGTGCAGCAATGGAACTGCATCTGCCGCTGTTGCCGAACCCCCCCCCCCCCCCCCCCCCCCACACACACACACACACACACACACACACACACACACACGCACGCACGCAGGCACGCACACGCACGAATGCACGCCCACGCACACAAGCACCATGATCAGCATGCTCATATCAATAATGTAGGCTATAAATAAATGAATAAAGTATTAAAACAGTCACGTCTGCTCCGGTGGTCGCCTCCGCCTCCGCCGGCCGCCGGACCAGCCGCCGGAGGCCACCGGTGCCTCCGCCGCCGCCGCCGCCGCCTCCGCCTCCGCCGGCCGCCGGACCAGCCACCGGAGGCCGCCGGTACCTCTGCCGCCGCCGGTGCCTCCGCCGGAGCCTCCGCCGCCTCCGCCGGTGCCTCCGCCGCCGCCGGTGCCGCCGCCGGAGCCGGAGCCTCCGCCGGAGCCTCCGCCGCCGCCGGTGACTCCTGACCCACCGCCGGTTCAGAACCGGAGCCGCCGCCGACAGTGTTGCGCTGACGGAGATGGATCTGTCTGTCTGTTTTGCGTGCTGCTGGCATCTACCCCCCCCCCCCCCCCTCCCCCTCACGGCCCGGCCTGGCCGTTTAATTATCCATTTCCTTCTCATATCAGTCATATTCCATTTTACCCCCTCACCCCGAATATATATAACCTTCATTTTTCTTTGCAGCTAAATTAACTAAAGGTTCTCCTTAATCGAATTCATCATATGTTTGTTTCAACACATGTTCTTCATTATTATTATTTAAGCATATGGTTTCTCTGCGCTTGTCATGCGTAAATCTTTGGATTCAGGGTTCAGGGCTGACCATGCAGCATTGTTCTACCTGGAAGGCTTATCACCAGCTACTAGCGACGTTTACTTTAAGCTTCATGGTTTGATGGAGGGACAATTAAAACATGATTTATATACAGTACACTGAATGAATACAGACACTTCACAGATATACAGTACTTAAAATTAGAACAATCCTTTGAGAATTGACCGACCTATAATAAGGCTTTGAGCGCCCACCGAGGCAGCGCCGTATGTTGCTGGCTTAATTTATTAATTATTAGGATCAATAAATATAGTCTATATGTCCATAACGGCTATTTTTCGCTGTTTGTGACCAATCCCGATCCTCCGCGGGTCGTTCTGGCTGCAGGGGGTCTGTCATGTTATCAAATGATATCGCCGGCCCAAAACTAAAGTACATGGAATATATAGGCTACTGACAAGGCGCACATTCGCACAACGCTATAGGCTCTTATTAATCAGAGGACATAATAGAGAAAGGTGCGTGTGGGGACTGAACTGGACCCTCCTGTCTATATACTTTCCTGTGCGTCTTTGACCTACTGTACCAACCACAACAGCACCGCACCAGTGCTTATTACTGCCAATTTTGCTTATTTACGCACGCACGCACGCACCATGATCAGCAGTGGACCAGCGTGCTCATATAGTCGATAATGTACAAATTGGCGGCGGCCGCAGTGTTGCAGCTGCCGGAGATGGGTCTGTCTGTCTGTCTGTCTGTCTGTCTGTCTGTCTGTCTGTCTGTCTGTCTGTCTGTCTGTCTGTCTGTCTGTACAACCCTTTCCTTAGTAGCCTAGTAGTAGACCTATTTTACGCACACCTGTTTTGCGCGCTGCGCGCGTCTAACCCGCCCCACAAACACTCTATCTCTCTCTCACACACACACACACACACACACACACACACACACACACACACACACACACACACACACACACACACACACACACACACACACACACACACACACACACACACTGACAAGCGCTGTGGGATTACCTGTGCCCATTTTCCCCTTCGTTTTTACCCCTCCCTAGTCCCAAATATACAGTATATTATATACTGTATATAGGCTTATGCCTTATTGTAGGCTATTCATTTTATTGTAGGCTATAATAGTTATTGACCATAGCTTAATAGTCTGTTATTTGTATTTCTTTCGCCCGGCCTGGCCGTTTAATTATCCATTTCTACCTTCTCATATCAGCCATATTCCATTGTACGCACATTTTACCGACCCCCTCACCCCGAATATAAATATAACCTTCATTTTTCTTTGCAGCTAAATTAACTAAAGGTTCTCCTTAATCGAATTCATCATAGATATGTTTGTGTTTCAACACATGTTCTTCATTATTATTATTTAGGCATACGGTTTCTCCGCGCTTGTCATGCGTAAAATATTTGGATTCATTCTGTGTGTGTGTGTGTGTGTGTGTGTGTGTGTGTGTGTGTGTGTGTGTGTGTGTGTGTGTGTGTGTGTGTGTGTGTGTGTGTGTGTGTGTGTGTGTGCGTGCGCGCGCGCGTGTCGTGCAGCCTATGTTTTGGCCGACCCCCGCAGTGTTTTCCACAGTGAGAGAGTGTAAAATGAAACCAAACGTTCCCCCCCTTACGGGTCCATTTGGTTTCATTTTAGGCCTACCCGCACAAGAATTAAAATGTCCATAAGGGTCCATTATATTCCAGGCAATCGTCTGACCTGGCCAAAACACTGACATGTCTGCTACTAGGTATAGGATTGGGACATGATGCTGACTGGATCTATCTATCTATTTCGTATTCTTTTTTTAGCGGCCCACGGCGCTAAAAACCTCCGCGTTTTTTTTTTAATGTTTAATAAGACATACAATAGCCTACTAGCTCTATAGGACCAGGCCTACAGTTAATAAAATAAATATATAAAGTGAATATGAAGGGTAGGCTATTGTCTGCCTATATCACCATTGACAGCTGCAAGGACTCCCTGCTGGGCGTTCAAACAAACAATTAGGTTACAAAAACCTATAATGGCCCAATTTTGACTTCAAAGGAGTGCATGACGGGATCCACCGCAGATAATTAAGTGGCCAATTTGGCCACTCTGTCTGTCTGTCTGTCTGTCTGTCTGTCTGTCTGTCTGTCTGTCTGTCTGTCTGTCTGTCTGTCTGTCTGTCTGTCTGTCTGTCTGTACAACCCTTTCCTTAGTAGCCTAGTAGTAGACCTAATAATAATAATAATCAATGTCCCTCCCTCAACCTCGCCTCTCTCCACTTCTATCTATCCATTTTACGCACACCTGTTTTGCGCGCTGCGCGCGTCTAACCCGCCCCACAAACACTCTCTCTCTCTCTCTCTCTCTCTCTCTCTCTCTCTCTCTCTCTCTCTC